>NC_141419.1:24677646-25092646 GCF_034619465.1 Leptosomus discolor
TGTTACCAAATCAACTATACATCAGTCCCTGACTAGTCATCTGAAACACATCAATTAACAGCAGCCAGCTGCAATATTTGCTGTTTCCAGTTATTCATCAGTAAGTCATCCCTTCTTTTAAGATGCTTTTAGTATACAGGTAGGTGGTAGAAGATAGAAAAAAACATGTAGAGCTCAGAGCATATGCAAGGCAAATAGCAACTTGTTCCTTTACACTTAGCAACAAATTATAGAAGGTAAAGAAGTAGCAGTAATAAATTTAAACACTTGGTGACTGGGATGGAGTAGAACATGTCACAGTCTGCTCACCACAAATGCTTTTTTTTTTTTTTGTTAGTTCAGTGACTTTCTTTTCAAATGTCACAATTACTGTAATGGTGAGATACTTCACAATATTTGGTAACTATTTCCTCAGATCATTAATCATTTGTTTCATGTATATCCACAGAAATTTCCTGATTGCTATTTCTTTTCCTTTTGTCTTTTTGGTCAAGATTGTAAATCTTTCAACATGTGTTTCCTGAACATGTATTTTCAAGATACAAGCAAATCCAATTCCTATAAATCAAAATCAGTAATAACTTAATAATATTTTTGAATGCTGGTCCCTAAGAAATCAAAACTAGTGGATCTTCTTAGTTTTCTTTAATTTAAAAATATGTAAATTATTTTTAAAATTTAGAAATTATTATTGATATAGTCTGTAGTTCATGGAACTGCCACCTATGCAACAGCACTCTTGCTTTAGTCTGGCTTGTTAGACCTCCGTCATAGTTCTCATGTCCATGAAGTAGCTGCTTGAACGTTAAATTGCTTTTTGTTTTATAGCTGAAATAATGAAGTTAATAAAGTTGTAACTAAGCTACATTTTCAGAAATATTTTAAATTTTGTATTGTGCCCACCTGGCTTCCCTTGATATACAAAATTTAGCCATTTGACCTCAGGTATTTGTTTACTTATGTATTAGGTTTCTAAACAGGCTTTCAGTTAGAATTTAGTGAATGTATTTACTAAAATCACAAATATTTGAGCAAAGTTATTGACTCAAAGAATTTGTTAATGCTTTCAACAGAGATTAATTATTTAAACCACTATGAGGGACTCCCTAGCTTTGATTTCTGTTTCAGCTCTTACATTGCTTGGATGGGCTACAAAGGAAATTCTATTTCTACCCTGAGATGTGTTGTCTTAAATGCATTTCGCTACCTTTCAGTTTAGTGTTTTATCTGTGAATGGATCTATGGTCAATCCTCCTAAAGCTGAAGAATGATCGTTGTGATTAAGGGAGGGAATTTTTGGGAGAGGGGTCAATGGGATTTTATACAGAGCCTCTGGAAGTATTGTAGGTAAAGCTGGGCTACCTTTTCTCTATTTGGAGTGTTCAGCGGTGTGTGATTTAGACTTTTAAGTTGGACCTCATTTTTTCCGAACCTCCTGATCTTTTCTAGCTCTTTCCATTCTTCTCTCTTACAGACCTTTATCTTTCAGTCTCCCAGACAGGAGAGGTAGACAAAGGTATTGCTGACTTTTAGAAAAAATGTACTTTTAACAAAAAGGGAAAGCAAAATGATGTCAAAGGCAATAAATTACGTAGGCCAGACTCAAAAATTATGTGTAAAAATACCCATACTAGTCCTTGTAGCCTACTTTTTGTGCTAGTTTCTTCTTGTAGTTCCCTCATCTTTTTATTGGCTATAGTGTATTTTACTAGCTTTCCATTGACATCATATTTTTTATTTTATTTCTCTTCCTGCATTTTAAAATTTAACTTTTCTTTATATCATTGTTTCAGAAAAAAAGGATTATGAACTTGTGTGAATATTAACAAAAACCCCTGCAAAACTAATCTGAATAAAAATTGAACACACAAATAACAAAATATGATGTGATGACATAATACAAATGACTTCGTTATTGGGAGAATTTTGTACCTGATAATCTAAAATAGGTAATATGAACTCTTTTGCTTCACCATTTAGTATTTCTAAATGAAAACAAAGAACTTTTACCTGTTTGCAAAGAGGAGTTTCAGAACAAGTTTCAGGTGAACAAAATGTTAAAAAAACCCCCAGGAAAACCAACGAACTCAAATAGTGCTATATATACAGAACAAAATTATCAGTGCAATTTGCAAAGCCGAGATAGAAATACCAAAGTTGATCTTTCAAACTGAAGTGTATCAAACATAAAATGAGAAGGGCTGTCAGCATGTACTCAGCTTCAGCTGTACATTTGCTGCCCTTGCAGTCTGAATCACTGGATTTTGCTTTAAGATACCTCGGTAACTGCAGTCATGGAACATGAATATTAACAAGGAACTGAAAAAGGAGGAGGAAAATATATGTTTGAAGTTCAGTTTATGGTCATTGTCCCCCGTCATTTGCTGTTTGAAACATTTAGTTTGGCTCCAGTTTTGGGGTCAGTCGATATTAATTGCAGTACTTCAAAATTCATTTCCACTCATTTTAATTATCTGTGTGTTTTAAATAGCTGGAATCTTAAGCAGATGAAATTTATTTCATTTATTAATAGCTTTGCTCTTTACTTTTTACATGATCTTTTTAGGGTAAAGTAATGTAATACCTTTGAGATTTAACAAATACAATTCTGTAATTGGATTTAGTAGCACTAAGTTGTAAAGTGTTAGCTAAAAGTATTTTTGGGTAGTATGAAATATTTTACCTAAATTTGAACTATGCAATAGCACATGAAGAAAATCAATCAAATGACCTTCCTCTGCCTAATATGTCAACACTTGTAACATATAATCTGTATTTCGTTGTAACAGTAGGGAGCTTGATTTCAGGTTTGGGTTTGTTTTATTTTTATTTCTGCAAGGCTACTTTTCTTTTTCTCTGTTCTGCTCACACATACTCTGTTTTTATTTTTGGGTCTGGCAATGAAAAACAAACAAACAAATAATTAATCATTCCCATCCATTACTCTCTTTGTGATTCAAGTGCTTAAAATTTCTAAGAGTATGTCTTAAGTCTTCTTATCTGTTTGGCCTCATTTTGATATACTTGCAGACTTCATTTTGTTTTTTCTCTAATTATGTTCATTTATTTAACTTCATAAGCAGGGTACATGATCATTCCTTTATATCATGTATTGCATCCTTTCATGATTTCATAACCCTGCTGCTTTGAAGTCATACTTGTTCTGGAAAGAAGCATTGGTGTGAAACAGCAGCAGCAGAGAGGTCCTAGTACCTCAGAAATACTTGGAAAAGGGAGGCTTATTTTGCAAATGGTTAGCCTTCATTATTTTGTTTTCTGGTAGGCTTTACATTTTTATACGTTTATTTTAGTGATAGCTAGCTCTGTATAAAGTTGTTTGTTATGGTGGTTTGAGTATTTTTTTTTTTCTATTTGGATATGCATATTAACTACATTTGTGATGTCCAATACTTTTTCCAAATGATCTGAATTTCTTTTTAAAGAGTAGAACAATATTTCTGGGATCACTTTCGTATAAAGTTATCAGTGGGGCATTATGAGAAAGGGTGATGATGAGAATAAGGGTAATTGATTCCTGTAGTGATAAATAATGACCTTAGTAAACTAACAGCAGCTCATAGTTCTCAGTTGATAGACTAGGACCAGTAGAATAAAAGTTCTGTTGTTAAATATGTCTATTTCAGTCTTTCAAATAGTATTATTGTTTTGCATATGTGGCATTGCTCTTTCACTCTAAAAGTATATGAACATGTTTACAAGCATTTTCTATGGTAACTGAACCTAAAATTTTGATATACAGTGTTTCAACATTAAAGTACAAGCTTCAGTGACAGATGAAATTCAGAATACAAAGCAGGTGTGGCAAAAATGTGATGTACTGGCTTATTGTAATACCAGCTGTATGCAATTTGTACTGTATTTCTGAAATGTCATTAACATGTCTTAAGTTTCATTTTCACTTAAGTCGTTTGCTGGCTGTGACAATTGATCATTCACTGCATGTTCAAAGCTTGCTATGTGTTTTGTTTTGTTTTGTTTTTTCAAGTGAAGCAGTTTTTTCTTTGCACCTCACCAACTTACCTGCTGAATTATTTGGTAAAAAAGACAGTTGAAACTTGTCCAGTTCAATGTTACAGGGATGGCTCTTTTAATCAGGTACCTCTATAAAACTCCTTAAAAGGACACTGAGCTGGAAGTACTTCTTCTAGCATCTTTGTGTTTATAGATACAGTTCACTTTCTGTAAAAGAAATGATAAATAAATGGAAGGACTGCATACTGGTTCACTGTTTGACATGCTAAAAAGGAATGCTAAGACATTCGGGTGTAATAGCATTTGAAATAACGTATTAGTTATCCAGTTTGGGAGTTGAAGTACTTTTCAGTCATTTTATCCATTAGACATTTTTTACGAACTGTTTGCTCTGTCTTAGAAATATTGTATAACTGTACTGTGCTTGATAGAGTTGACATTAATTGTGATAAATAGCGTTCTGCTATGCATATTATATATACATTGAATTACAAACCCACTTAATATAGAGAATTACAGGAGAAAAGAATGTAACAGTTTGAAAATCTCTGCTCCAGCATGTGATAGTGAAAAACAGTCTCGCTGCCAAAAAAAAGAGGTAATCTGAAATTCATAGTACTTTTGTCAAGGGTCTTTGCTGATCCTGGTCCAGAAGGCTCCTCCTGAAATGTGACTCTTGGAAGTCGTGACTGTATAGGAGGGTGGAAGGGCAATGCTCATGTCAGTTGTGGTATTTTAAATAATTCTCAATTATGTCTCCATTGTATCCTATGCCTTTGGGGCGGGAGGCAGGGACTGTAAATCTGTGTAAAGAGGATAGCTGCAGGTAGGTAAAAATAATGAATTATTATTAAAATCAGTTATACTAAAACTTTTATTTGCCCATTAAGACTAAGTAGTTTCCATTAAATTAGAGTGAGGAATCTCCATCCTAGTCACCTAGAAGACATCTCTCTTTTGAATTGCCAGCCATGCCTGTTTGTGTGGACCATGTCCATCACTTAAGATATTTTTCTGGTTTACCATTGTTTCAGTTACAAATTGTATAATTCATTGCTTTTGTTAGTGCTTTATTAGTATTTTCATCTTTTCTATGGAAAACAGTTTACATTGCCCCGCTTCTGGTTTTGCTTAAAGATTTTTTTTCCAATTACTGAATATAGAATTTAAAGGATAGAACCAAATAAAAAGGAAATGCATTTATTGTTTTACCTGATAAAATTTCACTGGTAGTTACTTCTTCATTGCAAATTATTATTTCCAGTTTCTCAAATATAAAAGGACAGTGTTGAGCAGCTTCGTATCTTCTGCACTTTTTTTTTAATAAATAACAAATTACAGTGTCTAATACAGTTCCTTTAAGATACTGCAGATTCAGGGATGCAGATTTTGGGTACTTGCATTTCTTAATACTACTGGTGTTAGTTCTAGGTTTTCCCCTTCATGAAGGTATTGCAATTGAAACAGCTTCTGAAGTAAATGACCTAATAGACTTGGTGATGTTAAGGGAAACCAAGGAAGAAGAGGCTTTGAAAATACTTTTTGCACCTTTTTATTTTTACTGAGTCTGTATGTCTGAGAACCAGTTATTTGGATTATGTCAGGGCCAAAGTGAGGGCAAATCATTTGGTTGCATTGGAGATTTGAGATTTCCTGTGCTTTATCCTTTACCCCGACACGCCTTTCCCAACTTTGGCATGTCTCATAGATGAGTGTTTGGCAGAGGGGATGTTATAACAGACAACTTAGGGCTTTCTGGTCTCTGTTCCTGGTATTGGGAATCCTCCTGTGACTAAAATACAGGGATTTATGATGCTTTAGCGTTTCCACATGATATAAAAGGGTTAGTTCAAAATCTGAAAATTTAATCGGTTTCATTTTGACTGTGGGTTATGTTTTTGAAGGGAGAAGGAGAACAGTAGGTAGGATTTTGTGTGGAAATCTTATGTTAATTTGGCATTACTTTTGTTTGTTATAAGAGAGTAGTAAAAGGGAGAAAATTTTTTTTTGGGACAGCCTTCAAAAATTGGAGTTGTTATCTGGGAAATGTATGGTGTGTCTGCCTCCTTTTGTGCAGGAGTGCAGGTGTACTCCTCAGTAGTTACACCCTGTAACTGCAGTGAATTTCAGGGAAGATCAAGAATCTGAAAAGGTTGTACTTTGAGCAGTAGTTACCTACCAACACTGTTTAATAATCAAATATGACACAAACTTTTCCAGAAGTTTTTTGTGTTTTGTTTTGCTGTGTTTCTTGCTCCGAATTATGTTATCTGCAAATGCACTGGTTTCTTCAGTCTTTGACACTCTTGTAAAGACAGACCTTCCATTTCTACAGGTTTAGTCTTGTTTAACCAGTTCTTAGCATGTTGCTTTGTTTCTTGTGGATTGCTCCTTTTTACTGGGCCTGCAAGATGCCACATTGTAAAACTGTAGTAGTTCTGAAAATCACTTTCTGGTTTGTATTTTTAATCCTACTTTTAAAACATCAAACTAAAAAGTTACTTTTTTACATATTCACAGAATTGCGAATATAATGTCTTTTTTTGCAATTAAGAGCTCTATTTTTAAAATCTTCCAGGCTTCTTTTTTTCCAACAAGAACAAAAATTATTTTTACACTTTCGTGGCAAGCCTGAACTAAAACCACACAGCTAATTCTGAACACACATAGAGAATCTGAACTTTTAGGAGGAACATTTCCATACTTAAAATGAACAGTGTCTTTTTCTACACAGCGTTAAAAATACAGTAACAACTTAATACTGTTAATAGACCTTAAAATAATAAGATTTTGAAGAGTTGTTCTTCAGAAGCAATAGGGAAAGGTCATGTTCTTCATGTCTTCAGAGCTCTGAGCTGTAAATCACCTTTGTTATTGGCAGTTATTTTATCTAAAAGGCAAAACTGAATGGAAGTAATAAATGAACTTACATCTGTATTGTAAAACTTGCATATTGATACAGAAAGACTCTGTCTTTAAGTGAAGAGAGACTGCGTACAGTAAAGGACTTTAATACAAAATAGGTACTTCGGTGCTTATTTGGCGTAACCAGGTGGTTATGTAATGTTCCAGTGTGCCCAGGGGCTGCAGATATGTTAGCATATAATTAGAACTGTGGCACAACAGCTTTCTCCAGTTGGTCTATAGAAATGATCTCTCTCTGCATGCTCTTTATCACCCACAAATGCAAGGTGTTTATCCTTTTCATCTTGGGGTAAGCCACCTTGAAATCCTTTATATATATATGTGTATATATATATATATATATATATTCATTTAGATAAGTAATATGGTTCAACTGACATTCAGTAGCTTGTTACTTTGAGGTTACAGGTTCAGAATATGTAACCTCAATGTTAGTCAACTGTGAACCATGTGAACTTTTAGAGTAAGTACAAAACAAATCAGCACCTTGAACTTCAAATACCTCAAGACTGTTCTAGAACCTACACATTACCATGCTTGGATAAGCCTCCTATTCCTCCCTGCATACTTTTCCATCAAGTTGACATTACATGTTTTACCATATAAAAAGGAATGTGTGAACTGTTTTCTCTTTCTGGTTTAATATTTCCAAATAACCCATTTCATTCCAAACACAATTACCATCTGGTCTTTCTAATTGTGTAACCATGGAAATACTTGAAAAGTTAGTTGTCTGTGTATATTGCTAGTGAATCTTCATGTGACCAACTTTGCCTGACTTGCATTTTTCCTCACTTTATACACAGGCTGGTTTAGCAGGAGCTCCAGCCCGGGCTGTTTCAGCTGTAAAGAATATGAATCTGCCAGAGATCCCAAGAAATATTAATATTGGTGACATCAGTATAAAAGTGCCAAACCTGCCCTCTTTTAAATAACATGGCCACTCCAGGTAAAACCAAGGAAGAAATGTAATAGAGATTTACCGCATAATTGTTTACTAAATAAATGACATGTCTAACTTTTACTATTTGGATAAAACTCAAGGTACTGTATAGACATAATTCAAAAAATCAGTGTGTGGAGTTGAATGTTGCTTTTGTCTTGTTTGTGAAATTAAAGGAAATGGGTAGTTCCAGTGTGACTTTTAAATTACATTCCTATGCCCTTGTAAGGCATATCACTGTGTCCCGGCTGCTGCAGTATTTTGGGAAAGTATTTAAGATGTTATTTACTTTGTATAACCTATAATGCTGAGTTTTTTGTATAGTCAATAAGGTCTATAATTAGTGCATACCTTAACTGCGTTTGTCATGATAATTTAAGACTTAAGTGCAAATGTTGCATGAAAACAGTAAACTCTTGTTTTGTTTAAATAAAATCATAACAAACTGGACTTCTAAATACCCGTTTGTCTGAAATCTACTCTTTGTAATAAATCATGCTATTTTCTATTCATGAAGCCAATTGACTATATATAAATACTGTTGTAGCAAGCACTAATGTTGTAGTTTAATCTCTGAAGGAATTACACTGGGGTGTTGTTGAACATATTGGCTCTTTACATTTCTCACAAAAGCTGTTCATTATTATTCTGAAAGAAAAACTGCCTTTACTGAAGTTCCAATGCCTTCTGTTTACATGTAGATGTTGAGAAGATACTTGCACAATCTGATAGACTTTCCCTGATGGTCTGACTTTGTTTTGTGAAAAATGGTCTCTGCAGTTGCTGTGTTCTGAGAAGTACAAAATGGGCTGAGGAGATTGGGCAGCTCAGAACTGTAAATGTGAGTGTATCAAGAAATATGATAAAGGCACTCTGGAAAGATAAATGAGGATACTTTAATAGGGCCTCTGTGCCTGGTGACAGTTGTGATTCTCTGCTTCGAGAATTAGATTCATGAATATTGTTAAGACCTCAGAAAATCTATCACCTCTGTGTAAGTTGCTCAGCTCTTAAACTCTTCTGTGATTTAAAAAAAAATAAAAGGGGATAGTGATTGTTTTTTATAATCATGCTTTTAAGCTCTGTGTGATGTACAAGTCTGTTTAAATGAATAATAAAAATATCATTGGGATATTTAAAAATTCCCGTGAAGTTGTCTTCTCCAAAAAAGTGTGCAGTGAATACTCTATGAAAATACAATAATAGTGTATCAAGGACAACACATTTCACTAGTCTGAGAGGTGCTGTGTTACTTCAGAAATTTGGATTTGATGTAAACCAAGCATTCTTTTCCTTTGAGTTGAACGTTAAGACATACCCCATAGCATAAACTTGGAATCACATCACATTCTGTGTTTGATCTATAGTAACTATTGTTGATCCCTTTTGAGAGCATTTGACAGAAACAAAGAGGAATTACTTTTGAAGTAGAAAATCTGATACAGTTAAAGGAATTTTATTGTATTTCTTGGGGAGGGAAAGAAACTTCATGTATATTGTTCATATTATATTTAATAAGCATCAAGTGACACTATTTTATAAATGCTTTTGAAAACAGAATTGCCCTCTCCATAGTTCTTGAAAAGAATATTTATTCTTCTAAATTCACTTTCTTGGTTTGAGGGCTCAGGAAATTTCAAGTGGAGTTTAAGCAGAAAACTGCCACTTTCTCATTTCCACTGAAGAAACTGAGGGAATGAAACATGCAGCTTTTTTCTTCCCTATGAAGTACAGTGTTCTTTAGTATTCCCAAGTTAGACAGCTTAGCTAGTACAAATCTAGAATTGTTATAATTTCACCTGTTTTTGCCAACTTTTGTTTTTCTGCTTAATGCATAGACCATGACATTCCAAATAAAGAACTTGAAAACTTTCTGCAGTGTTCCCCCTGTGAGGATTTAGTTAGTGCTACTGCCGAAGGATAAATAGGAAATTTTGAGGCATTTGGTACTCTGACCTACATAGAGTTTTTCTGGCTGTTTGTGAAAGGAGCTCACAATTTAAGAAATTCTCCCAAGTCCTCAATTTTTTTGTCTCACTGGTTCATTTTCAGATTTGTAAGCTTATACAGTAAAAACATTTTTTCATTCCTCACAGATATTTTCTGGGTTTATTTGCATCAAACATTTTTCCAAATCCTTAGCAAAAACATGTCTGAAATGAATCTCGATATGAAGCATATTTCAGATTAATTTCTCACCTCTTATCTGTTAATAGCCAAGCTTTCATTCATTTTAGTGAACTAGGTCTAGCTCTTAACAATTACACTTTTTTTTTTTTTTTTCTTAAAGCTTTGGGTTGTGTTTTTTTTAGCTTTGTGTTTTGCATTGCTGTTGTTTATACTATCTTTCCCCTACCTGACAATGTGGCTTCTGCCAGAAAGGATTCTTCTCTGGACAGCTCTTCCACTGCACTAGACTTTTCAAGAAGCTTCTCTGTTTCTGACTGGCCAGCAAATACTGAATATAAGGCTGTGACTAACAACTGGAGCTTCCTTACTCAGAAAATCTTTGTATGTGAAGAAATTCTTTATCAGATTTTCACAGTAAAATTGCACTCCTTTCAAAGAGAAATTATCTCTCGCATACAGTAGAGATACTGTACAGAAAGCCAGAATGGTAGTATTTTTTTTCTTGAATAAAAACAGATGGTATGGCAATGTGGGCTTCCTCAAGGTAGCTGAACCTGTCTGTTTGCCACCCCTTTACCAGAGGAGTGTCTCTAGCTTGCCAAGGGAGATGTTATCCATGTCATTTGACACTGACAGGCCTTAAACTAAAACCAGTCAGAGGAGATGGGATACTTGATCAATAGAAATGGTGGAAATGATGTTGTTACTCTTGGCCTTCTAGGGGCTGCCTTGTGTTGCAGGTATTCAGAGGTTTTCCACGATGCTGGTCTGCTTGTATTCATTACCTTCATGAGAATGATGTCCCTTTTGAATTCTTTCTCCTATTTCACCGGTCTCCTCTTAACTACTGCTTAGGATTTAAAATGAAAATAAACTGTGGGCTGTAAATGATTAAGCTCTTGATTATAAATTTAAATGTTTTTAATGCTTTGTAACTGCAGGAAAAAAAAACAAACCTTCATATATATGTCTATCTGTGTGTGTGTATATATGTGTAAAAACCACATCAGTCTTTTGCACTAGCTGTTGTTAAAAAGGAGGAGGGATCATCCAGAGTCATCCTTTAGCTGCAGAAGCCAGGCAACTAATTTGCAATACGCCAGCTCTATAGGATCTGCCTTTTAAGTGACATTCATCAGGGTGACAGCATGTGTAAATGAATCACTGAAAGCCATTTTTCCTAACTCTGGGCATTTCTTAGAACTGCAAATGAAATTTTATTAAACAGTAGCTGAGACTATTTGGTACTTATGCATCTGAGACACCACCTCATGTTGTTTTCCCACATTAGGTTTTCTTTCCTATTCAGTTCAGTTCCTCTGCTAGTGAAATTCTCTGAGGAGAAACCTTTTCATGTGATCAAAGCAATTTAACTGTAGTATTATTTGTACTACTTTTGATAGTCCTTGATAAATCATGCAAAGAAATCATTTTAAGGAGACTGCGTAACATTAATAATACAAATTAGTGATTAAGGCTTCAGGATGTCTTAACTAATCTATTTTTCCTGCATTTCCCCACACCACCTGTTTTTCTATTGTCAGTAAGTGGCTGTTATCAAGGTTGTTACATGTCCCAATCCCAAATTCCACCAGATAAGAATTTTCCACATTTGTTTATATTCTGGGGATGCAGGGTAAAGTGCCCTCACAGAGGAAGCTTGAGGCTTGGGTGTAGTGGCTGTTCAGATTGCTGTCTCCAAACTGTGACTGTCTCATTAAGAATGATGCCTTTCAAATTCAGAGATATTTACTGTGAAACTTAGTAATGGGGAGAAGATTAAGTCTGACAGCTTGTGAGAGCAACTGCTAGTTCTGGCAAGTAATTACTTTGTCTTTGAGGAGAAATATTCTTTTCTGGGATACAGGCTCCCTCTCAAGTGTTGGGACGAAAGCTCTTAGAAGTGTTTTCCATTCAGAAGCCAAAGACTTTCTCTGAAGGCCCATGTGGAGCAGACGAATTATTTTCTTCCTTCTTGCAGGGTGGATTCTTCCAAAAGAAAAGGAGAAAGGGGAGAAAGGATTAAAGTTCCACAAAGTGAATGGGCATTCCCAGCTGCCTCCATAGACTTGAAACAGAGCAGCTACTTTTCACACTGGGGCAGGGGCAATGAGTAGTGCTGAAAAAAAAATCTTGACTCTTTCTCACTAAAAGAGAAGTATCTCATATTAGAATAAGCTGAGAGTGCTATCTGCAGTATTGCCCAGAGAAGCTGTGGCTGCCCCCTCCCTGGCAGTGTTCAAGGCCAGGCTGGATGGGGGTTTGAGCAACGGGGTCTAGTGGAAGGTGTACCTGCCCATGGCAGCGGGGTTGGAACTAGATGGTCTTTGAGGTCACTTCCAACCCAAACCAGTCTGTGATTGACAGCACAGACTACAGGAACTGTGTCAACGAACTCTCCTCCCTGAATAGTGAAGCACTGTTTTGAATATATTTGGGGAGGAGGGAGTATTTCACAAGTGTATGCAAAATTCTTCCTCTTGAACGGATGCCACTGCTGCTTTGATTTATTCTGCTTGACAGGAATGGATGGAGGGACGTGTCACCTGTTGCAAGGGAGAAACAGGTTCAAGCCAGAAACTGAAATTGGCACTGCCTTCCTGAGACCTTTTCCTTCTAGTAGCATGTTCCAATAAATGCTAAAATTAGTTTTGCTTAGGCCTGTGCTGACAACAGAATGGGAACTTGCTGATGTTCTAAGGATTACCTCCTAAAGCTCCTTCATACTGAATTATAATATATGCAGGGCATAAAATACTGAAGGAAATGGAAATTAGAATGTCACAAATCAAATCATTGTCTGTTTTTAACTTAAAGAAAAACAGAGCCTAAGTCTTGCGCAAAATATACTTCTCAACTTCTGCACAGAGTATTCAGCGTTTTATTAGGAGCAAGGAACACAGCTAAGTACTGCCAAAAGTGACTAAAGGTGAACAGTTAATTTGAAAAAAAAAATAAATCTTGTTATTTACTTCTATGATTATCATAACAAATTGTAAATCTCTCTTCATTTAAGGACATGATGTGCCCTGCAGTTTTTCGTGTTCGATGTTTACCCCAAAATGCTCGGTGAGCTCAGGTAATGTTATTACCTCCATTCCATGGATGGAAACGCAAAGGTAGTCACAGTGCAATGTCAGTTTAGCAGCCAGATTTCTTGTCTGCAGAAGTTTTGGCCTTGTGGTGCATTAGGAGTTCTGTTACAGTGTGGTCTGACTGGGGAGGAATCAGAGGTTGAGACATCCCCTCTTTGTGCAGACGGAGTATGCCTGTGGCTGGAGTGCGAGAGGCATTTCAGTTGATCCATTATCCATCATGAGGCAGAGCGACAGGCACGCTTGTGCCATATGCCACTGCTTTCCTGCCCAGTTTGGCTCTTCTGAAACTCAGTAGCAAACACAGGCTTCAAGTGTCCCTTTCTGGGCTGGCTCTGCAGTCCAGCCGGTGGACAGGACTGTATTGGGAACAGAGCAAATCCCCCTCCAGATTCTCTCTGAACAGGACTGTAAACATCTCACCAGAGCTGGAGTTGAAAGCAGGTCTGTAATGGTGACTGTGAGCTGCTTGGATGGGTGAGTGTATGGTCTCCCCGTTACCTTCTGGCTTTCACAGTCCAATCTATGCACTTCTGATACAATTTTCAGCAGTCAGCCAGCCGAGTTGCTGTGGGATACAAGTTGAATTTGACAGCTTCAAATGTTTGCACAGTACCTGCATGATCAGTAGTCTGTGTGTGCATCTAAGAAAATTTTGCCTTTGGTGTAGCCTTGGTAAGTAGCACCCACATCTTCACCAAAGGTGCATCCCAACAAGTTTGACCAAGCAGTCTGCAAAAGTGTACAGAAAGAAGCAAAACTGGAATGTTCTCTGTTTTTAAAATAGTCTTTATAATAATCTGTTGTGCTGATGTGTGTCAGAATAGCAAAGATCTTTCATGATTCAAGCAGCCACCGTGTTCCCAAGTGAGGTGCTCTTTTACTTGATGACAGAAATTGTTTGGGTCACCGTAGGACAGAACTCACGGTATTGTTCCTGGCATCTCGCATGTTGTAGGTTAGCCTGCCTAGGTCTCTGTACAAAGTCTGCTTCACCAGGGAGGGCTGGCTTTGTTTTGCTGGGGGGGGGGGGGGGGTGTCTTTTCAGGAGAGGTATCACCACAGATACATCCAGCAAAGTCCAGCAGGGCACATCCTGGCTGCTGTCCCTCTGCAAAGTGTGTGCTCATTCAAGATGTGATTCCCCTGGCTATATATAGAATATGTTGCTGTATAGAAATATGTTAATACAGGCATCTGCATCCTGGGTCAGGTTTCCCCTGCTGACTTAAAAACAATGACCGATAAACATTGGTTAGGGACAAGCTGTGGTCATGGTGGAGACAAAGGAGGGAGAAAGTTAAAATGAGAGCCTCTTCCAGTGGGTAACATGAGTTTGTAGTATGGGACCGGTTGTCTGAGGAAGCGTCATGAGGTGTTACAGTTCTCCTAGGTGGTATGAGGTTATGCAAAAGGCCTGAATTGCAGCTCTCCAGCAAGAGGTGCTATCACTTAGCTGATCTTCAAGAAAAAAAAACAAGAGCAGGTAGGAACAGCCAGAGTAATTTGCAATTTAGAGTCATCCAGGAAACCTGTAGCAAGCTAAGAAACAGTTAGTGCCTGTGCTTCTCCTCCTGGCATCAGTGCAACAGATTCCAAAAGCCTGAAAATATCACCCCATCAAATGAGCCTCCTTGACCCTGGAACTTTCAGTTCTTAGGAATCTGTTATAGACCATTTTAAGTAGTTTAATACTACTATAGTATATTTTTAGTTTAAGTTAGATTGCAGTTTGCTAAAATGCTCATATCCAAGCATTGTGGGCTAGCACAACAGAAATTAGAGCTTTCCTGGCTGTTTCCCCTCCCAGCTTCTTGTGCACCCCCAGCCTGCTCACTGACAGCAAACTGACAAAAAGCCTTGACATTGCGTAAGCACTTCTCAGCAAGATCTGAAACATGAGTGTGCCATGTACACTGTTTTGGTCACAAGTCCAAAATGTAGCACAATACAGAATCACAGAATCACACAGAACATTAGGGGTTGGAAGGGTCCTTGAAGGATCATCTGGTCCAACCCCCCCTGCCAGAGCAGGACCACCTAGAGTAGGTCACAAAGGAATGTGTCCAGGTGGGTTTTGAATGTCTCTAGAGAAGGAGACTCCACAACCTCTCTGGGCAGCCTGTTCCAGGGCTCTACCACCCTCACAGGGAAAAAGATTTTCCTTATGTTAATGTGGAACCTCCTGTGCTCCAGCTTGCACTCATTGCCCCTTGTCCTGTCATTGGACATCACCGAGAAGAGCCCGGCTCCATCCTCCTGACACTCGCCCTTTATGTATTTATAAACATTCATGAGGTCATACCTCAGTGTCCTCCAAGCTAAAGAGACCCAGCTCCCTCAGCCTTTCATCATCAGGGAGATGTTCCACCCCCTTAATCACCTTTGTGGCTCTGCACTGGACTCTTTCAAGCAGTTCCCTGTCCTTCTTGAACTGAGGGGCCCAGAACTGGACACACTATTCCAGAGGCGGTCTCACCAGGGCAGAGTAGAGGGGGAGGAGAACCTCTCTCGACCTACTGACCACAGCCCTTCTAATACACCCCAGGATGCCATTGGCCTTCTTGGCCACGAGGGCACCTTGCTGGCTCATGGCCGTCCTGCTGTCCACCAGGACCCCCAGGTCCCTTTCCCCTACACTGCTCTTTAACAGCTCAGTCCCCAGCCTATACTGGTACATGGGGTTGCTCTTTCCCAGATGCAAGACCCTACACTTGCCCTTGTTGTATTTCATTAAATTTCTCCCCTCCCAGCTCTCCAGCCTGTCCAGGTCTCGCTGAATGGCAGCACAGCCTTCTGGTGTGTCAGCCACTCCTCCCAGTTTTGTGTCATCAGCAAACTGGCTGACAGTGCCCTCTGTTCCCTCATCCAGGTTGTTGACGAATATATTGAATAGTACTGGTCCCAGTACCGACCCCTGAGGGACTCCACTAGATACGGGCCGCCAACTAGACTCTGTCCCATTGACCACAACTCTCTGATTTCTTTCCTTCAACCAATTTACGATCCACCTCACTACCCGATCATCCAGACCACACTTCCTCAGTTTAGCTGTGAGGAGACAGTGTCAAATGCTTTACTGAAATCAAGATAAACCACATCCACTGCACTGCCATCCTCTGTTCACCTGGTTATGTCTTCATAAAAGGCTATCAGGTTGGTCAAACATGACTTCCCCTTGGTGAAGCCATGTTGACAGCTCCTACTGACCCTCTTATCCTTGATATGCCTAGAGACAGCACCAAGGATAAGTTGTTCCATCACCTTTCCAAGAATGGAGGTGAGGCTGACCGGTCTGTAGTTACCTGGGTCCTCCTTCTTGCCCTTTTTGAAGACTGGAGTGACATTTGCTTTCCTCCAGTCCTCAGGCACCTCACCTGTTCCCCACGACTTACCCAAGATGATGGAGAGTGGTCTAGCAATGGTTTCCACCAGCTCCCTCAGCACCCACGGGTGCATCCCATCAGGGTGAATCAATTTATGTATCTCCAGATTGCTTAATTGATCCCTAACCCAGTCCTCATCAACCATGTCAAACTTCTCCTTTATCCTGACTACCTCAGAGATCTCTGTCAGTAGGACACCCGCCCTACAGGAACTCTGCCTTCTTTGTGTCCTCTGTCACCAGGGCACCTGCCTCATTCAACAGTGGGCCTACATTGCCTCTGGTGTTACTTTTGTCTGCAATGTAGTTCAAGTAGTCCTTTCTGTTGTCCTTGACTTCCCTTGCAAGGCTTAACTCCAAGTAGGCCTTAGTTTTCCTAGTTGCCTCCCTACACCCTCTGACGACAGTCTTATATTCCTCCCAAGTGGCCATCCCCTCCTTCCAAGATCTATAGACTCTCTTCTTCCACGTGAGTTTGCCTGTCAGTTCCCTGTTTAACCATGTGGGTCTCCTGGTTCCCTTTCTTGATTTCCTACCTGCTGGGATGCTCAATCTTGAGCTTGGAAAAAGTGGTCCTTGAATATAAACCAACTATCTTGGGCCCCTTTACCTTCTACTATGCTGTCCCATGGGATTTCCCCTAGCAATTGCTTGAAAAGGCCAAGGTTGGGCCTGCTGAAGCCCAGGGTTGTGATCCTGCTCAGTGTTCTGTTCCTACCGCACAAGAGGTGTATTTAACAGTTTGGCTGTTACGTGTTCCTGTCTGAGTTTGACTGTAATGGCATGTAACATCCACTCACTGATGTGCACTGGGGCACTTATACCTGTTCTTAGGAGGACATGCTTGTGGAAGTTCAAATGCCTCTCCTTGTCATTCCCACTGACCTTCCTCATTGTTGTTTAGCAATGAAATTACAAATAGCTGTTCAAATATGTTGGGAGGATCACACCATTTGAAAGGGCTAGAATTGCTAATAGAGATGAGAAGGGTTTTAAGTGAGTTTTCAAAGTGAAGGCACACGCTTCCTGCCCGGCTAATCGTGTGGATTGTATTTCCGTTAGCTGGAGACGGCACCGTTAGCGCCAAGCCTGGATTCATTAGAAGAGCTAAGGGATCTGCAGACTGATGAGCCATGCAATGCATGGCATTGCTTCTTGTGTTTCAGTCATGCAATTGACCTTCCTTCCCATTTCTTTCGAGTTTGGATGGGGACTGCACACAGCCCCATGATGCTGAGAGCCCTACAAGGGCTGAGGATGTGCTGCTGTGGCTTCAGGCTGCAGATCCAACCCACAGTGGATGGCAAAAGCAGAGCTGTGTCTGGACAGTAGTAGGGAGGCTGAATACAGGATGTTTCAAGTTAGGGAGAACAGTAAAGAAAAGAGAGACAGTCCATCACCACAAGTAATGCTGCCAGTGGCTTTCAACTTATTTAGTCTTTTTATTACATTTAAACATCATGCCAAAGGTTTGAGAATTTCAGTGGCTATTGCTAAGCCACCGTCCATCATATTTGAGAAGTCGTGGCAGTCTGATGAAGTTCCTGCCAACTGGAAAAGGGGAAACATAACCCCCATATTTAAAAGGGAAAAAAAGAAGACCTGGTGAATTACAGGCCAGTCAGTCTCACCTCTGTGCCCGGCAAGATCGTGGAGCAGATCCTCCTGGAAAATATGTTAGGGAACATGGAAAAGAAGGAGGTGATTGGTGACAGCCAACATGGCTTCACTAAGGGCAAATCCTGCCTGACCAATTTGGTGAACTTCTACAATGGGGTTACAGCGATAGTAGATAATGGAAAAACAACCGACATCACCTTCCTGGACTTGTGTAAGGCATTCGACACTGTCCTACATGACATCCTTGTCTCTAAACTGGAGAGACATGGATTTGATTGATGGACCACTCGGTGGATCAGGAATTGGCTAAATGGTAGCACCCAAAGAGTCACAGTCAACAGCTCAATGTCTGAGTGGAGACCAAGGATGAGTGGTGTTCCTCAAGGGTCGATATTGGACTGGTGCTGTCTAACATATTTGTCCATGACATGGACAGTGGGATCAAGTGCACCCTCAGCAAGTTTGCCAGTGACACTGAGCTGTGTGGTGTGGTGGACACAGTGGAGGGAAGGGAGGCCATCCAGACAGGCTGGAGAGGTGGGCCTGTGCAAACCTCATGAAGTTCAACAAGGCCAAGTACAAGGTCCTGGGGCAGTCCCAAGCACAGATACAGGCTGGGCAATGAGTGGATCAAGAGCAACCCTGCAGAGACGGACTTGGGGGTGCTGGTGGATGAAAAACTGAATATGAGCCAGTGATGTGCGCTCACAGCCCAGAAAGCCAATCGCATCCTGGGCTGCATCAAAAGAAGCATGGGCAGAACGTTGAGGGGAGCGATTCTCACCCTCCCACTCTGCACGAGCAGGTACAGAGGAGAGCCATGAAGATGACCAGGGGGCTGGAGCGCCTCCCCTACGAGGACATGCTGAGAGAGTTGGGATTGTTCAGCCTGGAGAATAGAAGGATCCAGGGAGACCTTCTAGCGGCCTTTCAGTACTTGAAGGGGGCCTATGGGAAAGGTGGGGAGGGACTGTTTATTAGGGCAGGTAGTGATAGGACAAGGGGTAACAGTTTGAAACTGAAAGAGGGCAGATTTAGATTAGCTATTGGAAAGAAGTTCTTTCCCATGAGGGTGGTGAGCCACTAGAACAGGTTGCCCAGAGAAGCTGTGGCTGCCGCCTCCCTGGCAGGGCTCAAGGCCAGGCTGGATGGGGGTTTGAGCAACCTGGTCTAGTGGGAGGTGTCCCTGCCCATGGCAGGGGGGTTGGAACTAGATGGTCTTCAAGGTGCCTTCCAATGCAAACCATTCTATGATTCTATAACTAATAACCAAAGACCTGCTTCAGCACAGGGCCAGTGCAAACATATTATGATTTTTGTTTTTCCCAAGTTAATTATTACACCATATATTTCCTTTGCCTTAACAAAATTGTTCTCTTTTCCCCTCCCTAGAGTTTCTGGGTTTCAGTATAAAAAAATCTATCCCTTGCTTCAGAATTTTTGCAGAGATCTTACTCTTCTTTGTAAAGGTATAGTGGATGAGAGTTTTGGGGAGGCAGTTCAAGTGGAGCATTGGTTTATCGGTAGTCTGATGGACAGCAAGGGTTCACAGCTTCATGTTTAGGCGGATCCTCTAATCCACTGGCTCTGAGAGCTCTGGAGCTGCAGACTCCCTTTTTAGCTGGAGAGGCAACTGTTAACTCCAGGTTTTCTGCGTGAGGGGCCATTTAGCTTCTTTGCTTGGAATCAGGCAAGAGTCTGTTTTTGACAAAATACATTAATTTAGTGGATTCAAAGGAAAGAATAGAAAACTTTGGGATGGGAGTAGAAACTGAAAAAGGGAGGGTTTTTGGCAAGGAGAGAATGGGAGTTGAGGACAGTTTGGGAAAATCATTTGAAAGAGAGGTGGTGGAGAAAGTTATGGGAAGGAGGACAGGCACACTGAGGGCACATGAAGAAATCTCTGAAGAAAAAAACAGAAAGGTGACTCACAAATGTAGGATGAGAGAGAAAGAATCAAGATGCTACTGGAAGACTCTGCTGCACAGGGTGAAGTTTGCTGGAGGACTGCCAGATGAGAAAATCAGGAAGGCCTATGACTCCTGCAGAGCCATTTGACTGGTTAAACGATATGGATCCTATCTAGCCACTGGGGAGGACCATGGAGGAAATTTTTTCTTCTGACTACTCTGGAATGTCTTCTCCAGGTGGACAGACTTTTCCACCATAAATGAAATCTTAATACCAAACCCACATTTATTCTATTTTGCGAACACAGTAATGATCCAGAATCAAATCAATTTTATTCATGCTAGAGGATTTGCATGAGTTATACTAGAATTATTTGCCAAAGCATACAGGTCCAAATGAGAGCTGTAAAACTTTTTGGGCTTGAAGTGAATACATAAAAGTTGTGTTGTTTTTATTAGTGCATTGTTTTGGCTTAAACTTACAGTTAAATATTGTTCCATGTGCCTTTCTGGTTATGGAATTGTTTGGGTGGAGGGACTAGCAGAGAAAGGAATGTGAATCAAGGAAGGGATCTAGGGCTTACTGCTGATGCTTATTGAGGAAAATGGGATCAGAGTTCTGCCGCAAATTCATTAACTTGTGACATTTCTAAGCTAGTGTGTAGGAGTGGGCTTGGGGCGGGGGGTAGATAGATAAAAGTGCAATAATTTGTTTTCCTACTTCTTCTCTAAACTCTTTTTCTAACCATGAAAAGGTACTTTGTCCAAGCTGAATAAACCATAATCTTAGTTACATAGCAGGTCTGCCAAGATAACTGTGCAGCATTCACATGGTCTACCATTATGTGGCGATTGAGGAATAATTACAAATGTCATAGTTAAACTTCATTTCTCACGGTGTCTCTGCAGTTTAAAACACACTCCTCGGTGCCCCCCCACTTCCTGCAACAGGTACCACAGAAAACTTCCAGTTTAGGTAAGCTATGTTCTCTTTCCTGTGTTTCTTAATGACCACAATCTTATGAAAGTTAAGCAATCAGGAGGTTAGAGTTCTGGCTATCTAAACTGCACTTCTAATCTGAAAAATCATATGCCCCTAATGAAGTAATAGCCTGAAAAATGTTGGTACAGAAGAGATTATGAAGACCGTTATACTTGAATCCCTGTTTTGAAGTTTGGGGGTTGTTTAAATATTTTCTTTTTTTGTCCCTTTTATTACGAGGATAACCTTGAAAAGTAGGTTTTTAGATGTTTTTGAGCTTGCAGTGGTCTGAGTAGGTGTGACTGGGATGTTTTCAGATCTATTCCTGTGGCAGTCCACTTAAGCTCCACTGCACAGAGCACTCATAGCACTTGGCACAACTAGCAACAAGGCTGTGGTACTTGCTTGTGTAGCGCTTATGTAGTGACAGTATAAATGTTGCTGTACAAAGGAGGTTAAGGATTGTGACCAAAACTATCCCAGCTGTGATGATGAACTACTGCTGCTTAGTGATCAGCTGTGCTTCGGGAAAGGAAGAGGAATGAGCACACTGGTTTTTGAAGAGGTCAACAGACCAGATATACAAAAGTACCCTATTAATTCACACTCTGCTGTGACTCACTGATATAATTGGAAACACACTGTGTTTGTTTGTATCCCTAAAACTAACGAGCTTAACTTACTCCTCCTTTAGGAATAATGAGATCCATCTTGTGTTTCTGTGGTTCACAAACAGAGGCTAGCATTTTCATGCTCAACATCATTGTTTATTTAGAAATGTCATAATTCCTTACCACATAGTAATTCCGAAATGCAACCACTCATAAATCAGTACAGAACATCTTGTTTATCTTAGGAGAGGCATCAATTCATCAGGTTAGGAATTTTGCAAAATAAGGGTTTTGGAAAATGGTGATTGGTCGTGACCATAGCTGTGAATGAGTGAATGAGAGCTAATAGGAATTTTTGCTGTAGGTGTTCACTGCATGCAATTTTTGCTTAAAACCAAAGAAGATCCCAAAGCAGCACCTGTGCGGTAGACTGCTGATGTCCTGTTGTCAAATTGCAGTTCCAGTAACAAAATGTTATTCTCTACTCTGAGCTTCTCATTCTCAATTTCTTTGCAGGAAATCTTGAAGGATCTTGGTTTTCTCCCTGAATGGAAAAGGTACAATTTTTAAAGTTTGAAAAGTTTCCAGACACTCCTCCTAACCACTTCTGAACTGTAATTGTCTTAAGATACATCTTTTTCAATTTTACTAGTAAAACTTACAAAATACGTGCCAAGTCATATTCCATAATTATGATGTACAATGTTTATTTTTATTATACATTTTCCTAGTGAAACACAAGTGTGGGAATTAAGGTAAAATACTGCATCAGGAAGACCTGGATCCTGAGGAGGTTAGTGGGGTTTAGCAAGACAGGATGTTTCTAATGTAGCCATTTTGAATGACCAGTCTGAATTGGACTCACTTAAGAAAGTCATGTATAATAAATTTTCACTATTAGATCCTGGTGATACGAAGGTTTACATCAGCATTCAGTGCAGGTTTCTTTCCTCCTTTTTATGTTATCATTTAGAAAATAAAGGTGCATTTTTCCAAGTTTTCACTTTTCAGAATTGTTTCCAGTTTTTGTGATTTGAGACTGATTATGTTGGATGTCAGTACATTCCCTATTTCATAAATATGTGATTTTGAAATGCAGTACATTACAGTGCTTGCTTTAGTGTAATATGACTACTCCACCATAGAAACAGCTTGTTCCCCCAAGATCCAAACAAACAAAATATGTTCTGTATTTGCTTCATGGTTTTAACCACAAGAAATTTGACCTTCACTTAATTTGCATGTTTTTTCTCCATTTGAAAACATCGAACATCCAACACATTAATCTACCATGTATTAAAACCACTATAAAAGATTATTGTTTCAGTGCGTAACATCTCAAACTAATACAAGTGGAACATTTTTATTTTCTGTGTAGTGCAATAGCAAAAATGTAATATTTTCCTAAGACAGAGAAGATTCTTAATTTCAGGTGGCAGTTAATGTTATTCAGGGATAAAGGTATTTCATTGCATAGAAGACATTATATCATTCTTCATGTCCCTCCAACTTAATTTATGTTATAAAGGGAAAGGTTACAAGCTAGACTCTATTGGTTTTGTCGGTTTATACCATCTGCAGATTTTTCTTCCTTAGTCTTTGGTACCAGGAAA
This sequence comes from Leptosomus discolor, assembly GCF_034619465.1. Taxonomy (NCBI): domain Eukaryota; kingdom Metazoa; phylum Chordata; class Aves; order Leptosomiformes; family Leptosomidae; genus Leptosomus; species Leptosomus discolor. The sequence goes on from NC_141419.1 coordinate 24,700,854, forward strand.
TGGTGGGATCAGGAAATCCAGAGCACTGGCCATAGAGAATGTCAGTTTCAAAAGAAAAAATCACTCTAGTTTTAACGAAATACAGAGTTGAACTTTTCAGCAGTGTCAACCATTCAGAACTCCACTAGAATCAGTGGGAGCCATTGGTCTGTATAGCTGCACATTGGGAAGGAAATCAATAAATCTGCGATTTACATTTCTGAGACTGAGCAGTACCAATCAAACCAGCTTCCGTGACATCCTTGCACCTCAGTGCATATGACTGTGACAGGAACAATGGAAACTGAAAGCTAGATCTTGCTGTGAACCTAGGGTAGCTTTATTTAACTGAGTATTTATTTAACTGAACTAAAGGGTTATGCAAGTTTCATAAAGGGTCTTGAAAGTAGGATGGGAGCTTAACCCCATGATCAAATTTGCCAGTGTTGCCCCATGCATTTTTGTACTCTTTTGTATTCTTTTGGGACTTCTGTAATTCTAGAAGCCTCCTAGATGTTACAGTTTGCACAAACTCCTCTAAGGAGTGCAAGGATTAGCAAAGACTGGCAAAGAATGATCTAAACAAATCTGTCTGTCTCTCCAGGGTAACCTCAATGACAAGCTCAGCATCATTTTGAAACCACAGCCCATACCAAACCACAAATCATAACATTCAAAATATGGCTATGTGTGCAAAGACAAGAAGGTCCATAAGGCCATGTTTAAAAGGCATTTGAGCACCTAACTACTATTGACATAAGCCTGGGTTCATAAAGTAGCTTTGAGCCTCTGCTTTTGCTGTCTTTTTCGAGGTAGCAGTTTCTGTTTCCAAACAGTGAAGTTCTCAGAGAAGCAATCTAAATTAAAGTTCTCTCTTCACACAGAAAAAATCCTTGCCTGTACTCTGCCCAGCTGTAGATGAATGACTCATAAGGCTCCGCCTTAATATCAGGAATTGCAGGTCTCCATCTACCTACTTACATGAACTGGCTTCCGGAGTTCAGAAAAAACAAAATGTTGAACAAGATTTAAAACAAGAATAAAGGATTGAAGTGCCTTCCTGCTGCCTGGATTTCACAGCCTGGCTTCTTCTCCAGTGCATTTGGAGAGCTATCCCACCAAAGCAGGGTAATGCATGGGAACACAGGCACTAGAGATGCTGAGGAAAGAAACAAGGGCTGGATGTTAAAAAAACCCCAACAACTGATGTCTGGTTGTATGTGTCTTCCTGAGCGTATCGTGTGGTCAATTATATGCTTGTTAACCACTCAATGACAGGATTCCAACATCCATGACACCAAAACAGGTGACTGTGGAAGGTGCTGCATACCCTGAAGCTCCCGCTCACCTGGTGCTTTTCAGGGTTCACTAAGCAGCAGAGCATCCTGACTCGGGATCAGGTCCATCGCCAAGCCAACTGGCAGTTGTGAAGGCAAATAAAACATAGGTTAGTTGGAATGTTAAAAGAGTACATCAGATTTCGGGAAGGGTAAAGGTATACTAGTATTTCTAGTCCTAAATTAATCTGAATAAATCTAAACCAAGTTATTCCAGCTGCAAAGGGAATGCAGACAGCTGCATGATTTTCATGATTCTCAGATTTCCTGTTAAACAGAGTAAATGAATAACTGCAAAAGGGAGAAATTATCTGTCTGGGGGATTTTTAAGGGTGGGGAGGCAGCTACATGTTGCAATAGGGACATTTTTCCACTTGAAGCCTCCCTTATTTGGAATTTGTAAATGTATTTGTCTCCTTCTCTCCACACAGCTGGACATGTGCGTGATCACCCATTCTTATCTAGAGAGTTTTAGCTGAGCATTGCTTTTGAGCAGCAGTATCCCATGACATCTTCATCTAATGCATAGCAACTAGAAAAAGACAACCTACATTAGAATGCATTTACTAAATATTTGCCCAGTTCAAAAGATGCTATTAGAATAGTTATGTTCCATATGCTTGCTGAAACACGACAAGTAAACCAGAAGGGAGGACAAGTTATTCCATAAGCAGCAGAACTAACGAAGACTGATTTCCTCTAAATCTGTACACTCTGTCACCCAACACCTCTCCCTGCAATAAGCCAGTTTGTCTTGCAGTATCCCATGAGATTTCTGTGCTGGCAGTGTTTCCAGTTCAGCACTTGCCTTTATGTTCTTGTATTCCTCACCCCCACCCCGTGTTTCTGAGGTGAGAGGAGAAACACAAGCTTGAGTTAAGAATCAGCTAATGAGCTAGGCAGTGCCACGTGCTAAGGGGTCAGTCAATGCACATGGGACAAATGGCCCACTACCCTGTGCCAAAGCAAATGAGGAATAGCTCTTCCCCCAAGTTTGCCCTCAGTAAGAATACCAGATTTTATTTTCTCTCTCTGTGGATATGTAACACCTGGGTAATTAAATATCTTTGAGATGTCTAGTGTTGTCACACAGGCTGAAATGGTTCAACAGGTTCAAAAGTGAGAAGAAGGAGAGACTGAAAAAGCTCTCTTCCTTGGACAGGTATGCTGGTAATACCAGTAAGAATATCTGCCATTTAGCAGTGATAGGTGTAGCATAAGCTATTTGAGACATTTGGATAGCATGTAATGATTGCTGTATACATAAATAAAAAAAATGAGTGATCTACTGGAGTTGGGTAATTCAATGGATATGAAGTTCAGCATAAAAGCCAACAGGCTGCCCTCTCATGCCATTGAGCTGGAGGGTTCATTTGTAAATTAGCAAATGGACTCAGTGTCTGCTCTTAGTTTCTTAGTCTTAATTACATGATGTATAAAGAACAAAATTCAAGCTCTACAGATCCTTGTCTTGAAGTTTTTGCCCTCTATAATAAAAGTATTAAAGATGAGTTATGATTTAGGATTGGATAAATATATTCAGGGTTTGGAAAGGTTTTCTTGTTTTCCATCAACCAGCCGTGTCAAATGAATTCTAATAAATAAACATTGGCATATGCAGTCATTCAAAAAAAATTCTAATGGATTGTGTTTATGGGAGTTGTGATGTCATAACCACATTCCATATGTTACTATCATGAGACCTTCATCTACAGAGGAAAAAGAGTGCTTTAACTCTTACATGAATACTAATCCTGATTCTTCTTGTATGAATTTACTTCCTCCCATTGTCTATAATTTCTGCTGTCACTATGGATCTTCATGTAAGAAAATGGCTTATTTTAAGTCCTTCCTACTATTTTTTGCTAGGATTTAAATTCTGACTTCTGTGTTTTATATAATCTATATCACTGTAAGTGATGTAATTTGATTAATCGCAAGAGGTCTCTTCATGTTGATCACATTGGGAAAGCTTTCTTCGTGTGGGTATTACTCAAGTCTCAAGAAACACGATTGTATGCTTTAAAAAGCGGCTATATTAACAGTATCCAAAAGTATAAGCTATGCAGTACAAGTAAATAAATACCATGTTATGGAAACATAAAAATAACTAACTTGAAAAACTCAAAACTGTATCTGCATTTCTTACAGCTCACAAAATAACTTTTAATAATTGCTGTTACAGCAGTTATAGATAAAGTGTATTTCTGATTCAGTTGCTCGTTTATAATAAAGTTACTTAGTAGACAGCTCTTTGCCATCAAAGGAGTTCAAAATTATGGAGAAATAAATATCTATCTATCTATCTATCTATCTGTCTGTCATCCATCTATCTGTCTATTTATTGAGGAGAGAATTTAGTATCTATGTATTTCAACTAAGATCCTCAATTCATTCTCTGAATAAGACTACAGCAAAATCTACTACTCTATGCAGGTGAAAAATTCTGATTGCTTTTTCTAACGCTAAAACACCTTATTTTCTACACTTATCTTTCCTTTTGTACCAAATATTTTCTGTTTGGCAAATGGACGGGCCATCCATGTCCATTGTGCCATTTTAGTAGCCTTTAGTAGTTGTTGCCTGTACTTATTTTGACCTTGACTTGCCTGCCTGGACAGGGTCAGCCCCTTGCTCTTGTCCATGTCATAAGACGCTCTTCAGAACCTGACAGATTTTACCGTAATACGTAACGTTATTCCTTTATAAGGTCTCCTCCTAGGTTTGTCATTTGTGCATGACAGATTGCTCATCTGTCTGAGGATCTGTGCTGTCTGGCTTTGCCAGTGTCTCCTGCCTCTCTTCTCCAGTCTTGGGAGGATTCAGCTTTAGCATTCCATTAAAAAGTGCAAGGGTAAGGCAAATAAGCTGCAAGAAAAAGTGGAAATGAAAAGGGGTTCCTGAGAGGAGATGGTGAGACAGGAGCAGTATAGAAAGTGTGAAAGGGTAATTCAAGACAGCAACCTTGTGCTGCTCCTCAGTTTTTTGTAGAGCCTGGAGCATGTCTATATGCCCTCAAACAGTATCTCTGCTTTTCCATGACGCCAGAGCATAGAAAAGAGTTGCTGGCTTGTGAAATATAGTGTGCACTATAACTGTATACCTTAGCTATATTTTGAGGGGTTTGGCTTTATTGGTTGCTGAATAACAATAACAGAACATAAATCTTGGACTAAGCTTCCTCCCCAAGACTCTGTTCCTGTGATTTCCTGACTGCAAAACCTCCTGCTGCCTCTGACCACAGTCTCACTCTCGCCTATCAAACCCAGACAAATTAACTGTAGGATCACTTAACCCAAAGGGCCCTCTTGTCTTTCTGAGCATTTTGGGGTGTTTTTCTGAATCTTCATATCTGTCCTCTGACATTCATTTTAAGCAACATCAAGTTAATATTTAGAAAGACAAGTGCTGGGCCACCTTCTGATGCTCTTATGGCAGTATATGATGTATAGTCTTTCTGAGAAGTCTGGGCATGCAGATGGTTTACTTAAATGTGTCTAAGACTAGGCTAAAGCTCTCTCTGTTAAACAGGTGAAGATGATAAATGTTACAGTGGTAAAACGCTAAAGTGAATATGTCTGGGGCCAAGTATCTCCAAACACATGGTAAAGTCAGAATTGTGTCTCCACTGACTGCTGTGTTTTTCTTACTATGTGCTGGCAAAGAGTCTGTGGCTGTTTCAGCATATCCTGTCTCTTGATCAAAAGCAAAAGCTTGCTATGGCCTATACATTGTACAGAAGTCCTCCCAACCATTCCACAAATCCTTTACATTTTTTCACTGGGAGATGGTTTACATTTTCCATTCTCTGTTGTGTCTGCATTGGGATAAAGTCTTTTATCTTACAGTGACTTCAACTGAAAAACAACCAACCATCCATTACACCATGTTTTTTCAATTGAGAAAGATTCTGCAAAATGCTCTTTAAGCTCATTACCTTTGCCTTAGAAATCTTAGGACTGTATAAACCTCTCAGAAATCTTAGGAGTGTATAAACCTCTTTGACATATAGTATTTATTGCAGGCTCTGTAACTGCATACAGTAAGTTAAGAATCAATGATAATTTACATGGGATTCCTACAGTGCTTCCCAGCCAAAGGCCTCAAAGGTGGAGGATACTATTTTTTCTTGACTTTTCTGAGGTCAGGAGAAACAGCATTATTGATGTGGCTGAGAAAAAGGTGTTTCAGTTCCTTTTTCATCTGCTCCTCTGAGAATGCTTTATTTGTTTTAATGTTACTATAAGTGACAAGTGTCTTCTTCAGCCAACGCTGCATAGAAGAAGTGTGTGGAATCCCCATGCAAGTAATTAATTCGTTAATTCAACAGAGTCTAAACACAAAGTTTAGGAAGCAAAGTTGTATCACTTGCACTAATTTGGCTTTATCTTAACATTCTTGATAAGGATCCTGTTTTGTTACGCTAACGCGGGGTTCACTGGCTCGTCAGCCCTCAGATGTCTAGATTTAAGTGGAAAGAGTACCACACCATACGATCACTCAGAGTCTGATACTGTATAGGCATTGACAATATTTACATGGACTTGAAAGAAGCAAGTAATTAATTAAATGTGTGTGAAAAGGGCACAATCAACACTTCACAATTGCTTCCCTTCTTCCTTTCTCTCTGTTTCCTGTTTCAGGGGATGGTGGAGTTTCATACTCTCTGCCATTGCTCTCACAGACCATAACACTGGCTCAGCACAGGAGGCGGTGAACAGCTGCACAGGGGCAGTAATAAACAGTCAAGACTGAAGGAGAACAGGAAACTTTAAAACCAATGTTGCAACGAGAGACGTGTAAGATGAAATTGCACCCTCCTTGACACCACAGAGCTGAATTTTTGCTAACATACCAAAAGTCATGCAGTGACATTCCTGCCTCACAGGATATGTATCACATCCCCAGAAACACAGAGCTGGCTGCAGCAATAAATCCAACTGGTGAAAAATTCCGAAATTTCTACGTATATTTCATTTCACTTTAGTTGAAGGTTTTTGCTGAACTTTAGATGCTTCACTTCAAATTTAAAGCTTTGTAGATATGTTTTTATTATTTTTATAGTATGTATTTTTAAGTTATCATTTTCTTATATATCCATTCATAGTTACTTTTGTTATTAGAATTACTGTAGGTATTTTGGTAATAATTATATTAAATTTTGCTCAAAAATAATTTTGGGGGTTAGGAATTATACTCAAGTATTTCATTGTTCACTGTTTCATAACTGATATTAAAAAAGTGGTAGAAAGAAAATGACTATATAAAATGAAAATGTGAACAATTTAAAAAAGACATTTCAAAATGAAAAGTTTTTAAGTTATACAGTGCAATACTTTTGAAATGTTTTATTTCATATTAACTCAAGGTGTTATTTTCATATTTTTCAAATTAATATTTCTTATTTGCTGCTGAAGATGTGTTCTACCACTGCTATGTAGCAACATTTGCCTTGGTATGTGTGCAGAATAATAGCTGTACCTATGAACTTCTGTCTACAGTTGGCAAGATTAAAGCTAAGGATTCAACCTTTAGTCCCTCAGTTTTGAGATACTCTTGAAGAGTAAGCAAAGAAACAACAGAATAACAATAGATAAACAAACAAACAAACAAACAAATAAACAGGAAAGCTGCAATACCAGCATGGCAGATGGAAACCCGTGGTATTGTTTTGCCAGTTACAGACTGTATCACTGAGCTATTTTGTACTTACCTGTTTTGCTGGAACCTAGCAAGGTCTCCACTTGCACAGCTTTTCTTCATTTCACTAGGTGGTCACAGTGGATTGCATGGTCAAGACCTGATTTCTGAGGCTGTTGGAGGGGGTGGTCCTTTCAGTATGATAGGATGCTTAATTAGCTCTATGTGTGCATTTTTCTGATACCGCAGTCCTTTTTTTTTGTGGTAATCAATTTGACACAAAAGAGAAAAGGCAAGATACTTTTGGAAGCAACCACAAAGACTTACTAGGTTAACTAGAAAGGAGTGTGTTTGCATGAATTTTGTAGCACAAAAGATGAAACATTAGACTTTTACTCATTTATCTTTTGGTTTTGATGCAACAATCTTTCTACACATATTAAAACATATGATGTAAATAAGTGAGCAGATGTTCAGAATTTCCTCACTTTTTTTTTTTTTTTTTACTCCTGTTGGAAATCTATTGTTCCAGTTCTCTGATTGTTTGGACCATTCCTGGAATTCTTGGTTTTAACTTAAAAATTCCAGAAATGTGGTTCTTGTCTGTCAATCTTCTGCAATTGCAAACAAAAGCACTTTGCTGATGGTATGTACAATACAGAATAACAGAATCTTTAAACACCTGTAAACAGTTGTTTAACTTCACATTCAATCTTTTTCTTTTATATCATCAAGAGTGTGCAAAAGATATGGCATTTTGTAAAGGTATTCTGAGATCTATTTCACGATCAACCAGCAGAAAAGTAATAATGGATATATACTTACAGAGGTACAATGCTAAACTTTTAAAATGGGGTTCTCAGAAATTTATGCTGTTTCAGCTGGCAGTGTCTATGACATTTCTTGATTAAAGATACATGGGCACCTTCATTCTATCTATAAAATTCATACTTTGCAGTGCCTCCATCCTGTACTTCCTTCCAGTTCCAAATTTGTCACTCAGTTCCCACCGCAGTACCTCTTTTTCCTTCTGCTAATCTCAGGAAAGCCTCTTTGTTTGGCACAACAATCATGGCAATGGCAGGTGTAGTGTGGCAAACCACAGTGCCAACCACACTGTGTACCCTCAGATTTCTGCATGTGAGGTGTTCGTGTGTGATTAGATACTGATTCTGTGGCAGGTTTGGTGGGAGATGAGGCAATAGGCTTGTTTTGGTTCCTGAGTCTTGCTGGTTTGCTTTGGACTGCTGGTGAGTATCATTATTTTCCCATTGCTACGTAAATACTTGGATGATAAAAATTTTGAGTTGCTTTTTGGTACTGGATATGTAAGCAACACTCTAGTGAGAGTTCAGGCAAGGAAAACTGATGGCTGTGCAAGTGGAAGATGTCTCCTAGATGAACTTCTAGCTTGGCCCTATGTTCCCTACGCTGTGGTAGCAATTGGTCTATTTCTGCTACATACTACCCATGACAAGGAATTAACCCATTAAAATATCTGAAGTGATCCCAGACTGTCATTTTATGATATAATAAACTACGTTTATGCAACTGAAGTATCTGTTATATGAGTTAAGGAGAAGAATGATTAAGTAGTATAACAAATGTGGCATGCTGCCAGGGATTTGGCTCACTTGCTTTTTTTTTTAAATGCAATTGTGTTAACTAAACTTCAAAAATATTCCTAGGTTGAGAAATAAAACCCATTGAAGTGAATATATGCAGATTTTCTATTCAGAGATAGAGTCCTATATAGCTGCATTTGGTCCAACAAGTTTGTTTGGAATGTTTCCCCTAATATTCTTTTGAAAAATTACTCATTGTCTGAGAAGATTCACTAGCAATAGGATTGGATCCCATTATGTGCAGAATGTGAACAGAGGGGAGTAAAGAAACTGAGAATGGAGTAAAACACTGTAACTTGGTGTGCATTACCTTCAAACAGAATTATTTAAGGGAAGCTTAATTACCGAGGGGAAGGAAAGTGACATCTGTCAGGAGAGGTAACTCCTGAATGAGTAGTGGAAGGGCTAAGATGAGGGCAGATCTTTCTTTGGAAGGTGTATTGTCCACTGTGCTTTATGTTGTTTTTCCCATTTGACAACACCTTTCCGGCCGAGAGAATCAGAGGTTAAATACCGTACACCCATATGCCATATTAATTGCACTGTGTCTATACTTGTTTCCTGACTAGTCTGCACCCACTCTGTTTTTCATGACAGCATTGGCCAGGGATCACAATCCAGACACTTGCGGAAAGAACTCAGTTGATGTGAGGTCTGAGTTTTGTGCTTTGTGCTTCCCAAATCCAAATGGAGACAAGATGTTAGGGTTCAACATTTGAGATTTCCGTGTCTTTTGAAATGAGATTGGAAAAATTATTGTAAAGGGTTTGGTTCTAATGTTCTTTTGTTTGTATCCAACTTTAAGAAAGAAAATACTCATAGCCTTAATGACAAAAATGTGAAAAGGGGAATAAGGATGAAGAAAAATAGAGCCAGATTTAGCAGAAGGGTCAAAGGTTGCATTTAGGTTTATTAATGTTCTGCAAATTCAGCCATCCTGGGAGTTGAAGAAACATCTGTAATGGCTAGTCCACATTGTGTGATGTCAGTAAACAAACCCAGAGAAAAAAACCCTGGAGTTTTTCAGATCATGGCTCATGGATCATGTTACGATTCTTCAGCTCCTACCTACGAGTTTTGTGAATCCCAAAGATCTCCTCACACAAATGCAGAGCAAATGGTGCCTTTGAAGTGTTCATAGCAAGCTGTGTGCTCAAACAGTTCTCAGGGCCTAACCCCTGGATTAGCAACACGCTAAAGTGAGCAGAGAGAAAAGAGTGGTGGACAAAAGGGATGACTAAAATTTAAAGTGATTCGTTTTGACTAGTGCTTTTTCAGCTTTTACAGAATCCATACTGTTCTTGCTTATCAGTATAGAGCAGAAATTAGTCTGATGGACTAAATGGGATACATATGTCTAAATGAATATAAGACTAGAAAGGTAAAACTATTTGTTCAATGTAGGTCTCAGCCTTTGCCTGCGCAACGTTTTGAGGAAATGTCTGCCGAATGTGCTTTTATGTAATCCATGCAAAGAGTGGTATCCCAGCTACATGGTGTGGGTTATCTTTACTTTGAAATATGTTATCTCTGGTTTGATCAAGATGCACAGAAAGCAATGGGAGTATCAGCAAAATATGAGTGATGTTACTATAGGCAGTGGTCTTCAAAAATTTGCTGCAGTAGAAGGCCAGTGCTGGTGTCACTTTTTGCCAGCCCTAGGATTACTTTCTTGCCTTCCACAATTCATGCCAAAATCATTCTGTGTTTTATACTTTCATTTCCCTTGTTATTCATTCCTCTGCATTTTGAAATGTCTTGATTTATGGAAAAACACCCTGTTGAGGCTCAAGGTAGCTATAAACTCAAGATGTTGCTGAGATGTGAAGACATGTACTCTATGCTGAATTTTGTACTTGTGTATCAACCACATTGGGAAAAAAGCCTTTGCTGTGAAGTGTCAGAGTTACCATCAGCTGGAGTATGGAACAGCAGCCATCTGAAAGGGAAAGAGAACATTTTTTTATATTACAGAAATTAATCATTTCAGAGTTCACACTTTATTGGCACAGGCACTATTTTGAGCACATGGTGAGGGAAGAAGTCATGCAACAAGGGTCTGAGGGAATATTAAATGAGTAGATGGATTGAGGGGGTGCTTGTAAGTGGTAATCAAAACCAGGAGGGTCTGATACTTCAGAAAACTACAAAGCGTGGACTGTTCATCCTGGACATCATTTGGAGTGTCCATAAAACTAGTGTGGGGTTGGGAATAAAAACTAAGCTTGCTTGAAAAACTTCCAATAACTTCCCATGAGGTCCTTAGAACAAAAGTTATTTTCAAGTTCCTTTTTGTAAGTGAGCTCATGATAATCCTGATATAGTTATGTTGCACATCTGCTTGGGCTTTGAGGTTTATCTCTTCCTCAGGGTCAGCTTCAGGGGGTAGAACATGGATCTTGCAGGATCCAGGTTTTAAGTTCTGGTTAAAATTGCAGTTGTAATTGTAGGGTTATTTCATTCCCATCAGGAGTGACCCCAGGGAAGAAAATAAGACCCATTCACAACGTTAGGGGCAGGAACTGAAAATGTGAGTCTATGACCGATTGTTGACCGTTATTGTTCTTATGCAAGAGCCCCTTCTTTTGTTACAGGCACTGGAGCCTACCCTGCAAAGGCCTCCATCCATTTTCTTCATTTTGCCATGTACCTCTCTAGATCTAGACATTACAGTGATGCTGTTGAGACAGAATGTGATCCTGTCCTTTCCCCAAACCATAAGGAAATATATGATCTGTGCAGTGGCCCCTCCAGAACTGGCTGTGACTAATGTAAGGCCAAGAGCGGTGTGTGATGCGAGCAATAAACCCTTGCAAAAGAGGGAGATCTAGTGGCGTGCTGGTATTTAAAGATGGATGTGACACTGAGTCAGTGTGATAGCAGAGCATTAAAGTGAATGAAAGAGGTCCTGCAAGATATGAAGGAAACCAATTTGGAACAGCTGTGGGAAAAGAGCCTTAAGAACTAAAGTTCATCGAAAATACACCAAACATTTTTCTCTCCAAGTAACTGAGTGGACTATACAATTTCCCAGAACTCACTAGTTAACAATTTAAGAAATAATACTGGTATGTGATGTAGACAAGCTGTAAGAGAAGGACAGGTGGCTTATCCAGTTTGTCATTGAACAGCTTATCTTTCTCCATGCATGAGTTCAAAAATGCAATTTTCTAAAATCTATCTGACTGACTCACTGAATGAGGTCCAGTCACCACAACAGATCATCCCAAAGGCTTGCCAGGTGGTGGGGTGGGAAGAATCCTGGGGCCAACCTTCATCCGAGTGGCTAGCACTACAAAACCATGTTCTTCCCCAATGTCAACATCGACCTTGTCATAGCCTGAAGCTTTGAATGCTTTCCAAGAATTTACTTGCTTTTTCCTTGGTATTTGTTTTGTTTTCTCTCCCTGCTAGGCTTCCCTCTCTTCTTGCCTCACACTAGATTTGCTAATTTCAGAATGAAAGTGTGGCTAGCAGCCCATTTCTGTACTTTCTGTTTTCAGAACCAATTAGTAACATATGTTGCATGCACCCAAATTTTCTCAGGTTGAACTTGATTTAGGTCTCTGGTCACTTTTTTTTTTTTTTTTTTTTTTTTTTGGCAAGGAGACTCTGTTTCTTTCACCCTTGTAACAGACAAGAAGAATTTGAGATCCTTCTTTTTGTGATGTGTGTCTCTGTCCCTCACAGAGATTTGATGATTTGATGCTGCAGATTGATTATAAATGGCAAAAGTTCCCCATCTTGACTTTCAAGTAAAACTGCTGCATTCCTAAAGCTGGACTCTAATAAATCAGAAACTAATAATAAACTGAATAAACTAGTGATAAGCCTTCTGCCTGCTAATTGCTGCGGCAACTACCATTTCTCCTCACCTTGCAATCAGCTGGGAGTTGTCTTCATATCACCATCTCCATCTTCCTCAGAAGCACATCCTAACTGTATCTCCTAACACCTTTCCAGAATCATCTCAGAAACTACCACAGCACACTTAGGAGTTGGTGGCATGGATCAGCCTGCAGACTCAGTTCTGAAAAAAAAAAAAGACCAGAAATATTTCCCCAACTCTATTATTGTTACTGAGCTATCCTCAGAGGCATCTACTATATCATTAGTCCTGCAAGAACCTCTGGCTTTTGTAACTACACTTTTTAAAACACAAACAGATGCAGAGAAGTGGTGTGTTGGGTTTTTTTTATTAATAGAAGGAGCTATTCAGAGACTGATCCACTCCTTTGTTCTGTTATGATATTTTCTGCACCAAAGACAGGATCTAGTAACCAGCAGCATTATTGTTTTACACACATTAATTTTAGGTGAAAACTTTATTCCTATCCTATTGTGAGTAGGGATATCCCTTTTCTGTATCCTGTTCTATGTCACATTTTCTTGGTAGGAAACCATTTTGTACAACAGCACAGGGTACACCTCCTCCAAAGGTCTATTCACACAAAAGATTTATGAATTGTATTTTGTAAAGCATGCATTTTGAAACACTTACATGATTCTGTCACATACAGGTTTTCTTTTGCTATGTTGCATGCCACCACGCACAGGATTTGCCAAAAATATGGAAACTATTTGCCAGCCAATCATACAGGCCTTAGCAGACGTCTTCCTTTTTTTTTTTTTGTCTGAATGGATCAGAGCATTTAGGGATTAGATGAGATCAGATTTAGGGCTTGCGAGAGCAAATCTGGCAAGTACGAACAGAGAACTGCAATGGGATTGCAGGCTGCACCAAAACAAGAATGCTAAACAGGCACGGTGTTCTGAGATGCAAACCCAACATACTAAAGAGTTAAACTGGAGACCTGTTTTATTCCGTTTATAAATCAGGCGCAAGCCTTAGTATGTTTCCGCCAAAGGTCTGCCAGAAAGAGGCCCTGCAAAACAGGCTCTCTGGAGTCTGTAGGGATACTCAGAGCTCTGGCCAATTTGATCACAAGTTGACACGTAGCCACATTCTGCATTGAAGCACAGGTTTGTTGGACTGATGAAGATTCAGGGAGCGTGAACTTCTTTTCTGAACTTCTTCAAGGAGTGTATCTTGCAAAATGTAATACCCAGATTCTGGGGATAAAGACTACCTGTAAGCTTTAAAGCTGTTGAAGTCTTGGGTGTTTAGTTCTCTGCCAGCATGTGAATTCAAACAAATTTCAGGTGTTCTGTACTCTGACTGGTCTAAAGCAGATTTTAATAGAAAAAAAACCCCAACTGTGAGGAAGCAATTGTCCTCATTACTCAGTAATTTTGGAAAATTTGGCACATCACAAAATCTAGCAAACATCTTGGTTTATAAGCTAAAGGGGAAGATTTAAAAACAGTCTTCCAGTACCTGAAGTATATATATCTTTTTCTTCACGGTGATGACAAGCCAGTGGTACTTGCTGTAGGTGTGCAATAATAATGCTCTGTTGCACAGCTAGCTCTTATCACAGAAAAAACAGGCAGTTTCCTAACACAGTGGGGCAATAAATGTTGAGATATACAGATAGGGTGGCCCAAAAGGAGTGCATCTGTAGTTGGTACAGAGGACCCAACTGTCAAAGCACATGCATTTCCAGGGAGGTAACTTCAGATTAGCTGTGGTGTCCTGGACTGAACCCCCATCAGTGGTTGGAGTGCATGAGGTGCGCCAGGAGATGGGTTTCAAAAGTCTTGACAAGGGCTGAGCATTGCCCACCGTCCTGGACACCCATGCTGGCTGGCAGCTGCCTAGCGCAGATACAGAGGTTATTTCCGGCAGGAACTGCCGTTGCTCTCTCTTCTGTTATCCTTGTAGTAACAGGAGAGCAAGCTGGATGGTTCAGCTTATTTCCCTTTCAGCTCCCTGTGCAGCTTTAGGGCTGAAGTAAGCTTCGTGAAGTATTTCCTGTGCTTGGCTATTGCAATCTCAAGCTTGCATACCATCCAAGAGCCCTACTTGCAACAAAAGCAGATGAAACGAGAGGAGACACATGTCATTCATCCAACTCTGATGGTTGAAATCCATGTGTGAAAAATAGTTTACAGTATCTCACTACATCTGTTCATCCAACTTCAAATTGCTATTCCTCCTAGAGAGCTGATAAATCTCTGTATGACTAGCACTCAGGGGACAAATACCACATTCCTGGTTCATTTCAGTGAAGCTGCCAGAAAAATACCAGGCATCTAAAAGCTTGTAAAACACTTAATATAAAGGGCCAACAACTTCTAAAACACCACCATTCATCATATTAAGCAACATTAATCTACTGACATTTAAAAAAAAATCCACTTGCAAGTTATTTCTGGTCAAATGTTTGCTCACTTTCATACAGTTTCACCAGGCACAAGCCTGAAAATATTGGCATATTTGGAGAAAAGCTGATACCTATTCGAATTGTTTTTAAGTGCAGTAACAATCAGAAAACATTAAACTTAAAAGAAAAACTTAAATGTCATCTGGAAAAAAGTTTCATATGTTGCAAATGATTAATGCATTCACTCATCCTTTTCTTATTAAATCCTTGAATTTAGGATTTTCCAAAACATTCCAATTAAGAGTGCATTGTTACAGGTTTTTTTCTTGCTAAGCAAACTGGTGAAAATGAGACACACTTCTTTCCCACATATGCTCAGTTGCAAGACGTGGTTTATCAGTCCTATTGATTTTCTGCCACAGCTTAGAAGCCAACTGGTAGAGTTACCAACTATAAATAAATAAAAAAAGTGCTAATAAAACTGCACCCTCATTAATTCCAGCTGTGGTGTAATTTTCAACTATGCTCACAGTCTGGATAGTGGTTTTGACATCTGCTGTGATTACTTCTGTGTTACTTTCAATACTGTTCTGTGGATCTCCTCCAGTTCCTGGTGTTGCTTTCCTGACCCTCCCCTCTGAGGAGGTGGCTGTCTCAGGTATCATACCTTCAAACACGGCTGCAGGCCTCACTTGCTCACCTTTGAGCACCCTGAGCTGCTTGGAGGGAGTCTTCTCCAGCTCTAAGCGCAACTCTGCTCACTAGACATGTTGATAATTTTGTTCACACCCAGTTTTATGGTCAGTAGGTTAAGAGAGGTTCTCCTCCCCCTCTACTCTGCCCTGGTGAGACCGCCTCTGGAATAGTGTGTCCAGTTCTGGGCCCCTCAGTCCAAGAAGGACAGGGAACTGCTTGAAAGAGTCCAGTGCAGAGCCACAGAGGTGATTAAGGGGATGGAACATCTCCCTAATGATGGAAGGCTGAGGGAGCTGGGTCTCTTTAGCTTGGAGAAGAGGACACTGAGGTGTGACCTCATGAATGTTTATAAATACATAAAGGGCGAGTGTCAGGAGGATGGAGCCGGGCTCTTCTCGATGATGTCCAATGATAGGACAAGGGACAACGGGTGCAAGCTGGAGCACAGGAGGTTCCACATTAACATAAGGGAAAACTTTTTCACTGTGAGGTTGACAGAGCCCTGGAACAGGCTGCCCAGAGAGGTTGTGGAGTCTCCTTCTCTGGAGACATTCAAAACCCGCCTGGACATGTTCCTGTGTGACCTACTCTAGGTGGTCCTGCTCTGGCAGGGGGGTTGGACCAGATGATCTTTCAAGGTCCCTTCCAACCCCTAACCTTCTGTGAGATTCTGTGATTCCATACATACAATTTTTTAATTGGGCGCATGACTCTCTATGAGGAGAGCACTTTGCTTGCTCATACAGTGACCCCATGCAATGTACTGGCCAGTTAAGACAATCTTTCAATACAAATACGGATTCGTGCTCAGTTGCTACTGTGCCACCTTGTAAATCTTATAACCATGGACAGGTCTATACAGAGAGTGCACAACATCTCTTCAGGACAGAAATATTGAAATTGAGGTTTTGTTGTTTGGTTGGTTTTTTTTTTTACCATTAGGGAAAGGAAACCTCATTCTTCCAAGCCTAATTCCAGTTGCTTTGCAATTAGTATCACTTGTGTTTACTCTGATATTGAAGATACATACTCCATGAAGGACAACATAAAGCCTGCAGGAAAGCCAAGGACTTCTTCGACATGTCCAGTAAGAAGTTATGGTCCTCAACTGCTCATGCTTGGCTTTTTTATCGTACTTATTTGCAGCTTTGCTAACTATGTATGTCCACCTATAGCTCACACTTCTTGCTTCAGACAGCTGTGAAACCTGAGATATCCACTAAATCAGACCTTCAGAGCAATAGTAAAAGTCTGCAATTTCAGCATCTCCAATGGAATAGCCCCTGCCACAGATACTTCCAGGCATTACAACATTTTCAGCTCTGATGTATTATCATCTCTGTTAAAGAAAGCGACTAAACAATGCAGAGCAAATTACAGTACAAGTTAAAAAAAAATAGGAATTTCACGGATGTAGGTGGTGCACATGGATGCCTCATGCCTAGAGGCGCACTGGTCTGACTTTTTGACAGAAGAAATCAGGCACCTCCCCAAAACCTGCAGAGGAAACAAGGTCTACAGTTCTGTTAAAAACAAAGTTTCAGGAGTGCTGATCACCCCCAACTCCGGCTGCTGGAGTTGCCATACATGCCATCACTCAGTACTTCTCAAATTAAGATGAACAAATCACCAATAATGTGATTTAAGGAATCATCTTTCAGCCTAAAAACTATTTCACGTCACTTAAACATGTGATTATCCTTTTTCTTAGCATTCAGTAGATATGATTTATGATGATATCACAGTATTTTTTATGAAAACAATACTATTAACTTGAAAATCCTGATGAGCTTTAAGGATGGGTCATTGTAGTATTTTGACAATTGAAATTTCATGTCAAATTTCCTGGCCAGCTGCCACATGAAGGGTCATTTACCTCACTGCACTTTAATGGATAGTGGATCCCATGTTGTCATATGTGACCTTTTTCTGTTGTTTAAAATTCAGTGGACACTGATGGGACTTTGAACAGCTAGTAAGCATGGCACAGACCCCATCATCTGGAACAAGATAGTAAAGTTTGTCAGATGCTTTGTCGTCCTTCAGAGCAACAGAGCTGTCTGGCTTCTTTTATAACAGGTGATTTATTTCTACCTTCAGATGTGTACTAGAGGATTCTGTTGAGTTAAATACAAGCCTCCTGTTTCCATCCAAGGTCAGTATTTCGGCTGAGCTATGGTCTGAACAAAAGACTGTGCCTGACATGCTGTGGCCAGAGTGCCTGTCCTGGCCCAGGACCTCCTGCAGCTTCAGCTTCAGAAACATCTCCTTCAGACATCTTAACTTTGCAAATAAGCTCAGCAGGATGGTGAACTCTTTTGCAACAGAAGCTACTCACATGTTTTGTACTGCCTAAAAAGTATTTTCCCATCTCAAACACATGAGTGTGTGTGTTCCCACCAGGAAGGGAATCCACAGTTGTGGGTTGATAAATGCCTTCATCCATCAGTTGCTTTATAATGTAACTGTTACTTGGGAGGAAGAGGTAGTTAAAGAACACTTCTTAAAATATTTATTGTAAGTTGTAAATACTGTGTTTTTATTATATGTTAACGGAGGAAAGGAGAAGGTTGAATTCTCCACTGCAAACATGAGAAAATAAAGTACTTTTTAATGGATATGAACTGTAAACTTTAAAACTTACTCTGTACTGTTAAGAAAGGCAACTTTCCCGTGGGGTCTGCACTACTTACAGGCTTATGACCAAGCAGTTCTGCTTGTTTTCACAGACATGGAATGAAATGCCTCATAGTTTTGATTTTGCCTGCACCTTGTTTTGAGGGGGTGAGCGGATGAGCATGGTTCTACTAAACAATGTTGAGGGTGTATTAAAAAACATTTGGAAAGTAGGGCACTGAAATCCTCTGTGATTTTCTATAATGTCTGGTCTTTTGCCTTAGAAATACTGGTGCACTTCCGTGATTTCTTCTTCCTGTCACCTCCTTCTTTGCAGGACTGTCTTTTCTTTCCTGATCTTTCTGGGAGCTCTTGGTCATTCGTCTTACCCAGTCTCTTGTAGTGTGTCAGCACTCCCCTGGGATGGAGCAACTCTGTGGACTAGCACAACAAACTGCTTCTCAAACCTACAGTGACAATAAGAGGGAAAGATACTTTCCCAAACACTTGGAAAACACTTTCTGTGAAATCTTCTAAGTGACATGAAGCAGGTTATACTTGTTTGAGGGCAGTTAGTTCAGGGCTGCTGTGTGGCTGCAGGTCCAGCAACATCCAAGAAGTTTGCTGGAGATTGTTGTAAAGTCTTAGTGTAAGAGCAATATAATGGATGTTTCCAAACATGCTAGGAGAAAAGGGAGAAGCTGCTGATATGCAAGAAGGAGAATAAAGATATGTGAGACGTGCCAGGGCAGAAGGGTGAAAGGATGATGGGTTGTGTGGAAAGAGTACAGAGGCCTGAATCAGAGAAACAGAACAGGTCCCAGGGCGTGGGTTGGGAGGGCTGGGGTAAATGAGAGCAAAATGAGAAAACAAGCACAGAAACAGAAACGCGTAAGTCAGACTCTGTGAAAGAAAACAGCAGAAGATGGGCCAGTGCCAGAAGACAGCCTGTTGGGAAGCTAATGGGTAACAGCAGCAAAGACATTGGGGCAGGCAGCAAATGAGGCCAGCAGAGTGGGAGAGCCAGCAGCCAGTGGGACAGGCTTGCAGAGGGGATCCCCTCCATCCCTCAAGCAAGAGAAAAACAACAGGTTATGGTCTTCAGCTGGAACCAGAAACTTTCTTTGCTCAGTTGCTCAGAGCTAATCCCTAGACCTGTAGCAGCCAGCCCTGCTGTGCCCAGCATGAGGAAAGCAATAGTGTATTCTGTACAGGACCACAGAAAAGGTATCTCTCTCTATTAACAAATAAATGAGCATGAGGGGTAACCTGTAGTGTTAGGTCATCGAGATAAATTTGCTTTAGCTATCTGAGCTTTAACTCTGGTGACAAACCAGGTTGTAATACCTAATCCAATGCCTCGATTTTGCAAACAGGGCTGTTTGAGCGTGGCTGTTGTGCGAACTACGAGCCCAAGGGATCTGACTTGGGTTCAAAACAAGCGGTGGAGGGGGAAGTGAATTTAAAAAAAAAAAAAGAAAAGGGGGGAAACCTGTTTGTAATCCAGATTAAAAAATGTCTGAGGCAATGGCACACAAGGGCCACTATTCCTGGCTACTGCTCCTATTAAAGCATGGCTCATGGTGATTTAAAAGAGGAGTGGCAACTGAGCAAAACAAGTGGCAAATTTTACAAGGCGACAAAGGCTTAATTTTGCAATCTCACTGGCAATCCCGCCTCAACTCACCCAAAATATGTGTTTAACTGGGAACAGTTAAACCCTATTGATTGTAATGGGGTTAACTAAGTATGTACAGCGTGTCGATATTTATAGGCTCAACTGATGGACGCAGGGAAGTGAGGCTCTAAATGAGGACGATTTATCAGAAATACACGTTTGTCATGCTTTTTTTTTATGTACCAAAGATTTTTCAGACTCGGTGTCTTTCTCCCAAATCTTTTAGCGTGTAGATTTCCCTCAAGAGCCAATCCGCTCTAACCCCACCACTCCGCACACTTCAAGCTGCGAACCCTCATTTTCTCATCCTTTCTCTTGAGACGCCTTACGGTGGTGAAAAGTACGAGTATTTGTAGGTTTGTTTCTTTTCTTTCCCCGGCCGCCGCTCCCGCCGGGGCGCGGACAGCCCCCTCCCTCCGGCCCGACGGCCGCCCCCGGGTACCGGGGCTTTCGGCAGCCCCGGCCCGGGCCGCCCCGCGTGTGTAAGCGCCGTCTGTCCGGGCGGTGCCGTCTGTCCGTGCCGTGCCGTGATCACTGATCCCCGGGAGTCCTCGGGCACGGACGCCACCCAGCATCATCGGCCTTCCCGCCGCCGGCTGCGCCCCCGGGGCTTTAGGAGCCGCTGCTCAGCTGCCTGCCGTCGCGTCCCTCCCTCAGCTGCCAGCAAGGCGGGAAGGGGGCAGCTCGCGGGCGACCCCCGGTAAGGCGGCTTCCCCGCCGCCGCGCTGCCTCTGTCCGCCGCTCCTCGCGGGGGGGCCGGGTGTCCCCGGGCTGCCCACCCTGCCTCAGCGGCCCTGCCGGGCGCGGCTTCCTCGGGACGGGGGGGGACCCACCTCCCCTAGCCCGGCCCGGCCCGGCCCGGCCCGACCCGGCCCGGCCCGGCGCGTCCCGCCCTCAGCCGCGCTCACTCCCCTGCGCCGCCACCCCGTCAGTGGCGGGCGGCGCGGGCCGTCGGGCGGTGCAGAGCGGCGGAATGGGCCCCCGCGGCGGCGGCGGGCTGTACGTCGGGCGGAGGGCCGCCGCCCTGCTGGCCGCGCTGCTGCTGGCGCTGCTGGCCGCGCTGCTGGCGCTCGCCGCCCTCTACGGGCGCTGCCGGCGGGAGGAGGTGCCGTCGCCGCCACCTCCCTCGCCCGCCGCCCCTGGCTCCACCGCCCCGCCGGGTCCCGCTCCCGCCGCCGGCTCCGGCCGCCGCCTGCCTCGCCACCTTCTGCCGCTCCACTACGACCTGGAGCTGTGGCCGCGGGTGCGCCCGGGCCAGGCGGGGCCCTTCGCCTTCAGTGGGCAGGTGAACATCACGGTGCGCTGCCGGCAGGACACGGACGCGGCGGTGCTGCACAGCTCCGGGCTGCGGAGCCGCGGTGCCGCCGCCGTCCGCGGTCCCTTGCCCGAGCTGGGCGCCGCCGTGGAGGTGGCGGGGCTGCGGCAGGAGGCGGCGGGCGAAGTGGCGGTGCTGGAGCTGCGCGGCTGGCTGCGGGCCGGGCGCCGCTACGTGCTGCAGCTGGGCTTCCAGGGCTGGCTGGAGGAGGACCTCGACGGGCTCTTCCTCACCCGCTACACCGACCAGGGACGGAGCAGGTAGGCGGCGGCACCGCCGCCCCGGGAAACCCGCGCCCCTCCGCCGACGGCACCGGAGGTGGCAGCTCTGGGGGGGTCTCTGCGGACCGATGGCACTAGGGCTGGGCGGCCCTTGCGGGAGCAGGTGGCCGCTCTGCGCGGCGGGGCTGCCCAGGGCGGGGCCGCCCAGGGCGGGGCCGGCCGCCGTGTGCTGACCGCGCCCTGCCGCCGGGTGTGCGCCAGGGGCCGCGGAGGGCAGCTGTCGGGAATTCGGGTCGGTGCCCCATGGTGGGCGCTCTCCTCCCCAGAGAGCGCGGGCTGGGTGGCCCTGGCGTTCCTGTGGCAGCTGACTTGAGCCGCACCAAGGGCTCCTGGCGGCTTGGGAAGACCATGCTGAGATGGTTTGCAAAGACCTCCTTGTTTACAGAGGAGCTGCTGCTCCGGAGTTAGCCTGGGAGGGCTTCCTGAGGGTCTGTCAGACAGGGATCTGACTTTGGCTATAGGCTGAGAGTCTATATCTCAGCTGGTCAAGCAGAGTTTTCTGGACAATGGCGAGTCTTTGTGCCGTTGACTGGCAGTGAGGGGTCAGACAATGCCTACACCCAGTTCCTGGGAGCTGCGGTCCGGCTCATAGTCCTCATCCTGGCCACACGCCTCTGTCTGTGTAGCATTGACGGCTCCTCACCTCCTCTGCCTGTGTCTGTGGGAAGCGTGTCTTTATCCAGAGCCCAGGATTTCAGATGTGTATGTATTCAGGCATGAGTTTAGAGACGTTGAGCACCTGCTGTTTCAGAAGCACGGTGGAGTGGGATGGGTGGCCGCTGTAGACAGCTGGACTTTGTAGGTGCTGTTGCACATGAAGTTGTTTGGCTGTCATCAAATGACCGACGATTTCCTTAGTGAGTGCTATTAGGGTGCTTTCCCTTTTATTTTCTAATAGATACTGAGGCACTGTGAGCTTTTCAAGCAGTCAGTCATCTAAAACATATTTTCGCCCTCAAAATAATGCTTGCTTATTTATTTTTTATTGTGAATCTTCTCAAGGTGAATTGCATTATAAACTTCTGGATGTGAAACTTGCTAAAGAAAAGTGAAACTTAAGATTATGATTTAAATAGTTCCAGCGGAAGACAAGTTTCTCAAAGTAGGTGTTTAAAGAAGAGGCAGATAAACTGCTTATTTTAAAGTTATTTCATTTTTAATAATTAAAGTTGCAGTGAATTGCTGAACATCAGCAATCAGTGAGTCAAGAGGAAAATTGAGTTAGGACTGAAGTGTTCTTGGCTCCCAGCTTATCGATGAGTCCACTAAAATAAACTGTATCTCAGCTGTTCATAGACTTCTTGTTCAAGGAGGTAATATTCAGTTACCTGCAAGGTCTACATGGGCAAGTCCCTGTATGAATAGTAATAATATGAAACCACAAAATAAATTTTATGGGTTTTACTGAAATGTAGGAGGACTGTGTAGTTTTTCTGCAACAGTGAGTTGGCTTTTCAGCTGCCATTCCTGTGTAAATCTTCACTGATACTATTGTTTTCCACATCTGGAAAATTTAACTTACACAGACTTTTTTTTTTTTTTTTTTTTCTTTTTAAGAAAAAGGAGATAGGTTGATTAGCCTTAGAGCAAAATGAAGTATGGTAATAAGTATTTCTTATTCTATATTCTGTTTTTCTTCAGTTGCTATTTCTTCATTCACTGATAGTCATTCACAGGATTATTTGATAATTTGTGCGACTTTTGAGTTAAGGAAAGTCTAGAACACTTTGCTTATTTTAAATAATTTTTAAAAAATCCAAATTAAGAAAGGAACAAGCACTTAATTATTCAATACTGTATCAGTCTGCTTTCTGATGCTGCATTAATTAAATCAAGTCCTGTCAAAGAAACACTGAATTAGACTATGACATTTTTTGGTTCAGACTGTATAAAATTTGGAGGATTGTCAGCTGTGCTACCACAGTAGAAAATAAGAAAAAAATGTTTTTAAATCATTGAAATAATGGGTATAGTTCAATTTCCAATTGTTTAGAGACAATTGTTCCATTTCATTCTTAGCTCAACACAAAGCACTAATGAAATGTGAGACTGTAGTCTGCTTAAAGATATGCCAGTGGTGTCCAGACACTGAAATAAATCAAAGGAAGTCCACTGAGTGCAGATATAATGTATTGTTTTGGTTACTTGTTACTGCCCACATTCCTGATATTCTTGAATGGATTTTGCATATCTTTTCTGCTTTAAAAAGGCTTCCTCTGAATCGAGAGTATGCAACAGTATCTTGTTATTTTTTCCTTCACTAAGAATTAAGTCATCACTTTACCAGCCGTTCCCTAATCTGATTGGGTCCAGTTACCCTGAAGGGTTTTGCCTTTTTTTTTTGGAGCAGGCGTGTTTTGAGGGATGTAGTCTGTAAGCTCTAGCAAGCTGTTAATGATGGAAAAAGTTGTAATAATGTATTCTAATATAGATCAGGAGCAATTTAAAAACATTCAATGCCCTTCAGCTGTCGGTACAAAGTACATTACTGTTCTGCGAGGAAACCACCATCTCCAGGAGACTGTCCTGTAGCTCTTCTAAAGTGACTTGGACATAGCTCCGACAGACCTCTGGGATCTGATTCCTGCATAGACTTCTGACTTTAGCACCTAACTTAAACCACCAGCTGTAACAGACAATGTGCCATTCATCTATGGTCATGCAGACTTCTGTGTTTCTTGCACGTGCTAGAAGTCTTAGGGGTTTCTGTAATTTGTGCTTGTGGAACCTCTAGAGACCTCTCGTTTCCAAAGAGTTTAAGGGGAGAAGGGCAAGCTGTCAGTAGACAGCTAGATCCTAGAGAGAAGTGGAGTCCTTGAAATGTTTGTTCCATCTCATCTTTGGCACCAGCTTTTTTCTTGGTCAGATACCACTGTTGCTCTTGGCAGGTTGGCAGAATTAGCTGGTTGACACAAAGTACTGTTCCCTGCCCTCTCTCAAAGTCGGAGCCAGAGCACACTGGTAGGGTGGTGTGGGAAAGCTGTTTGCATAGACAGCTATTTTCAGAAGTGCTAACCTCACCTCTGTGGAAAAACCAATAAACCAAAGCTCAAACCTCACTGAATTTCCAGCACGGAAGTTGTTTATTATCAGTTTGGTCATTGATGACTGCATATGGGGTTTTTTGTACTACCCACCTGGACACACAAAAGAAAACTGAAAAATGGGAGCGCTCTTTATAGATCACACATAGCCCACGTCTGTGGTGCTTGCAGGAGCAAAGGAAGTAAAAAACAAGGATTCTCCCACTTCACCAGCACTAGGTGTTTGAAGGCTTTCCTGTTGAAATGTGGAATCTGTATTCTGCATGTAGCTGGGAGAGTCCATGCCAGGATCTGGGTAGGCAGGAGGATACAGAAACCACCATTGCCCTTCTCTAGCAGCACTGGCTCAGACATAGATGATGCAGGAGGTTGGTTGTAGCATCGTGCTGCATACGGATGCTGCACTGCTGTGAATGAGCTTGTGTATACTGCTCTAGGGTTAGGGAATCCTCGTGGAGTGTACCATAAAGCGCAGGCTGTATGTCACTGTTCACATCAGTGTTACAAAATCCTTTGAGAATTTTGCTTGCAGCCACTCTGCACATGTCCTACGCAACTTCTATAAAACACTTGACTGGATAGGACTGGTATTAACAGGCATCCCAAAATGCAATTAAACACAGTATTTGCGCTGATTTTTATCAGTTGCTTCTGCACCAATTACTAGAGTGAGAGCAGAGGGGATTAGAACAGCATCAGTATGGTTAATTGTGCCTCTGCATTTAACTGCACATCTGCAGATCCCACGTTCTTCTTCTGTTTTATATGAATCTGTGGGTAAGACCGTCAAAGGCATAGGAGAGAAATCAGAACAAATAACAGGTTTGGTATTTTCTTCGGCTTCATGTCGGTATTGAGCACCGTTCACCTGAAAAAAGGACTGGGTGTTGGGGACAGCTGCTGCACAGAACAGGATTCTGCTTGCTGTAAAATTCCCTTACTTTGAGCCACTTACAGTTTAATTCTTACATAATTTTAAAGTGGAGGAAATCAGATATAAAAGGTGTTAACACAAAACCCCATTATGCTATCAGTATTACAATCAACATTATTTTAATGAGAATGAGTTTTTAGAAGAATAGCATTTTTTGCATCAACAACGAACATTTATTCTACAATTACCGGTTTTTTATCACGTGAAACATTATCCACTAGGCATTCATGTACTATACGGGATGCATTCCTCATTTTCTTTTTCTTGTTTTTAGACACTAACTAAAAAAAAAAGAAGAATCTTTGTAGTATAAATTGTCAAAGATTTAGGCTAAGAGATCCTGGTAATGTTTTGTTTCTCATTATTTGAATGTGTTGTGGCTTTGATTTTGTTCTGCTAGGGGAAGAAGGCATTATATAATACTTAGAAAAAAGAAAATTAAATTATGCACAAAACTTTAGGCTTAAGAGGAAAATTTATTTGTCTGCTTAGGCGATGTTAGGCTTTTTTAAAAATTAATTGCCTTTTGGGTAATTTTTTTTTGTGGTAATATTGCAGTGTGGTAAAAGTTTGCTAGTCATTCAGTTCATGCTAATACCTTCACCTTAAAAAAAAAAAAAAAAAGGAGAAAAAAGCCACCACAGTATCTCATTCTGACAAATGATGTGAGGTAATGTGCGTTTGAAACAACGGTTATTTGTGTAACATGCATGAAACATTCCCAATTTTCTTTTTTTATTTGGAGTCCTGCTGAAAAATAACATTTAATCCATCCTCATATTTCTTTTTTATCGCAATGCTTTTGCTCAATATATGCTATTTTGTATTCTTGAACAAGAATTTATTGTAGGCAAATTTTCTAAGTTTCTGCATCAGCTTGTGCTGGTATAGAGGCTCCTGAGACAGCAATTGCACTGGTGTGGGGGAATTTGTAGTTGTGGGGTTGCTCTGTGTTTCCTAGAACCGAGCTGCGACTGATTGCACAACTGAATGCACAAAAGCATACTTTGCTGCATGGGAAGAAGGAGATTGATTCCCTCGATGAAGCAGCCTGTCACTTTTGCTGCTCCTGTGCAACCCTGGCAGAAGTTTAAGTCACTTGCTGTCATTGGACAGGATAAAGGAGGAGAGGAGGTGACACTTTTGTCTCAGGTGGAGCTTCAGCTGCATTCAGTGAGGCAGCTGGTGGCTGGCACAGCACACTCTTGACTCTGCAAGGAATTGGGTCCATAAAAAAAGTGATCCTGCACTGACAGGCAAGAAGTCAAATACACTGTGGTGCTCTCTTTTGAGCCATTCCTCACTTCAAAATAGATGTTTTGGTCCCAGTGACAGTCACTGCGAATCAACATGTGTTCAATGTGGGTTCTTTTAAATGTCATAAGTTGTGCTATGGTACAGCATCAGATATGTCTGTTAAATGCAAAATGTACCATGTTTTAAGACTACAGTGTTTTTATACAGTCGTCCTGTTGATATTAACTCAGTTCCCCAACATCACCAATGAGGATGACATAGTGTAGATGAGCTGCTGATTCTTTCAGCACTGGGTTAACTAGATCAGCTTTAAGCAGGGTTAGAGTAGCACAGCTATTAAAATGGCAACAGCCAAACATTTTTCAAAAGAACAGGGCTCCTGGAGGGCTGGCCTTAGGAACTGCTGGAAAGCATTGCGGACTTTTGTCAATGGAAGCAGGAATGTAATGACTCTGTTCCTTGGGTCTGATCGCACACAATGAAGTATGTCTACTATGAAGTGATATATAAATATCATAAGCCAATCCATTCATTTCAGGTACCAAGAAAAGGGAATCTTAAAACATGCAACCTTAGGTTTTGGACATGGTTCAGTTGCTGCAGATCATAATCAGGTGCAGTCTGTGCTTGTAGGGTAGATCTGACTTGTTACTCCACTGCATGGTGAAGATTACATACTGTTGCTTAATGTATGGATGCTGTCCTGATGGCTCTTGGCTCCTTTGAGATGTCTCTGTGCTTAAGCATAAGCCTTTGTGAACCGGCTGTGAATGCACTCTTAGGGAACACCTCAACTACAGCTGAAAAATACTAGTCCTGTGATGGCATTGAGGTCACTGAAACAGGAGATTATGCCATTCTTGTATGCCCAGCTGCTGGCTACTGCTTGTCTGACAGGTATCGAGCTTTAGGAACCATTGCGTGCATATTTTTTCCAATTCCTGGTAAAGATGCCCTAATGGGAACAGCCCACATGTACAGCTCATCTTTGAAACTTTAGCCATGGGACATGGTGATTTACCTTTAGATTCCAGACAGTGTGCATCACAGGAGAAGAGTCAGAGATCACTCAGACACTGATCTAGTAGTTAGTCTGTTGAGTTCTAATCAGTAAATTTAGGTATGTAAAATATTAAATAAGTACCGATGGATTTGTCGTCAATACTATTGACTACACTCAAAGTTAGTATGGGATACAAAGATTATTGTGTAAGCTTACTATATGTATCTTAAATGTTACATGCATGCAAAAATTATCACTTACCAACCCATCAATGTCTGGTGAAGGATCTCTCAGCCTCAAGGGGTGACCTTGAGAGGCATCCCTACTCAAGGGGAGATCATTGCCATGCAGCCAGCTGCTATGGGGGTGAGAGCTCAACAGACCCTGATGCCTGTAGATGATTATATATAGTGTAAAGTGGTTGATTTGTAGTTGGATTTTCTGCTGTTAGTGAGGTTTCAGCCGCTTATCAGCCCAGTCTCCAACCAAACCTGTTTTTTGGGTTTGATGCTGAGTTTCACTGGTAGCCTCACACAATAGGACTAACTATGGTTAGGCCTACTTGCTGAGCATCTGCCTGGACCAAAATTCAGTTAGTTCAAACAGGAGGAGTGCCTCCATCACAATGTGCCACAGAGTCTGCCCCAAGTGAGGCAAGGCTCCATAGCATAAGGTAGAAAAGAATCCTCTTGAATATTTTCTTAGGCTTGCCAGTGCACTGGAACAGCACTGGTGCCACTTTAGCTGGGGTTCTTCTCTATGTGATTTGACAGAAGTGTGCAAGTGCATGTAGATGCAATTACCTAACAGTTATTACAATTTTTTATTAAAATGTACCATTAAAATAAGAGTGGATGCATTAGAGAGAGGAGCAGGTGTACAGAGATATTCTAATTATTAAATCAAAGTTGGGCATTGTATCGCTTTTGAGCACTGGCCTGATGTGTGCAAAACTTTAATCAACTCTGTCTTAATAAACAAACTAGAAAAGGTCAAATATTTAAACTATGAAATCTGGAGAAGGCCTGGGAGAGAAAAAAAAAAGCCACCACCTAATTAAAAAGGACTGCTTTTCTCCAGAAGTGTCCAAACTGGACTGTCTGTTGGGTGCCGGGATTTAATCATGCCTTTACATAATAACCAAACCTTTTCCAAATCTGCATATCTGTGTGATGCACTTCTTGCTTTTTCTGATTTGGTGGTTTTTACGCGCTGTATATTGGTTTTGATTAGCTGTAGCATGCTAGGTTAATCTTACTTGTATTTTTAATACAGTATGCTGATTGCCTCCCAACTGGAACCAACGTATGCCAGGACAGTTTACCCATGTTTTGATGAACCTGCCATGAAGGCCACATTTAATATCAGAATAATCCATGACCCCAGCTATGTAGCTCTTTCCAACATGCCTGCTATTGGTAGGTAAACAGCAAGTAGACTTATGGGTTTTTTTTGCCCTGAATTACTTTTAAAAAGAGTGTAATTTGTCTGGACACAGTATATCATCCAATATAGCAGTATTCTGTGGTGCATGTGCTAATGCCTTGAAAATGCACAGAAAATCTGTGCCTATGGACTTAAAAATCTGAAGACGTGTATAATTAATGTCTCTGATGACAATAATTCTGTATTTTTGTAAGTTGCGATGTGCTTTCCTCTGGTTGCTGGAGGCTGTGTAGGGTTTCATTCTTGGCATTTGCTGTTTAGTTGGTGTGTCCATCTTCCTGTGTGACATCTGCTTAAAACAAAATGGCAGCCCGAGTATGCAGAGCCTGTAGTTGTGGTATTAAGGGATTCCTTTCACTCTAAGTAGATTTTAAGACATACTTACAACATACAAAAAAATTGTTTTACCAGGCAGAAACACTATAGCTTCCTGTGTATGTACAGAGTAAGAATAGCACTGGAGATTCTTCTCTAGTCCCTTGTTGGGATCTTGTGTGGGATGCATGTAGAGTATAAGATTCCAAACAAATTCCATAAATTAGTATTCTTACAGAAATTTGTTGAAACTCTTGCCTCCTTCTTAATGGCTTTTTTTTCTGCGGTTCAGTGCCTTTATTTTTCACTTAAACAATTTTCAGCCATAAAAAGGCAGTTTTATGAGATTTGCATGAAAGCTAGTAACTTAGGAATTATAATAGATAGGATCTCTGTGAGAATTGCCTGAAGCATTTTCTTCCCCTGAGAATCTTGTCCATGTCCCCATATTTAGTAGGAAAGTATCTGATTAAGTATTTCATAATTCTTGGGCACACATGACCTCTTTGTGAATCATAATAGAGCATACATTTTAGAGGTATGCAGCATGGGATAAATTGTCCACAGTTTGCCCACATGCTGAAACTGACACAGTTTGATGTCCTTCCAAGGCTTCAGTTAAGAAGCTCAAGAGTGGATTTTTGGTGTTCTCCTGGAAGGTGACAACTGATACATGGCAGTAGCAGCAAGTCTGTCTGCTTGCCTTCTACCAGAAATGTATGAAGTTAATGCAGAAATACAGCATATTGAAGAGAGGTATAAAAAATCATGCAGAAAACACAAAATTCCTTGTTTGTTCTTAAGAGCAATGGTTTGAGTAGTTCTGTGATTTTTTTTTCTAGATGTATCTGAAATGCAGGATGAAAATGGAAGCCTGTGGACTGTTACCACATTTAACACTTCACTGAAAATGTCAACTTACTTAACTGCTTTTGTGATTTGTGATTTTGATTATGTCACCAGAACTGAGCGGGGAAACGAGGTAAATATGAGGCTGCATAACACATTAGAGCAGTTTACAACAGAAGTTGGCTCTGTAATGCATCATGTGCTTTACAAGATATCACAGACATTAACTGTACTTTCCTTTCCAAAACTGCTTGCTTATGTGGCAAAACTCTTAACATTTATCCTGCAGATGTTTGTGCTGACAGCTTTCTTTTAGGACAATGAGTTTATTTTCCTGTCCTGTTCATTTCATATAATTCCACAAGTAGGTATGGGCTCTGTATTTTAAAACTTTAGGAGCAGCTACTCTGCAGAAAGTACTGGTCATAATTCAGGGTCTTATTTTCTTAGCTGTCTTAGTTGGAAGAAATATCCATTTCCACTGCAGTGACAAACCTCTGAAGTTCAGTGCCTTGTTCTTCAAGGTTCTTTGAGGAGCAGCATCATGACAACAGTAGAAGCAATATTGTGCTCCAGGCATTTTGTATGCTAGTATTTTAACCTTCTATTCTGCAGTGGACACATTTTTTTAGCCTCCAAAAGCAGCTGATTTGTGTTTGAAGCTTCGTCATCAGTGGGTATTTGGTTTTGCTCTTACACTACCAAGGCCAAAGCTTCTTGAGGGAAGCTCTGAAAAGATATACTCTATTGGCACCATAGGTTTCACTTTCCTTCTTTTGCTGGCAGTCAACAGGGCAAAGACGTATCAAGTTGTTCCAAAATAAATAGTAAACTCAGCCATGAAGTTTTTAAGGGTAGCATATACTTGCTATCCTTAATACATGAGAGCACAGTGTTAGCTTCATGGCTAGCTCACTGTCGTCCTACTGGGGAAAGATAGAACAAGGTGAGAGTACAGTGCAGAGGTGAGCTAGGAAGCACAGTATTAGCTCCTTTTTGAAGTGAAGATTGGACTTGGTGTTATACATGCCATCCCCTGTGTAGAACATGTTGGATGCTTCTAGCTCTGGATGTGATGCCTTTGTCTTGGGCTGATGTTTACTGACAGGGGTCAGCAAAGCAAAGCATTCAAACGAGCATTTTTCAGAGAGAATAGGCACCACCTCTGTTCTGTGAGGTAGAGGGGAGTGGGTGTTTCACCCCTTGGTTTCAGACAGAGATGTGCAATTTATGCCTCCACAGTATTTGTGTGAGCATGTTCATGGTGTCGGTTTTGTCATTTCTAGTAAGTAATTTACAACCTGAAACATCAGTATTATTACTCAAAGCTCATACTAGGATTAGGATTTTAAGTCTGCCCGTTGTGTTTAGGTTTTGCAAAATGAAGTGATCTGGTCTTTGAATCTCCTCTGAAGCCTCAGCTGAAAAGAGGGGCTCAGAGGCTGAGGATACTCTGTTGACTGAATATGCTTTATTTTTTCTCTTGTAAATTAAATCCTGATGCTTCCCAACTGTGCTCTTATGATTTGTCTGTGCGGCAACTTGTAAGACCATGTATTGCATTTAGATGCAAGAAATGCAGGGGTTTTGACCTGCTAGGCACCTGGGGCATGTTGCATCCAGAGACACATGATGGAGACATAAACCTTTTCTCAGTCTCCTCCAGCACCTCAGGCAAGCAGCTGCCCCATCTGATACCATGACAAAGCAAATGGGCACAGGAGGGGACAGCTTTGCTTGCTGCTGCTGCTGTCTCTGTTACTCAGAAGTACAGATGTCATCTGCTCAGATGTATTCTGCTTTCTCCAACAGCAATGGGAGGCCAGTGGTCTGTTTCAGGCTGTGAGAAAGTTCAAGAGGGGAGATATGTATGTTTGCACAGTAAATGCTCTCTGAACATCCATTTCTCTCTCTTCAGGGAAAGAGTGGTTGTCTGAAGGAAAGTTTGTCACCCAGACTTACTGGCTGGAATACGTGGTTTAAGATGTGTGATTCTAAACAGTTTTACTACATTTCCCATTTAATGGAAGAAAAACCAGGAGTCCATTTGTTCAAGCAATTTATAGTGAGATTCAAATCTGGCCCTTTTGATGTACTGGAACTATGCTAGATTTTAGCAGGATTAGGCTCTGTGCCACATTTTGTTAGGTCCAGCAAAACTTGAGTTGGGATTTTTTCATTAAAAGTTTCATTGCGTGGTCTGGTTGGATAGCCAGCATTTTCAAACAATGATTCACAGAAGAGAAGCAAAGAAGATGAAAATACAAGGTTTGTCTAAAATAACACCTCGTTGTTTTATTGCAGATACGTATTTGGGCTCGGAAGGAGGCAGTTAAAAATGGATATGTTGACTATGCTTTGAATATCACAGGCCCAATATTTTCATTTCTGGAAGACTTACTTAACGTCAGCTACCCTCTGCCAAAGACAGGTGAGATTACTTTATTTTCTTAAATGGACCAGAAATGGCTGCTGATGGTGTAACATTCACAGAAGCAATGGGTTCTTTTGCAGTTCTTTTTTTACTGCTTACTGCATTCATGGAATAAAACCCCTAAGCTTTAATTCACTGAATTCTCCTTTCTGCATTATTAACCCATAACTCAGCACGCTTACCTTCACATTCTGCTTATACTTTTAAAGCATCATTTCCTAATAAAGGGCAGATGGGGCTACAAAGTGGATAGAAAGGAGTTGTTCAGTCATGTCGCTGTTTCTGGGATACATAGACCATACCACACAAGGATGTTACTGTATTCTCCTAGTAAATCCATGCTTGCTGCAACCCATGTCTCCCCAGAGCTTCCCTTGCTTTCTTCAGTATTTCTCTGTCTTAGCTCTGACTTGGCTGTATGTTCCTGCACATCCTTCCCCAGAAAAAAAGACTCCTGCAGAAAAACATTGTTTCTACTTAAAATGGACTTTAGGTAAATCAGTTAAGTCAACCTTCAGTCAAGAAAAATGGGTGCCATCATGTATTTCCACTGTATAGTTTGCCCACTACTTGTACTTGTATTCCCAAGAGCTTCAGCATGAATATTATGGGGAAACATGCTCTTTTATACGAATTGGTAGAGTATTGAGAGAACAGAAGGCAGTTTTTATTAAAAATGAGTTTTGGACTTGCCCATCATATTAGCAGATTGTAGGACTGTGGGGGAAGAATTTTTCTCCTTTCTTGACTAAGTAATTTGTTGATTTGTCAAATCTGTATTTTGGCGCTTGAAGTAAACAATTTTTCACCTGTGTAAATGTATTATCTCCCAGTGTATTTAGAATAACTTGCAGAAATACACACTACACTTCTTATGGAAAATGTAATACATGCAGTCTTCACTCTTTAAATTTTGTTACCTTAGTAATCGTACAAGCTACTCAAGGGCTGTAGTCAATTCTGTCTCACGCTTGTGTTCTTCTGTTTAGTAGCAGTGTCAATACATTAATTCACTAGTATAAAAATATTACAACGTTTAAGTAGAAGAACAGTATTGCAGACTTCCTGTTAGGTAAGATTTCACTTTCACATAATGCTGTGAAACTGTTACAATCCCTTCTGTGATGTCATGCAATACCAACTGCATTTCCCACTGACTTTCTTCAAAGATTTGCTTAAAAATCAATACAATTAGAGCAGCCAAGAAGAGCTCTTTGTAAACACTGGAGATTTCTATGGCGAACTCAAAATGTGAAATGAAGAATAAACACATTTCAAATCAGGGATATTTAAGCATTTGTCTTCACCTGATTTTAATGCAGTTATAAGTGAGCTCTCTTGCCCCAGGCTGGCTAGATGAGGCCTGCCTCACCGAAAGTGAAATACCTTTGATACCTTTGCTGTAAGCCTGAGGTGATAAGCCCTGCTGTGATGTAGTCTAGCTTTGCTTGGATTCAGCACTGTCCTTGCATTAACTGCCTAGCATTTGGACTGGAACTGGCTCATGGTCAGCTGCTTTGGAGTACAAGCTTGTGTCTGTGTCCAAAATGCTCTGTATATCTTTTCCACATTTTGCTCTTTGCTGCTGAGTTTACACATATCTTTCTTTGAGATCCTTGATGTTTCATCCAACTCTCACATTTGAACTGGAAAACTGCTGCCTGTGCATAAGGCATAAGGGGAGTACGGAGGTATCAGGCATACTGTGGAAACAAAGAGGTGGTGTTTCTGGGGCACCTTTCAAATAAGAGTGGAAGGGATCCCTCTACTCACAGAGCTGAAAGAGCAAGATTTTTTTTTTTATCAGTTGCTAGGCTGAAGAAAGAGGTAAGTATGATTTTTCCCAAACACGGGAGAAAGTCATACAGAGAAAGCCAGAAGTGAATATATTCTCTTCTAGCATTGGTAGAATACAGCCTTCATTTTTGTTCAGAACGTTTGTACGTACAAGATACAGTACAGATCTGGGCTTCGCGGGAATTTGTTATGACATTCCCTGAAAGAGTGGCAATCATAGATGCAAAGTAGAAATTTCAGAGACCATTTGCAAGAGCATTGCTGTAATACCGCAAAGAACCACTAAAATGTAGTATCCTTTAATTGCACACTGAACCAGTGTGAGCATTAAAATAATGTGAGCATTTTACTTCCAAAATTTTTAAAGATACCTTTTTTTTTTCCTCTCTTGTTTGAATCAATTTAGATCTGGTTGCACTGCCTGATTTTGGAGCAGGTGCTATGGAAAACTGGGGGCTAATGACTTTCCAAGAATCATCATTGATGTACCTCCCGAGTGATAAATTCACAAGCAGAAAGGCAATGATTGCCATAATTCTGTCACACGAGCTAGGACACCAGGCATGTGGTAAAAAAATTCTGTACATTTATTTGCCTATGAGGTAGGGTGTGTGAGCACAAGGGTATTGAAAAACTCTTTGATCCTATGTTCTGCTGATAAATCAGTATTAAAAGCAGATTCTGTCATATTACAGACTGCATACTGACTGCACAGGACTCATGGATACAAAACTGTTCATGGGCTACTTATTTTTTTCTTACACTGTACCTGAATACCATACTAGAAAATACTGTAGGGATGTAAGGATGACACCATGCTCTCTATTTATAGTATACTTAGTACTTTGGCAGGAGAAATAATGGACTTCATAAGTATTCTTCTGTAATGGCAGTGCATGTACATATTGCAAAAGGTATTTGTTTTTCTGTAAGAAACAGCCCATAGTATGACAGAACAAAATTGGCACGAACATATTTTACACAGTAGCTGGACCTTTGTCCATTTTTTGCAGAGATTTTAAGAATTTTTCTTAGTTTGTTTGGAATGATAACGCAGTTTCGCTTTTTTATTGATTATGGTTTTTTTTTTTTTTTTGCCAGAGCAGCAACTGTTTGCCGTTAGCAAAAGAGATTAATTTGGCTAGTGCACACGTATGCCCTTCTGACAAGGTCTGTAACTTTTCAGACCTTCAGATGAGCAGTGTTTTTATTGCAGGCTAAGAAAACAAATGTCAATACTTAATTAAACGCTATTTTAAAACAAAGTTGTAGTTCAACTTTTTAAGAATTATCAAATAAAATACAAATTTGCAAATGATCAGGTTTTTGTTAAATATGAACTGCCAAATGTGAATACGTCACAGCTGTCATGGAAGTTTTATTGCTTGCCATGATAGGGATGTGCTGATTTTGGAAATGGTTATTTCCCAGGTTCTGTTTATCGTTCCCTTGAAAATTTCCTTTTGTTAAGAACATGGAAAAATGTTTTCATAATTGCTTGATAAATGTCGTACTTTTAATTATAGCCTGATATGATCTTTTAGATATTTAAATTTTATTGGGAAGCGTTTAAAATTAAAAGAATGACATAAAGCACTAACATCCATACTCATGGTATGAAACTGTAGATGAAGCAATTAAAAAATAACTGCCCTGAACCTCTGACTTTTTCCGAGATGCATCTTTTTCTACTGAATTTTCACTATTTGAAGGAACATCCAGCATTTTATTCAATTGACATGTACACATTAAATAAAGCTACTTCAACATAGGCATGTGTGTTTAACCTGCAAAAATTAAAACAGCAGTCCAAAGAGATGTTGAAACATTTTTTCTTTCTGTTTAAGTGGTTTGGAAATCTGGTTACAATGAACTGGTGGAATGACCTGTGGCTTAATGAGGGACTGGCATCTTACTTCGAGTACCTGGGAGTTACCTTTGTTGAACCTAGGCTTTCACTGGTAAGTACTAACACTTAGTGAGGTAAGCTAAAGTAGCAAAGTTCCAGCATGCATGAAGAAAAGGAAGGTGCAGGAGATGGGATTTAATTAAGCCATAGTATTAGTAACTTAGCTCCACTGGGAAAGACCAGTAGGTCTTGCTTCTTCCCTGGAAGGTCTCCATCTGCTGGGGGCTGTGATCATACCCAGAACTTCTACAGCTGGTACAGAGGACGGCTGGACAGCTATAATTCTGCACTGACAAGGAGTTGGTGTTTTGCCCTAGATCTGTCATGTAGCAAACCCAGATTTCTCTCCTGGGTCCTATAGCTGATGGCATGCGCCCCTGTCCAAGCTCTTTTCCAAGCATCCCGTACCTCAGGTATCAGGCAATGACTCAATTGGGCCATTTTGAGTCTCTTTACCCGAGAGGGTCCATGGATGTCTGTTTGTAGATAAGGCAAATATAATGCACATAGCTAATCCGACAGCAAGATAAAACTCGTTCCCATTCCACCCAAATGGGAATAAGCATAAATCCCATAGTGTATTAGAAAACTGCATCCCTCAGTAAAATCTGAAACAGAATAGGAACTGCTATTCTATCCAGTCTGCCTTTTATTTGGCCCAGATGAAATGCTGTTCGTCACTTTCCTGTTCTAATTCACCAGTGAACTTAGATACATGCTTAATTGTAAACTAATAACAGGCACATCAAACAAGTTCTGTCAGAAGGATTTTTAGGTCATGGGATATGCTAACCTTTGGCTTTGATCTTAACAAACACCAGCTCACTTTATTATCCATAATGCCATGTTTTAACATCATTGAATAGTGTAAAGGCCACCAGATTTTAAATTGGAAATAAATCCTTGCCTGCTTTTTAATTTTAATCTGTTCATTTAGAAGCTTGCCTTTCTAAAAATCAACAATTACCATTTTATTTATGTCCATAAAGTAAATTTTAATACTGGGCAGTAATTCCATGTGATAAATTACAGTTCTATGATGTGCCTTGGAAATCCAGAGTAAATTACACAGGTGTGAGAATACAGGGCTTTCTGGTGCATTTTTGTGGGCCATACACATTCACAGAATCACAGAATGGTTGAGGTTAGAAAGGACCTCTGGAGGTTATCTGGTCCAGCCTCTCTGCTCAAGCAGGGCCACCCAGAGCCAGTTGCCCAGGACCATGTCCAGACAGCGTTTGAACATCCCAGAGGGTGGAGACTCTACAACTTCTCTGCACAACCTGTGGTAGTTAGTGCTCAGTCACCCTCACAGTGAAAAAATGTTTCCTGATGTTCAGAGGGAATCTCCTGTGTTTCAGTTTGTGCCCATTGGCTCTTGTTCTGTCACTGGGCACCCCTGAAAAGACCCTGGCTCCGTCCTCCTTGTACCCTCCCTTCAGGTATTTATATATATTGATGAGATCCCTCTGAGCTCTCTCTTCTCCAGGCTGAACAGTCCCAGCTCTCTCAGCCTTTCCTTACAGGTGGGATGCTCTAGTCCCTTCATCATCTTTATGGCCTATGCTGGACTCTCTCCAGTAGCTCTATATCTTTCCTCTCCTGGGGAGCCCAGCACTGGACCCAGTGCTCCAGGTGTGTTCTCACCAGTGCCTGAGTAGAGGAGAGGGATCACCTCCCTCGACCTGCTGCCAGTACTCCTCCTAATGCAGCCCAAGGACCATTAGCCTTCTTTGCTGCGAGGACACATTGCTGGCTCATGTTCAACTTGGTGTCCTTCGTGCCCTGAGGTCCTTTTTCACAAAGCTCCCTTCCAGTTGTTCCTCCTCAGCTGCAGGACTTTGCACTTACCCTTGTTGAACTTCATGAGGTGCCTGTCAGCCCATTTCTCCAGCCTGTCCAGGTCCCTCTGGATGGCAGCACAACTCTGGTGTATCAGCCAGTCCTCTCAGCTTTGTCTGATCTTCAGACTTGCTGAGGGTACACTCTGCCCCATCATCCAGATCATTAATGAAGATGCTGAACAGAACTGGACCCAATATTTGCCTCTGGGGTATGCTGCTAGTTATTGGCCACCAACTAGACTTTCTGCCACTGATCACCACCCAATTACAAATTGAACCCTGAAAGTTAAATTTACCAGCTGTTTACAAGGAGAAAAATTGGTCAACACATTTGATCCCCTTATTTGGAAGCCTGTGTTCTTCTCCTTGAGAAGTAGAAGTGCTCAAAGTGGCCTGCAATGTTTTAAAGATTTAGGTGTTTTTCTTTACCTTTTAATTATGTAGTTTCCATCCTGCCTTAGGACATATACTCATCTGGGGGGAATTGAGTCATCATTTGACAAAAAGAGAACTTCACTGATTTACACCAAAAGAGACATTTTCCCTCCATATTTCTCACCAGGTGACAGCAGAAATGCTGCATAATTATGCCTTGCTACCCTCCATAGCTTAGTTTTTCGGTTATTGCTTGGGGTTGCAGCAGGAGAAGCAGAGAATTTAGGTGGAAAATGCTGCCATATTAATGGCATACAGATGCAAATGAGATACAGGTTTTCAGTTTTCAGTATTTATTCATTTACTGTTTAATATAGTTGCCTAATTTTTCCCTGAGGTTTACATTGTAATCGTCTTTGTCAGGCCCAAACCCACGGTCTTGTCAGATGTAAAATTTTCACTGGTTACTAATATTGCTTGTGGAAAATGTTAGGATTGGGTATACAGTTGCTTTTCCTTCATGGGAAGGTTAGGGAGGGAGGAAAAGCATTGTTCCTTGTTTATTGAGACTATTTCTATTAGTGCTAATCCCATAATCTACATTCTGTCCTGAGAATAAGTATTTTCTGTTCAGCTCACTTAGATTTGTCTTTTTCTTGCAGGATAAAATCTTTAATGATCATGTTATACAACCTATCTTAAGGGAAGACAATGAAATAGGAATTCGATCATTGTCAGAGAGTGAAGACAAGATCAAAGGATCATTTTCTTTAATGTCTCTGTTTGACAGCATCACGTACAACAAGGTTAAAAAATATAAAAATCTTCCAGTTTCTTGTATATTCTAAACTTACGGTACAAAGTAGGTTTAAGAGGAAATGTTGAATTACAATGCTTTTTGTAGGTTGTTTCGTTGTTCAAGATTTGTTTCTGCTGCACACACAAATTTATTGGATGTGGCAAATGTGTTTGGCTATGAAAGAAGTGGTGAAAACATTTTTAACTTCCATGGAATATGAGTTGTAGGAGTACCTTGACTAACTTCTCTGGAATATAGTTTGAAAAAATATTGCTATAATAATTACAATAATAATCCATGTTTTCTCATAGCTTTTTTTTGTACTCCAGGGGGCTTCTATTACATGGATGCTTTCTGGGTTCCTGACTGAGAAGTTGTTTATCAGAGCACTTACTGTAAGTTTGAAAAACTAACGCCTCCATCTGTATTTGTAAGCTTGAAAATGACAACTGTAGAAATTGCTGTTTGCCTTGCTGATGTTTTTCATTGAACCCTCATGAATTCTGATGCTTCTGTTTGTTTCTGTACAGTCGTATCTGAAAGAATTTTCCTTCTCAAATGCTAACCAAGATGATCTCTGGACCCACATACAGATGGTACTCATTTTATCTCTAGTATTCTTAGGTTAAGAATGAGAGCCACAATTTCAAGACTGTCACATCCTTCAAGCCAACAGAGACTGTACCAATTCACGCTAGTTGGGACTCTAGCTTAGTATCTTTTTCAACTTGTTTACTATTCAGTTTGTTCATTAGATAGTCACTTAAAAATCTTTGTGTCCCAGCAGCTTTGTTTGAATGAAATTGACAAATTAAGTTTGTCATAGCCTTACAAGGGTGTATATAAGTATATAAACACCAAAAAGAGAAAGATTAGCAGTCAGGTGTTAAGAGTGGGGAATGTCATCTCAGTGTTTCATAATTCCTAAAAAGGCTTATGCTCTTTATTATAAAGTCATTTATACTTTGATAT
Source organism: Leptosomus discolor (assembly GCF_034619465.1). Taxonomy (NCBI): domain Eukaryota; kingdom Metazoa; phylum Chordata; class Aves; order Leptosomiformes; family Leptosomidae; genus Leptosomus; species Leptosomus discolor. The sequence continues at coordinate 24,741,226 of NC_141419.1, forward strand.
ACATTGATTTGTTGTGTGAATCAAAGACCAGCAAACTGCTAAGCAGTTATATTTTCTCTAGTATGTTAGAACCCTTAGAGTGTTGCTGAAGCACTATCAGTAAGTATCTATTTATCATAAATATTTCTAATTCCTGTTTCCTTTGCAGGTTGTAGATGCACAGGATGAAATTCAGTTGCCAGCATCTGTAAAACAAATAATGGATTCTTGGACATGCCAAAATGGGTTTCCAGTTTTAACATTAAATGTAACAACTGGCACAATCAGTCAGGAACAATTTCTTAATAAAAAGAATGAAAACAGTACTGATCCTTACAAGTATGTTTAGCTTGTGTTTTTATTGCATGTTTATACCCTTGTGTTTTTTGCAGGACACTCTTCAGTTAGGACATTATGTTTTGGTGATCTGATTTTTTAACTTTATGCTTTTTTCTTTCTTTATGCTGTCAACTAAAATCTGTTTGAGACTGGACTTTGTAATAGTTCTGCAAGCTGCTTGTTTTGCCAAAAGTTTGCTTTCCTCTGGAGTAGTGACTTTTCCAGGCACATAATGGCTTTGTAAGGACAGACACAAGCTGTGAATAGGTTGCAGGGCAGGAGTTTTGCCTGACATTTTCTTCTTTCCTCAGCCCTCAGTTGTATGGACTTGGGATCTGGATGAACCACGCTGTAGCTTGTTTCCAGTGCATGTATTCCCAGTCTCTTCTGCTTGGCTAGAATAAAGGGGTTGCATTTAAGTACTTATATAAATGACCCCTTTCTCAGAAAGCAAAAGGTGCTAAGGACCTGACATACAGCTTTTGTCAAAAGTTCTCTAAAGTTCCTGCCAGTGAGCATTGCTGAGTGCCCGGTGCTTTTGAAAGCTGTGCTGTTTATTTAGATGGCTAAAAATGGTGATAGAAGGACCTGCCTTTGTGCACTCACCTTGGAAACTCATGATCAGAGTTTCAACTTCCATGAAATTCAGCGGTTGTCATAAGCATGGGATGCATGGGCAGGACCCATAACAGGAGTTCTCATGTAGGGAAAAAGTATAAAGGAGAGCAGTTTTTCACTGGCTGCTATTGCTGGTCATGCAAACAGCCCAAAGAAATTTTGACAAGAACCATAGAGTTTCCTTTGCTCCCAGGCTGCAGGAATTGCAGAGCATTAGTCCATTCAGCATTTTTGGTTAGCTCAGATGTGTTCCAAGTTACAAATGTTAAGTCCTTTACTGTAGTTAGTAAAAGGCAATGCCATGTGAATGTAAGAAAATCCAGGACATGCATTTCTGAATTTTTCAGGGTTTTGAAGCTTTCATCTGTTTTCACCAGGAGTTTTACATTTCCTTAGAAAGGAAATTACAGTTGCCAGAATTGCAGTTGTATTGCTTGCCTGGGGCCTTTTTTAGTAGATAGCCTTCTGAAAAAGAACTTTACATTCTCCAGAAATAGGGTGAAGTGTAGTAAGTGAGGAGAATGAAATTATTGCCTTTAGAAGGAAAGCCAGAGCACAGAGATACAGTGATATTCAAACACTTAGCACCAAATAATATGCTAGATATGAGTGTCTATTTAAAGCCATGCTAAAACTCCTTTATCTTTGATGAACCTTGGTGCTGATCCAGCATAAGTACCACCATGCGATGAGGTTTTGTGCATCAGGGAGGAGAGAAGGTAGATGGAGATTCTTGTAAGAAGGACTCATCTGCAATCTAGTTTAGTGTCAGCTGAGAGGGGTTTTTTTTAAGCATAAGAATTAATTCTATTATCTCTTCTTTTTTTTTTTTTTTTAAGTAACACATGGATTATACCTATTTCTTGGATGAGAAATGGATCCTCACAACCCTTCATGTGGCTAGATAAAAGCAGCAGTAAGTAATTTGTTCACACAAGCTAAAACCAAGCTCATAAAAACACACCTAACTCATAAACAGAGGATACATTTGAATTGAACAGGGAGATTAAACTTTATTACAGAAATGTCTATGTTATCTGTTGTGCTAATTTTTTGTTGCAATCACAACAGATTTTCAAATAGGCTAATATATTGGAGTTTTTTCTATGTTGCATCAAACTTCAGTGTATGTTTTTAATGATACGGTAGAATGCATATTATGAGTAGAGATTTCCACAATAATCTTGATTTTGTACATAAATCCAAACTTTTAGCTCCTCGTGCTTCTGTATTACTCTTACCTCGGCAGATCCCATTGATGTTAATGACAGCTTTTGAGTATAGGTAGGATCTCAGCTGTGATGTATCAGCAAATGATGAGCTCAAGTAGTAGATACAAGACTGAAAAAATTAAAACTAGCCATGTGAAGTGACCCAACATTGTTACACATGGATATCTGTAAAACCAGAAAATTAATATTTTCAATACTGTTTAAATTAATTTTTTGATGCAAATTAAATGCAAAAATACTCTTATCAAAAGAGTAGGATTTTAAAAAGTTTTAAAGTTTCTCAAATCAAATACAAAATTCAGTTCTTTCTCATCTGAGTGCTTTCCAGTAAACACCTGTATTTTTTTGAGAAAGAAGAAATGCAATCAGTAGAATGGGGGAATCATTTTTCTTTGTCAAGTCAGCCCTGAACTCCATCAAATTTTGAGTCTGATGTGTTTGTGGAATGCTTAAGATCAAAACTACAATGTGCATGTTGCAGCTCTCCACTCTCTGTTGCTGTGGTTAAAAGCTACTTTCCCTCTTTTTCAGGCAGTAAGATAGCTTGAGCGATCATTTCACAGCATATGGACAAGTAGATTAGCAAACAGTGATTGTTTATTCCTCTGAATGCTTTAAAGTTAAATAAAGCAGTGATTGCTAAGATGAAAACTCAGAAAATTTGTGGAAAAGAATTGTTAGGTAGCACTTGCTTGGAAAAACTAGTGTAGTGTGCTAAGCTTGTATTATTAGTGATAAGCTTGTATTATTAAGTTATATCAATTCTGTTTCCTTACCCATCATATGAATTAAAAGCTACAGAACTTAATAAAGAAGTCCGTCATGTTGCATCTGCCTGAGGGAACTACAATAAAGTAGAAATTCAGTCCTTAAAACACATTCCTCTCGTATTTGAAACCATGTATCAAACTTACTATTCAGTCAAGGAGCTTGCATTCACATTTTAAGATTAAAAAACCCAATGATCTTCTTTTTTACTTTTTGATGCACAAATAAACCAAATGGTTTCTTACAAAGGTAGAAATCTTAAGTGTAATTTTAAGTTCAGTTACCATTTTGTTCCTGTGAGATTGAAATGGCTTCTGGTGGAGAACTGTTACGTTGTCATTCAGAGGTATTAATCAGAATGGTTTTGGTAAATGAAAATGAGGGATTTGGTACAAAGTACAGTTTTAATTTGAATTTTGGAATAGTTGCTGCAGTGGCATAACAATACATAAAGAGGAAACATCTCAAAAGTGATTTCGTGTGTGTGGTTTCTTGCTGCAAAGAGCTCTGCAGGACCTAATTTGTCTTACTTCTAAACAGGTTAAATTAAACTCCAAGCTCCAAGCTGGGCTGCTACTGGCAGCCAAGAGTGTTCGTTCAGCACTGCACTGTACAGTGTTAAAAGCTGTTGTTTCAAGACTCCTCAGGCAGTGTCTACATACTTAGCTTCTGCCCATAGAATTGTGTTGGTCACCGTGCCTGAGTGAGATGTCCACTAGGAGGATCGTGCTGTTATGGTAGGACATGCTGCACTCAGCCTGAGGAGTGGAGGAGCATAGTTTTGCTATTTTAGCTGAACCATTTTAGATTCTTAATGCTCTTAATGATTAGCAGAGCATTGAACCAATATGCCATTACAGGGGAGGTACTGCTAGTGCCATATTCTAGGTACCTACACTGTTTTCAAATGATTAAGCCAGTGTCTGTTACGTGCCACTTTGCCATCTTATTTAACTTGTGAAGATGACTGAGAATCAATCCAGTAGAATTTGCTGTGACAAAACGTATTGAAGTTCAGTCTTCTATTGAAAGTAAAAGAGTGCTGGGTCTAGACTGCTCACCAATATTGATTTATTGTCTTAAGAGGGTTTGCCTTCTTGAATCAGGATGATCGTAGCCAGTTAAAGCAGCATTTGAATCCTCTTCTGATGAGGCAGCTTAGAGCCTTCAAGGCTGCACTGGCTCCTTCAGATATACTGTAGGCTATCAGGAGCAAGTAATCAGGCAAGCATACATGAAGTAGGTAGTAGTGAGATGAAATGGGACTGCAGAAGGAGGCCTTTAGTGAGTGATGTAGCTCAAAAGGACTACGGGACTATTTTATTTAACATAAAGTTTTTCAGTTACTTGTCTCTTGCTTAAACTTGGGTTTTTTGCTTTCCTCCATTTATGTGAATAGTCGTAGGTGGTCAGTTCTTCCATAAGCTGAGCATTGTGTTTTGGAGCAGTGCTAAGAGGAGCAGGTGTGCTTACCCTGCAGCAGGCATGTGAGAGTGTTGCTTATTGCTCCTCATCCAGCCTGTTTATTCTTGGATAACCTTTCTGAACTCTCCTAGCTGCCTGTGAGCTAAAGGGTAGGAGTGAAGTGGGTCTTCAGCATCCCCTTTGCCATCTCAAGGTGCTCAGTACTGAAGAGTCAGTTGCTTGTTGAAGTTCTACTGCGCAGAGCAGGGAAGCACCAAGCTTTTGGGGGTTCTCTTTGAGTCCAACCTCAAACTTGTGTCTCAGATTTCAGAGGAGCACCGAGTCCAGTGTTTATAAATGCAAGAGAATTTAGGAGTCCACAGAAAATAAAATGATGCATTTTAATGTCACTTTACAGAAGTGTTTCCTGAAATGCAAGTATCGGAGTCAGAATATGACTGGATCCTGCTAAATGTAAATTTAAGTGGGTACTACAGAGTGAACTATGATCAACTAAACTTAATAAGATTAGCACGCTTGCTTGAAAATGATCCAAAGGTAAGATTATATTTGTTTTCTCAAGCTTATATACAGACTCCGTGTATTTCTTCTTGCAGTTCTTATCAGTAATCACTCTAATGAAAACATGGAATAATGAGAAATTCACAAATCACATAAGAAGAAATGATCCACTGTTGCACCACTAGAGTCACTGTCAGCCTTCCATAGTGGAGGAGCAACAGGCCCAAACTGTTTCACATAAGCATGAAAACTAAATTTATGTGAGATGACATTCTGTCTTCAAAGTTGTCTTAACAGTTTGTGGTTCTTCCAGTCTCTTAAATTTGACTCAAATCGTTACCAGTATGGATGTGCGACTGAGCTTTATCTGCTGTTAGATAACCGTGGAGAAGGAAAGCTGGGAGGAAGCTGTGTTTCCACATTTCCTCAAACTGTAATACTTCTGCCAGTGAAATTTCAAAAAAATTAATCTGATTTGGGGTTTTTGATTGGGTTTGTTTGTTTTTTTTTGGTGGAGATTTTTCTTAGAAGACAAGTTCCAATCAGTTCTCCTCCAACTGTTTCAGTCCTGTATAGACACTGTTACACTGAGTAGATTTCATCCCACCTCTGACTTGACACAGCTTGGGCTGAAGGTGGAAGCGGTACAGAACAGCCTATACCTATGGCTGTATATGGGGTTGCATATAGTACTTAATGTTGCCTAACCCTAGAGTAAGCAGAGGCTCCAGTAGTAATGTCAGCTCGTTGGTTTTGGTAACAGCGAGAAAGTTTAAGTTTTCAGCATAACAGCAATCAGTCCAGTCAGATGACTTCTCCAGAAGGTCTGGACCTGAGGCCAATCAGACCACACAGTGTGGTTAAATCTTTCTACAGCACACTGGCTTCCTTTCTTCTAGGCTTTTTTCTTTCACAGCAGATCTGTAGCAAGAAATCAGGCATGTGATGACTTGGAGCTGGTTTTTGGCACCAGTCAGTGGGAAGGTTCCCTCGAGCAGCAGCCAAGCCAAAGTGCCATGTAAGCAGGCAGGAGACAAGGAGGAACCACCAGTCCTTGCAAGAGCAGGAGCTGTAGGCAAGGGCTCACCCATGGCTCTGTCTTGGTCATTTAATTCATGACAGTGCCAGACACTGTGCTTTGGACTAATCTGTATCTATTATGAACTGAATCCTCAAAAGGAAAAAGTGTACCAAACTGATACAACTAGGGTATTTTTAGGAAATGTAGTGTTTCCATATTTTAATTTTCGTTACCGCATGCAAATAAGAGGGGTCTTGAAATTTCATGCTTAAGGTACTGTTGCTGTTATTTCTATATATAAAAACATAGGTAGCTGTGTATTTGTATATTTTTATATATATAAGCATCCCTAAAAGCACATACATAATTTCAGCTTAAAATGCAGGATCCATTTTATGATGTTTTGTAGATTTTGGCTTAGAAAAAGTGTTAGTGACTTGTCTTACCCTTCTGAAACATAGTAAAACTTTTTTTTAAACTCTTAATGACATGTTTAGGTCTATTAACACCACATGAATGCTTTCTGCAGGCTATTCCTGCTGTCAGCAGGTTCCAGCTGATAAACGATGTTTTTGCATTGACACAGTAAGTATGTTTCAAATATGTCATAGAAAATTATTAAACTACATGATTGCATTCAACATTGCTACTTCTGCTTTGTTCATGCCTACCCATATGTGCCTCATGAGAACAACAGCTGTTTTGACTAAGTGGTAGGGGAGTTAAGTATTTAATCCATTCTTCTGTCATTGCTGAGTGATTTCTTTCAAAAATTCTTTCACATTTTGTTCCAGCTCTTAGGAAATATTTTAAATAATGACACTGTCATGAGTTTTTTATGAACTAACCTATATTTGTTGTTAACAGAAAAAAGATTCTGAATTAACATTCTAAATTTTCCTTAATTTATTCTGGGCTATCTCAGCTATGCTGTCCTGTGCCACTCAATACCTCTTTCATTTCCCTTGCTGATGGGCGACCTGATTGTTCATGTCTGTGGTGCTTGGGTGGTCAGCAGTACTGCAAGGAGCTGAAGAAGCCATACGTATGTCTGTGCCTCAAATGTACCAGAGATCCCAAAAGCATCAGACTCCTGTGATATGGGAACTCAGGGAGGAGGTAGCCAAAGCATACTGGCCCCTCTCAGAGCCTGCAGAGGTAGCTCTGAGAAGAAGTAAAAATTCACATTCCTCTTCTCATACAAATGTCTTTTCTCATGAGAGAGCTCAAAGCTAGTAATTAATAAGGAATATAACTGAGAAGTATAGAACTGTGCTTCTGCGTAAATATACTGGAGATGTTTCTGTTCTGGAGGAGAGGGGCTTGAATTAGAATTTGATTGGGAAAAAATTAATTCCATGCTAGGTCTACACTGAGGTATAGAAATGCCACATTGAAATTGTTAATTCAACAAATAGTGTGCATGTGAATGAAATGATTTGATTTTTACAATTATGTATTTTCCACAAAAGAACCTGAAAATATGTCGTTTAGCAATAGAAATACAAGTGTATTATAACTCAAAACAGTGGTCTTTTCCTTCATTTTGTTCTAGTGAGACTGACACATGTGTAAATGTGCCTATACTGTATCCTGCAGACACAAGCAGAATACGGTCTGCATACTGCCATGCTTACTGCCATGCCTGTGCTATTTGATAGTGGCACTGGGCTCTGTAATGAATGTTTTGAGGGTTCATCTCTTAAAACCACCTTTGTTTTACATTTATTTTATTTTTCCAGTGTCTCTTCTAGGTCACTCTCCATGCAATATCCTGATGTTCTATTGTCAGTTTGATAAATAAACAGACAATTGTGGTAGGTAATTCATATGAATAGGTATGCCCAAGCATAAGGTTTTTCATTTTCAAATAGGTTTGGATACATTCACATTGAAACAGCACTTGAACTAACAAAGTACCTTGCCAGAGAAGATGAACTCTTCATATGGAATGTGGTATTGTTAAACCTAGTACCTGAGAACTTGGAAGGTACTCTGAAGAACTATGAAGTATATCCACTTTTAAAGGTATCATCACCTTTTCTGTTAGTTAGCAAAGCTACTAGACCATTTAAATGAATCAGACTACAATGAATGCATTTTAAATGCTCAAGAATGCAATGATGACTATGATGGGTCATCGTTCTTGTCATTCCCTTTGCATGATTTTGTCAACTTTTTTTTATAAATAGGAGGAGGTACTTGTATATATTACTCAATGATAAATATCATTGAATCTTGAGCAATTCTTATTGTAAAGCAGAAATATACTCATATTCTATATATTAAACTTGATCCTATCTTAGTTTTTTTCTAAAACTGAGGATCTAGAAAATACAGCTATCAGTCAGTAGTAAATAGTAGTAAGTAACAGGAGTAAGACTGCTATGCGTAAAGGGCATATACTATGTATGTACTTTGTGGTTTGTACTGCCTTCCAGTTAATCTTCATGGAGAGAAAGAAGGAATTTGGTTTGGATACCAATGAGATGATTCTTTGCCATATTTGAGTGATCTGAGATGATGCTGTCTTATTTATTTCCTTGACTTCTGCTTGAAGAAGATTTCACTTTTGTTTAAAGTGCAAGCCCACACTAGTAGTTCTTTTAAGTTCTAAAAGTAAGGGTATATTTAAAATATGTGAGAAGAACAAAGTATTTCATATTGAGAAGTTGTTTTTCTGTCTTTTCCTCTGAGAATGAGCATTTGCTTTCTTTCATAATGAGTTCAAAGATCCTAGTGATGTGAAATGGTAGCTTCCCAATTTGAATGGATGTACAGGTGTGTTGAATTGTAGACCCAATTTATATACTTCATTTTAGTATGCTGTGTTGTCAAGGCATTAATAGTGGTAAATCTTTAGGATAAATCTGAGTAAGTAAAGAAAAATACAGTGAAATAAAAACTTGCATCTAAATTAAAGTAATTTTTCTTTCCCTTCTTTTAAAAGAAATACCTTTTAAAGAGAATGTTGCCAATATACCATTATTATGCAGGTTTTATTCGTCAAAATGTTGATGCTTTGGAAGATGACTATTTTGCTCAGTAAGTATTCTGATTTTCTCAGAAGTTTGTTCTGATGTGATTGGATCTCATGCACTGCAGTTTGCCTCTGTAAATTTAAATACAACATACAGGAAAAATGCTCTAATTAATTTGAATGTAACTGAATTGTTACTTTTTTTTGTCCTATAAATGTGTGTTACTTATGATGACACCTCCAATGAAACTGTATCATGAAGATAGTTTGGGATATTTTCAGTGTATTTAGTAAGCATAAAAGATGACGGTTTAATGATCTGAGTGGTAGCTTTTGTTTATTGGAGAACAGGCTCAACAGGCTGCTGCTAGTTGGGGAAAAACTGACAGCAATGAACTTTGGATGTGATTTATGGATCAATCACTACAAACTTTAAAATACTTCATTTTACAAGGCCGCTGCAGCCACAGTCTTGAATGTCAGAGTGATTTGGACTAGATGCACTTAGTCTCTTAAAACTACCAAGAGGGATACAAACCGCACAAAAAACTAAGAAAAAAATATAGTACATGGGTAGCCTCAGTAATGTCCATGAACATTGATGTCAGGAGCCCATTATTGGTAGTTTAATTTTTTTGTTTGTTTAATTAAACCTCAACTGTTTCTAGTAGAGGTTCTCCTGGGTTAACAGCATCATGCTGAAACTGTGCTGGTCAAGCACAGTTCAAATACTCCAAATGTGGAATACATATCTTTTTGTATTTCGGTTTCCCTTCAAGAGTGTATTTGGAAAAACTTTTTGCAACAGCGTGCTGGCTGGGCCTCGAAGACTGTTTGAACCTGTGCTCTGAACTGTATGCTAAGTGGATGGACAACCCTGCGTACAAGTAAGAATGATAATGCGCTCTTAGAGGTGTGCATGTGTAAGTGAGGTGGAAAGTTAAAGGGCTCTTACACGGGGGGAGACAGAATGAGAAATGCTCCTGTACGCTGCTCTTCTTTCTTGACAGAATGTCAAAATTTAAGCCTAACTGTATCCTCCCCAACCCCCTCCTCTTCCTAAAATCCCAAGTTTATGGTGATTGCATAATCATTGCTTTTTACTTAGACTTTATAGGTTGGTGGATGCAGATTTTTGCAATGAAGACCAAAATCTGTTTATCCACATAACAGGTTAACCTGAGATTAGGTCTAATATCCCATATTGTCCAGTGTCTTTGCTGCGTTACAGCCTTAGGGTTATAATGTATACCAACTCAGTTTCTAAGCTTCTCTTAGCAATACTGAGTGAAGTGATGTTTGTATGATACAAGCATCTGCCCATGGTGAGCCCATCAAATTGCCTTGCGTGTTCTGTATTCACATAAAGAGGTGCTGGTAACAGCTGTCAGTTCTTATGCTCATATTGGAGCCTAGTGGTCAGGTCAGCTTTCTGGTCTGGGAGGATGGAATCTGGGCTCTACCAGGATCAGACTGTCTGTATTCAAGTATTATATTGTTAAAGAAAATTTACGATGTATTGAAATTCTTATTCTCTTTTCCTCTCTCTTTCTTTTGATGTCTTTCTATGCAATAGTCAAATAGTAGTGGCACTGGTGAGTGAATATTTGAAGTTTATTATTATTATTATTTGTTGTAGTAAATGTTTTGTTGTTACTTGTATCTCTGTTCATATATGTACTTGTACTTTTCTGATTGTGGTTTTTTAAATAGCTTCGTTCTCATGAAAACCAAATTGTGCTTTGCAGTTAAACTGAAAAGTTTAAATAGCCTGAATACATTCTGTTATGTTCCAGAGAGACTATGCTGACTATCCCACACTAAAACAACAATGCTATGATGAATTCTCAGGCTGTTTTCAAAATAGTCACCCTATCAATAATATTTGAAATATTTTTTTTCCTGGTGGAATACTACATACCTTATCTGAGTTAAAGAGCTGAAAAGTCTGTGAAATATATTAGCTGATCTGGTTTTGAATTAGGTGGAGAAGATTAATTTCACTGTCCTTCCTGGCACTGAGATAAGTTCAAAGGGACTTTACAGCCTCACACTTCATGTGGCTATAAATGTGGAAAAAATACAACTATGAATTTTATTAAGTGAAAAAAATGATCATGTTTTAAGGAAAAAATCCATAGGAGATAGGACACTTCTTAGGTTTCAAATGACAGATCACAGTACCTGTTCAGTTAAAGAGGAGGCTTTTCATATGCTAGATAGAAAAGGAAAAGGGCACAGTAAACTTTTGACTCATATTTCACAGACAGCACCCTTTAGATGCTCTTGTGTTCTCCATTCTGACAGCAAAATTCATAACAGCGCACTACAATTTGTAACTGCGACAGGTAGAACCCAGCAGGATTTTCAGATCTATGCAAGGGAGTAATGCTTTTCACTTTCAACTTTCAACTGAACATTTCCAGAAAGTTCCTGGCAGAACTTAAGTGGACTTGATACGGTGCATTTTTACATTTACAGCCAAGAGCTGTAATTCCCAGCCAGTTTCTCAGTTTTACTCTTTTTTGCTTATAGGAGTGAAGACGAGCTAGCTAAATTGTGGTGATGTTACTGACTTGTCTTCTTTTGAAAGAAGAAAATGAGTCTAGAGGGAGGGACAATGTTGCTGTACTTCTTAGTTATTTACTAAAGGTAACCATATACCTGCTGTTGCCCTCAAAAGATAAGAAATCACTATGTCGCTTCTACATTGGCTCCAGGAAAATGATATAAAATAATCTACCCTTCTTCCCAGAAGCTTTTTGTATCTTCCCCAAGATCCAGAAATGAGAGAATCCTGGCAGGCCAGTAATATCAAACCACACAACCACTCCCAGAAAAAATATCTGGATTAATAAGCCCTGCCACTCATCTAATAATTGGACTTCCTCTGTGAATTATACAACATGAGCCACTTCAGGGCCGCCATAGATGTCTCCAGCCAGTAGACCATTGTCCCGTAGTAGGCTACCAATACAGCCTGCCTTGGATGCTGAACATCAGAGCTGCAGCCAAATCATACACAGAGCTTGTCTGTTTGCTCTTCACCTACAACAACTTTACACTCAGCAACTTACATTTTCTTGAAGCTATTGGAACAGCTGCAGTAGCAAAATAAATAGCTGTATTTTAGACAAAGTGGCTTTACCCTGTTATAACCTTACTGTGGACTCTTTCTGCAGCCTTATGAAATGATTAAGCAAATTACTAGACCCTGTAACTCAAATAAGATCTGTTATAAAAAGATTCCTTGCAGCGCTGTTCCTTACCTTGACATAACCACTCTGTCTCAGTAAGCATCATTCTTAAATGCGTAAATGAATCCAAAACATTTTTGCAGTAAATATAAAACATGCCAACACTTTCTGTTACTATGCCTGTGAAGTCCTCCACTCACAATAGGATTATCAAAATCCCTGCATCTTGCGTTTACACTTCTTAACAAGTGATGACTGTCATATGAAACACCTGATACTCTCCCTCATTCCCAGTAGTCCTTCCTAGATTCCAGGATGGTCAACTGAAACTCAGAGGAATTTTTCTCAAATGATATTTAAATTTGAATTTTCTGCTTCCAGTTTTGGGCCTGAAGAATGGCTTTTGTGCCCAGAAACTTGTCTGTTTTTCCAACTCTATCTTCCAATCTAATGGAAGACAGATTTTACACCTCTACTTACAATCTTGGTCTTACGTAATGCTAGGCAGAATAACAGTATGCCATTGGGAAGTTAAACATTTCATTTGTAGCAATGGGAACTATTCTCCTACAGAGAATTAGTCCAAAATACCATTAATTTAAACAGTTTTCAGATAGCCTGCATAGTAGAATGCGTTGCTATCACTGGAAAGCGTTGACAATGTCTTAATGTCAGGGACACATCATTGCCACAGGAGAAATTTTCTGTTCAGCATTTGCACGTGAAGTGGAATATTACACTGATAATGCTTGCATATAGTTTCTGTTATGAAACTTGTCGCCCTGTTGAGGACACTTCACTGGGGTGGGAGTAATAGGAGGCTGCCTGCTGCATGGAGAAGTGTCCCTTCTGTTTCCATTTGTGCTGCACATGGCTCTTCCTGCTGGGTGCATTCACTGAAGAAACTTTGAAAAGGCTTGTCTGGGGTGATGCTTATATGCAGCCCTACACTCTTTAATGGTGTGATTCATGTCCTAGGCTGTGATGTGAAAGAGTAGCATTGACTGTTCTAAAAAACTTTTTTGGTTTGCCTTTAAACTGCATGCTTTTTAAATGTTTAAATCATGAATAAAGCAATCAAATTTCTTAGCTTTATTTAGATTGCTATTTTGTATTTCCTTTCTTGTGCATCTTTTAACTGTAAATAAACATTTGTTTTCAGTTATAGATTAACTACTGGTTTTGACTTTACAACAGTATGGTACCTTTTAATCATATTTCTCTTTGCAGAATTCCCTTTTTAATTAGAAGACCAGTCTGCTGCTATGGTGTTGCAGTGGGAAGTGATAAAGAATGGAATTTTGCATGGGAAATGTATAACCATACCAACTCTACAAAGGAAGATAAAGACATCCTGCTCTCTGCCATGAGCTGTGCCAAAGAGTCGTGGTTACTTTACAGGTGACCTTGATCAAAGTACATCTTTGTGTATGTAGAAGTAAAACATAAGAACACAAGTACTGTACTGGGCACAGCTGATAGAGGCTTGGCTGCCCCAGAAGTGTGTGTCTTATGGACCACTGGAAGAATCTTAAGAGTTTTCTTATGGAGAAAGTATGATAAACAGGGTAAACACAAATGATCCTTCTGTGGGTATAATATCCCAGATGGTGGTAATCACTGAGAAAGGGATTTACCAAGCTGGTAGCTAGCGTGTCATGTCCAACACTGGGTCTGTCTTCTGTCAGTGTATCTAGTGACCTTTTTGAACTAAAATTACACCTTCAGGTTTTATAGCAGACTATGGCAACACATCCCATAATATAATTGCACGTTGCATGCAAACATGCTTCCTTTTGGTTTGTTTTAAACAATTTTGTGTTATTTTCTAACTTGGAACCCATTGACTGCCCTTACACTCTGCACTGTAAGAAACAGTAATTACCATAATTTGCCTTGACATTTTTCACTGTCATTTATGATTTTCTATAATTTTCCCATACTCCTTCTACCCCTCTTATTTTGTTTCCAAGCTAAAGTGTCATTGTCTGTTTAGCCTCTCTGTGGAAGCTGAATCACCCAGGTTAAAGGCAAAAATCAAAACACTTACTAGCAAGCTGTTTGCCATTTGGAGTGCAGACACACTGGAAAGTTTCTTAATCATAGAATCAGAATACCCTGAGCTGCAAGGGATCCACGAAGATCTGTGAGTCTTAACACCTGACTCCATGTGGGGCAACCTAAGACATATATCTAAGAGTGTTAGCCAAGTGCTTCCAGAACACAGTTCCAGTTTGGAACACTCTATTTATTATCTTTCACTGGCATCCATATAAAATCTTTTCGCTTTATCAGTAAAAAGATGTTGAAGCTGAATTCTCTAATCTGTCATGTCCACATTACTTAAACTATTTGTCAAAGGACAGGAATTTGCCAGTGATGGCCTAAAGGATGATCATCCAAGAATTGGCATAAAGTCAATGGGTCTAAAGCTCTGAAAGTAGCAGAGATGTTTCTCCTGCCAGCCACTTGCTCTTGTGATGGCACTCATTTGAGAAGACAGAACAAGTATGCCTGAGAGGAAGGCAAGGTGGGTTGTGAAGAGATGTCCAATCAGCTATGCTGATTTTCTACCTAACCTATGGTCCTTTATTGACTTTGTCGTTGGCACAGGCTACTACTGGTCCCTAATAAGCCCAGGGAGTTGTGATAGCCTCCTTCTTCCCTGTGCCTTAGCTGATAAGCCAATCTATTTTTCTAAATGCCATCCTGAAAGTCTTCTGAGGTGAGGAAGGTCAAGCTGCGCTTTTCCTGGCCCTCAGTATATTTTGTCTGTTCTGTTAAGCATGGTGGTGGCATGCAAATGGGAGAAATCCAGCTCATCTACTCTAGGTGTAATGGGGCTACCTGCAAGACCCTTTAACAGTGCTCTTTGAAAGCAGGTGCATGCAAGGGGACACATTGAGGCAACAAAGAGAATAGTTTCTTAGTTTTTCAATATATTCAGGCACTCACTGCCACTGACATCATTGGCAGGTAGTTCCTAAAATACTTCTGAAATCATGCCTTAGCCCCCTTGTTGCTGGGTCTTGTTATAGGGGATCCTATAACAGGTCCCCTTTGCATTACAGAGTGTCTTGCTGATGGCTTACTCTCGACACTCCATCTGTGTCACAGCAAAGTGAGTCTCCAGAAACTGAGGAGCAGTTTTGCCCTTCCGCGTCACTGTCTGGTAGAAGCGATTGTCTCCGCACACAGAAAGGAAAAGCATATATATCCACCTGATGTGCTACACCCTTATTTTACTGAGAAGTGGAGAGTCAGTGAGCTAGAACAGGGGATTTCACCAACGCAAGGAAAAAAACCCAAGCTGAATACACAGCTCAGAGTGACACCAACTTTGGTATAACCTTGCACATTCTGGTAGTTGTTGAGATAGGAATTTTCCTGAACTGGATGATATTTTGAGATCATCACTGTTAAACAGAAAGTGATAGGTACAATTATTACCTTCTTTTCTAACAGATACTTGCAATATGGACTCAGCGATACTTTATTTTCTTCCAATTGTACTTCAGTCATCATCTTACATGTGGTGGCTAAGGACATTGGGCACCGTATAGCCTGGGAATTTGTTACGGAAAATTGGCCACTTTTAAGTGAAAGGTACAGTAAGCAGCCAGCTTTGGTTTCCCTTTATTTCTGTGTCTCTTTGGCTTCTTCCTTCATCTTTATGTTTGAGCTGTAACATCCAGGTGTAGATTTTCCTTCCGGAGGTGGCTTTTTGGTAATGACTGATGCAGTTCATTAAGTATGCAGAGCAGGGTTTTCAGAGGATTCAACTCTGATCAGGGCTTAATGTCAAAGAAGAGCTCATGTCAGACAGAATGCTTTAAAAATTTGTCCATTCATGACTGTTCCAGTGCTTTTAAGTGTTAAATTTCCTGGAAAATCTGACTCTAGAAATGGGTTTATCCACTAGCATTTCACAAGCATGGGTGTAAAATGCTGGAGTAAGATTGTAACCTCTTTCCCAAAGAGAGTATGGAGAGAGAGGGGATTGAAGCATACAGGTTTACAAGCACTGCAAGGACTAACTGCAGTATTATTCTCTGACTTAAGTCCTAACCCATCTCCAGCCTACCTGCACTGATGCAGGTAAACTGGCTCCAGCAAAGCAAGTATTTTGATGTGTGTTCGAAGACTGCCTCTCTCCTTGGAAATGGTGAAAAGCAGCAGGGCTGTGATAAGAGTACATTTCTGCTGCCTTTGGTGGCAGAGGAGTCTTATCAGGAACCAAGAATGGCAGCATAACCAAGACCAGCCATCTAGGAGCATTCAAATGTGTACCTTTATTGCTAGAAAAGGCAAGTTGTGAGAGATCTGTGTCACACCAACTTGTTCCCTTACAGAGTTTTTCTATATTCCATACTGATGAGAAATGTACTGGGAAACTGACCCATTGTTTTCAAACTAAAAGAATAGTGTGAGTGTTAATTTATAAGTCATCCTCAAGACACCAACAAAAATACCAAGTTGTTAAGATCATTATTGGTTAGCCTTTCTAGCTGAGTTTGGCTGTATGGGCTCACAAAGATGATCTGTTTTAAGCATAGAATCTACATTGCCAAAGCGGAAATACCAGGTCTCACTGGGAAATGAAAATGAAGGGAAATTAATGTTTCATCCTGCTCAAATGTCTAAATTGAACGTTAACAATATTTCTTTAAAAGGGGAAAAAGACTACAAAATTACGAACTTCGGCTTAGTTGATATTTCCAGCATGGTAAATAATAACTAAATATTGGGAGTATTTTGAAACGAGATGAAAGTTATTTGCTAACATGCTGTTTGAAGGACCTTTATCTCAATTTTACAGGTATGGAAAGGAATTATTACATGATATATTAAAAGTCATGGGAAGGTTTGTCAATACAGATGTACAGATCCAAGAGGTAAATCAGAGAAGCAATTAGTTTTAACTTTGTTGCCTATTGTTTTAACTTTATTTAAAGAAAATAATAGAATGTAATGCATAACGTTCCTGTGTTGAGACATTGAGAAAAATTATACTTCCTCCTTTGAGAAATAAACGTGTGAACAGCACCCACAGCCCTGCAGTCTGTGTGTGCAGCTGATTGTTAAGCATGGCATGAAAGTGAGCTTTTGTGCAGGGATGGATGTGGTCCTGCTCTGTGTGGCTGCAGTGTAAGAGGTTCCCTGCCCATGTGCCGAACAGATGGCCTACACACATGATACAGTTCTTTCCTTTTGACTGTGTGGCGGCCCAGATGAGCCCCTGAACAGTATTTTCTAATTGGGCTGCTGTACATCTGGAAAAAGGGGATGGGTTTTGGGAAACCTGCTGAAGGGTGGAAATCTGCTATAGGCTGTCTTATTTTATTCCCCACAATAATCCACATTAGTGCTTGTGACAAATTAATAACTATCACTGCTCGTTTCATACTCTTTTCTTCTTCTTTCACCTCTGGTCCAAGTCTACCCAGATTCTTTCCCAAAATATTTTTTTCTCAACAGCTCACCTTTTGTGCTGTCTGCATGTGATCCACATTTCTATGCCAGTCCCAAACCGCTAGTATCTGCCATTATAAGAAAAAAATTGCTTCCCTTTTTTGCTGTTGGTTGATGCATGCATACAGCAAGTAACTGAAAAGGGATACTTAATGAGGAGTGCAATTTGGAGAGGAGAGCCTAAAGTCAAAGAAATCTGCCTTCAACGTTGATGAACTACAAGTTTTTCACCTTTTGTTCTTTAGGGACAAGTTATCTTCCTGGGACGGCAAAAGCAATAGCACAGTGCCAGCCTTAAAATTAACCTTCAGTTTTGGAACTGAGTCCCAATAAGTATTTTCAAAGCTGTCTCATTTTCCTCTAAAATCTGTCATGCCATGATGTCTACAGGAAGTTTACCAAAAGTTGGGCTGCTGGCATGTTAGGTTGCTGGTTGTCATGCTGACATCCATCTCATTTCTCTTATTGTTTATTTTCAAGTTGTATATATGTTCTGCCCATATATTTCTTCGCTATTCTTCAGTCTTTTCTTGTCTTCTGCTCATTAGGCTGATGAGAAAGATTTCTTGTTCTGTGATTGTAGCACAGGCAGCACAAGAGGATTCTTCTACCCAAATAGTCGTGGACACTGTGTGGTACCACCAGTGCTAGTGAAGTTGTCTGCATGTGGAAGGATTATTAGAGGGATGGCAAAAGGGCACATTCCTGATGTGCAAGGAGCTTTCCCACTTCAGTGTAAATCAGTAAACTCTCCACATCCCCTCTTTAGTCTCTGCCATCTCCCCCTTTTCTGTGCACTTCTATTTAAAGCGTATGTCAGGTACACAGTTGCTTGCTGCAAGTAAAGTTATATGAACTAAGCTCATGTGTTTATTTCTTCAGTTGCAGGTTTTTTATAATGCTACACTGGAAGAGGATGAGAGAGTGTCTACTACTCTACTACTGGAGTTTACAAAAATTGAAAATACAGAAAGGAGAGAACTGCTAATCAAGGTTGCCAACTGGTTACAGAAAAATGTAGACGATTGACTTGGAAAACGATTTTCAGTATATTTTAGAGTATGATTCACTAGCATTTCAGTATTCATTTTAAGATGTAATTAAAGATAAAGCACATTTTTATGAGTGCTGTGGTTGTCTTCCCACTGGGAAGTCAGGCAAAAATAATTCACAAAGAAAAGAAAGATTCAGCAAAAGAAGCGAGAGATATAGTTTCACATTATATCTAAATTAATTTCATACTGGATGACTTGTTAGTAGCAATGTGTTGCTAATAATAATCTAATGTATAAATACAGTCCTAAATCCTTTGTTTTTTTCTGAATATCAGAATGAAAGGTGTGGTACAAGTTTGTTGCAAAAAGACACAAGGAAGCTGGAAAAGTTTTATATTCTGTTTCACTTATGATTTGTACTGTAACCTTGGGCAAGTTGTTTAATCTGTCTCACTCTACTTCTATATTTGTAAATTGCGAAGAGGACAATAATTTAGAACAGTACCATGAAACATAAACTTGAGAATGACTTCAGAGCTGTAAGGAGGAAAGAACTAAAGAAAACCTCAAATTTTAATTGTATTACTGCAATGCCTTGTCATTCAAACTTTGTTTTTCCTTGGCAGATATGTACTTAATGCATCTACATTCACATTTGTGTTTGATTAGGAACATGCTTTTGAAGAGATCCTCCCAGCTGTCTCTGGTTAGCATGCTTCAACCCCCAGGGCAGTCTTGGAGTGTGTGAACTGGATTCTTTTTGGACTAAGTTTTATCTAGATGATGAACTCCTGATATGCAACTGATAGACACCACCATATGAGGGTCATTTTGGCCATGGCACTAGAATGCAACGAGTCTAAACTAACCCCTCTGGAGCATCACCAAGTGTTTCCATTCTTACTGCACTGAGGTGCTCACTGATGTAGACATAGGGTTAATCATCTCGCTTACGCAGCATTTTGGAGGTGACAGATAGACAGAATTCCGTTCACTAGTATTAGCAAACCATATTAGCTTGTGGTTGAAGAAATATTGGATCTTCAGTCCATGCAGTTCATTTATTTGTGGGGTAACAATATTATGACAAAATTACTGTACAGGTGCTCAGGTTAACATAGAAAACAATGTTATATGGGAATGCAGGAAACCCAAGGAGTCAGAGTACTGCACCATGAGGAGACAAGGAATAAAAACCAGACTTGTTAATACAAAGAATTTTTCACTGATACCCTCTAAATACATCTAAGGAAAACATTGCCATGTTGGCTGCAATGAGTCTCCTCTGCTCCCCATGGCTGCAAAGAAAAATTGTCACTGTTTTGAGACTACCTGAGGATCCCTTTAGTGTATGGAAATTACCAGCTGGTGCAGCCAGGTTTGTGCTGGAATCATTTGACCTCTTTAGCATTTGATCTAGTTAAGGGTAGTGCCAAAGAAAATTGTGTGCAATCTTGATAGTCTTCATCAAGATGATCCAGACAGCAGAGGAAGTCATCAAGGCTGAGGGGTTTTGCTTCGGCATTTCGTGTGACTTCCATTAGTTAATCACTGTCTCTGCCTCATCAGATGGACTAAGCAAAGCTCAAGAAATCATTGTCACAGGATTTATAAACTAAACTTCTCGTAACAACATTTTACCCCTAAGCCCAGTAGGTCCAAACCATTTCCTTCCAACCATGAGTAATCACTCTTCCTTTCTAACTACTCTTCCTTATTATTCTTTTGTTACCTTTTTCTTCCTTCTACTGAACAAAATTCTTAATTAGAAATGCCAATATGTAAACAATTACTAAAACTATTTTAAATAAGAAGTTATTTTCAGATAATGGCTCCTGACTAATGTGTGCCTCTTGGCTGACATTCTGTACTGCAGAATAGCAGCACAGTTTTCATGGCAGAGTCATATGGTGAAGGTGATTGCTAGGCAAGCTGCCTGAGTAGGAGCAGATCTGAACTGCTTTCACTTCCAGAGTCCGCACATCTGCACTTGGTGGCATGTAACATCAACAGCTGCACAGTGGCAGTTCTTGCTGCTGTGGAGTACAAGTTGAGCACAGAGGTTTGGAGAGTGGCAACTGGGAGAGGCAGAAGGGAAGGAAAGGTGCATGGAGGAATCCAGGGCAAGTTGTGAAAGCTGCTTTATTGCAAAGGGAGTTGGGGTGAAAGGAAGTTTGTTGAAAATGAGTATGAGGACATGGATGGGACTTCAGGAAATGAGTTTTTACAGTACTTACACAGACTATGTATGTGTTAAGGGGCATGTAATTGTGAAGATGTGTGTGTATATGGGGCAGTTTCCAGTGAAAGGAGGTATGTTACTGATAGACAGGATGCATTTAGTAGACCCTGAGGGAAAAAAAAAAAAAGGTAGTTATGATGGGAAAAGACCAGCTTTTTGCCTTAAGTTTTGCTCTCTGCCCTGAGAGTGTGACTTCTACACTTGTTCTGGCTTTAGAGCATGCATGCATGACAGGACAGGAGACTCAGGGGAGATGGCAAGAATGGGGAAGAAATTGTTTAGGGGAAGGAGTAAAGGAGAACTGGGACCTCAGGAAGAGGTTGAGTGGTTACTCGTGGTTGGAAGGAAATGGTTTGGACCTACTAGGCTCAGGGGTAAAATGTTGTTATGGGAAGTTTAGTCCTGAATAGTTGGGAAGGGAAGATGAAAAGAGGTGAGAGGACCAGGGGTCCAAAGAGGAGAAAGGATGGAAAAACCAATGAGGGAAGCTACAGGAGCAAGGGAAAATCCAAGGAGAATGAGGAAAACAGGGTGAAGAGGGAGAAGTTCAGGCTTCTCTTTAGTGCATTGCTTGCCCCGCTTCCTTTCCCCAAAGAAACCCAAACTGAGGTATTTTGAAGGATTTTGTTGTATATTTTCAGATCCTGTGTAGTTTATCTTGAACAGGGCTGATATCCCCTTAGGTGTGTCCCAGCCCCAGCGTTGGTCACCAGCAGTTCCTCACCAGTGTCTCTGCCCTGGCATAAGTTGCCTACAGGCCTCAGTTGCCTTGGAGGAATCCTTCATCTGGCATCAAGTACCTTCTCCCAAGTGTGCATCTCCACCTTCCACGTGCCTCCTCCAGTTTGTTGCTTTCGTTTTCTCCTACCCCCGTGCTGCTCTTTCTTAAATATGTTTGAGCAGTGGTGCAACATATTCCCCTGATTGGCTGCAGTTTTAGTGTGCGATGAGCTGACTTTGTCCGTTTCTGAGCTCGCTGGACATGGCTGTTAGGGTACAGGGCAGTTCCTGGCTCACCAGCAGCCCTCGCTGCCTAAAGCCTGACAGTGCTGATCAATACAGTCTCGCAGTCTGTGTTGCAGCCTCCATCACCAGCTACCCCACAGCACACAGCTTCCAGCTTTCGTCCAAACGCCAGGGCTGGCACTGAGAAATCCTGTGTCTCCACTTGTCCCACTGCTACCATGCAGTTTCCCTGGCAGTTTCTCCATCACTGCGAGCCAAGCTGTTCCCAGTAAGAAGAAAGATTTCAGAGCTGTTTAAGTCAGGGTCCAAGAGCACCAGCCAACTGCTCCTCTGCATCTCCTGGCACAGGTGCCCTGCTGCCCTACTCTGCCCACACCCCGTTTCCTCCCTGGCACCCCAAGGAGCCTCCTGGGCAGGTGAGGAGAAAGCAGCTGGTTGTGGGGCCTGGGTTGTCAAGGTGCAAGCCCCATGCCACCTGGATGGCACACACAGATGAGGCAGGAGGAGCAGCCCGCTCCTTTCGGGGTTGTTGCAAGTCCGAGAAAGGGTGAGTATGGGGTAGGGAGAAGGGAGCAGGGGCTGAAGTGGCATAAATGAACAGTGATGTGGCCTCGCCACATTCCTGTGGTGCAGTGACTCACAGAGGACAAAACCAGCTGTCATCTCTGCATCCCCTCACCCAGAGGTGCAGGAGCTCCTCTGGAGCAGGGTGTGACGGATGGACCTGACTCCTTGACCAAACTAGTGGCACTTTCGTTCAGCTCCAAAGGCAGTAAAGACCCAGGCCATAACCAGGCCGAGCACTTCTCTAGTTCCAGCCTGTTCTCTGAAAGCTCATGCAGGAACAGGGTGACATGATGAGCACTGATGCGTATGAGCTTGGAAACAGGAACACTGATCATGTGATTAACACAAGA
This sequence comes from Leptosomus discolor, assembly GCF_034619465.1. Classification (NCBI taxonomy): domain Eukaryota; kingdom Metazoa; phylum Chordata; class Aves; order Leptosomiformes; family Leptosomidae; genus Leptosomus; species Leptosomus discolor. The sequence continues at coordinate 24,763,878 of NC_141419.1, forward strand.
ATAGTAGGTGGTTCTTCCAAGACTCATCTGTCAAGGAACAAAGGAAGTTGTGGGTAGAAGGACTCTCATGCTTACCTTTTCCATCGCATGTAATTTGTCTGCAAGCCAACCACTTTATCCCATAAATAGGAAAGCCTAAGTGAGCCTTCTCTGAGCTCTCCCTGCTAAGCAGCTGTCTGCACGGCAGTGATCTCCCCTTGAGCTGGGACACCTCTCAGGGTTACTCCTTGAGGCTGAGAGACCTCTTACCAATTGCAAATCTTTGGTAAGTGACTGATACTATGTGTAACATTGTATTTTAGTGCACTAAGAATTTGTGTTGGTAACTTTGAATCATTACTGTATCCTCTGGGCAGTAAGTAATGGAGTGCACCTTGCCATCTGTTAAGTCTCACTTTTATGGTATCTTACTTAAATAAAGCCACTGTTGCTGCTACCTTTGGTGGTGGTTCTTTAAGTGGTCAAAATCTTCCCCATGGCAGAAGAACAATGGGTTCTAGTCTTCAGGGGTCTGTTGTCTGCCATCCTTTGTGATGGGACGTTCTTTGAGGCAAGGAACTGAGCGGAGATGATGGGCTGACCTTGCCCAGCTGCAGGATGCCCACCCTGATGCTCTCCCACTCCTCAACAGGATGTTGGGAGAAAATGAGGGGAAAAAGCTCGTGTGTTCAGATAAGGACAGGGAGATCACTTACCAGTTACCATCGTGGGCAAAAAGGACTTGACTTGGGAAAATTAATTTGATTTATTGACAATTAAAACAGACTTGACTAGTGAGAAACAAAACCAAAAATTAAAACATCACCTTCCCCCCACCTTCTCTTTCCCAGGCTCTTCCACCTTCTGCCCTCCAGCATCCCATCAGGCAGAGGAATGGGGTTTGACGTCAGTCCGTAACTGCTCCTCTCTGTGGGTCCTTCCTCCTCATACTGTTTCCCTGCCCCAGCAGGGGGTCCCTCCAACCAGCTGCCATTCCTTCAAGGAACATCCACCTGCTCCACTGTGGTCCTCTCCAGGGCTGCAGAGGAGTCCCTGCTCCAGCTCCCACCTGCTGCGCTCAGCTTGGTGCTCTCTCTGCTGTTCCTCACCTTGTGTTTTCCTTCCCCTCACTCCCCTGCTCGCCTGGCATTTTTGCCCTTTCTTAGGTAGGCTTTTCCAGAGGCACGACCAGCTTGGCTGAGGGGCTCCAGTGTGTCCTGCAGCCACCTGGAACTGTCATGAGGGGCACAGGGCTGCTCCCCCCAGCCCCCGCATGGAGGGCTCCCCACAGCCCCTGATGCCAGCGCCCAGGCGCAGCCGGTACCAAGGGGAGACAAAGCTTGAAGAGGGAACGTTGTTATAACCTGTATGTGACAGAGAGGGAGGAACAGCAAGGAAGGCGAGCGTAGGGGGAGTGAAGTGAGCAGCCACCCATAAGTAGAAGAGGAGAGGGGAGGTGGGGACCTTGACCGTGGGACACCTGGCTGCTGGTGGTAACACCGAGCTTTGGGGGTGGGGGGTGAGGGGGTCAGGCCCTGCAGCCCTTCTGGAGCCAGTCAAAAAAATGATGATACCATATCTCAGGCTTCAGGCTTGGTAACAAAGCCGTGGGTAGGAGGAAGTGGCTGCTCTTGCTGCCTCTCTGTTGCCTGCATGGAAGGTGCTACATAAGCCGTGAGGCAGTGTGTTAGCAGTGGAGTGTCGGGCTGGTTGACAAGGAGGATTTACAGTCTTCTCTGGAGAAAGGTGGTTTGCTCTACCCTTATGCCTCAGACAAGCCTTTCATGGCCTCTTCTTGGCATCTCAGCCACTAAAATTGTCTCCCTGCCTTTCATGCGCTTTCTCCCTGTCAGTCCTGCCCGCCTCTCAATGATTGCTGCTGATTTGAACATCTAGAAAAGAGAAAACAAGAGGCAGAAACACCTGATAAACCTGGCAGTTCAGAAAAAACAGGAGCGGAGGGAGGAGGAGGAGGGTAAAACGAATTATAAAATGAGAGGAACACAACTAAGTCCTCACTCTGTGTTGACACTTTAGCAATGAATTCATAGAGCCCCAAGGAATTGTTTCCCAGTGGGATACGAACAGTACAGACGATTTCTTAAGACTGAAAAGTGAATTTTTTTCTTTTCAGCTGCCCAGTTTGTACTGGCTGCAGATGCTACCAGGCACACTGTGTGGCAGAGTGCCCTAAGGTGTACAAGGAGCAATCAGCTTGACATTGGATAATATCTTTTGACATTTATCAAACCTGTAGCCATTTCTTTGCTTCACTCCCACACCCACCCCCCAGCAGCAGGGACATTTGTATCTTTTCTCTCGAGGTGTAATTACAGTCCCGTGCTCATGGGGGGGAAGGCTTGTCTCTGTAGCAACCATTAGGAGTTTCACCATCAGAATCAACCTCTCTAAAGATTTTAAGTCACCTAACATTTTAATCTACATGTATATCCTCAATTACCCATATCCTAACACCCAGTCAGAAAAAATGTTCTGAGTAATTGCACGCTCCACATTGTCATGTGTACCATGATATACAAATACCATAACTCATGCACAAACAATTCAGAAAAAGTTCAGATACATGTGTGTAAGTATTAGCAAAATGGAAGAAAAGGAGATACTAAGCATAAGGTGGTTTAATTATACATTTTGTATTTATAGAGGTAATAATTCCTCTTTTCTCCATTTCGCAGAACATGGAGAAATCAGAAGAACATTGAAAAAAAATAAGGAGAATAAAGCAGGTTGTAGGTTTTTGTTTGTGACTTGCTGTTGTATCAGTACCTTGGAGATTGCAAGTGATTCCTGTTTTATTTTTCATGACAGGAAAGACAGTCTGTGGAACAAAATGAAGGTATATGTAGCAGCATTTAAATCACCTAGCTAAGGTGTGCTGCTAGAATGTTACATCACCTTTGGTTTTTAAAGTGTTTGGAGGGAAAGAAAATAGTATGGTAAATAATACATTTACTTGCCTTCAGACTGGGTTGTGAAATACCTCAGAGGACGGATGGATACAGTTGGTGAATATAAAAAGACACATTGGACTATTTGTCTAAACACAACAGAAGAATTTATAAGACTTGATAGCGTGGGGATCTCAGCTGGTCTGAGGCCCCTGGACAGGACAATTTTGACCTTGAGAGGATTCCAGTCTATCTGTGAGAGAACAAACAGGAGCAAGAAGAGCTGCAGCTGCAAGATAAGCAAGTTCTGAGAAAGTGTCGACCGCAAGACAAGGCATACATGTCCTTTTGGCAGAAGAGCTGAGTTATAATGAACTGTGCAAATAACAAATGATGAGATTGTATAACAACTTTGAACCAATTAGAAAGAGACACATCTGGGAAAGCTAAGGGGAAAGAGAGTATAAATGAACAGAGAAAAGAGAGCAATACAGGCTTTTGTACCGAGAGGCTTTCAAAAAGATTTGTTGTCTTGTTGCTTTACCTGTCTCGACCGTGACAATTGGTGACCCCAACGACTGATTAACGAAGCACGAAGAGACTTTGACTGCAGGATGAGCAGTGGAGAAGGAGGCCAGTGAAGCTGAGAGCAGTGGTGGAGCTGCTAAGTCCGCGGACAGATAATTGACAGGTGAGCCACTGGGAACATGGGTGCGACCCTCACAAAAGAGGAGGTTACTGTGTTGAACGTATGGAAAACGATGTTGAAAAAGTAAGGACAGAAAATGGATGAATTAATGTTACAGAGGATGCTGGTATGGGCAAAAAATAACGGAGTGCCAGCATCCACTGAAACTGTTCAGCGTAAAAATATGGGAAAAAACAGGAGAAAAATTAATAGATTGTGCAACGCGGGGTGACAAGGAAGCCTTGGGACTTTTAACTATGGGACTATTATTATTAGAAACTCTAAAAGCTCTTAACCAACAGCAAGAGGAGGCTGAAAAAGCTAGTGACAGCAACAGTGAAATAAAGGACAGTTTGGGAAAAATGGCAATGGCCGCAGGGTCAACAAACCCTTTTTAAAAATTATTTAAGTGGAAAAAACACCCACCCCCACCCCCACCCCCCCCAATTGGCTGGCACTATGAAACTGCAGAAGTATACGTGGCCCCATGTGACTGTAAAGCTTTGACAATATTTATGTCCTCAGGATACAGGTAATGAATTATGTCCTCCTCTACCTAAAGAGGCTCGCGCAGAACCTTCTGCACCTCCAATACCAGAGAAGTTGGGAGGAGCAGTGGGGGGATTGGTTACAGGCTTGGAGGCTCCTGAGTTGTACCCGCCCCCCCCCCCCCCCCCCCCGGTCACCTGAAGGACCGGGGGATGACGGGGCAGGGGGGATGATGAGGAACCGCAACCAGGATGCCGTGGGCCTCCTTGGCCCTGGATATTACCTCCCTCCGAGATAACGGTCCTCCCCAGAGACCCTGTTAATTTTTGGAAAGAGATGAAAAAGCGAGCCATAGAGGAGGGGAATTGGGATTTATCTGAGGCTATCCAGACAGCCGGATTGAGAGACAGTTGCCAGACGGAGCCCCTGGAGCACCCCCTCTCCGAGTACCCTTGGTTCCACGGCACACTATCACAACTGAAAACAACGCAGCCGGTGCTGGCGGCGGTGCCGGCTCCCACGGCGTCTGCCGGGGGCGGCAGAGCGGGACGCGCCCGGCGAGAGCGTCCTCCCCTTCGGCTGCCGGGGCAGGCCGGCCCCGACCCCCGCGGCCCCGACCCCGACGGCCTGGCCGAGCACCTCCCGTAGCCCCCCCGGCGAGGAGGGAGGAGCGGCAGGAACAACAGAGCCATGAACTGATTCCAACCCCCATTCCCTGTTCCCCCTCCTGCGCAGCTCGGGGGGAGGAGAGAGAGAAATCGGGAATAAAGTTAAGCCCGGGAAAGAAGGGAGAGGTGGGGGGAAGGTGTTTTAAGATTTGCTTTTATGAGATAAGGATAATAACAGGGAGAGGTGACAGGCAAAACATGTGTTGAACAATGTTAGAGAGCGGAATGATTGTGGGAAATTTATGCTGTTGTAATTGTAGTGAAGGGCCGAGGGGTGGATTGTGTGTAAATTGTCCACTGTTGTTTCAGCGTTGTGATGATGTTTTGGATGTTTATTAGGCTTTAGCTGTGTTCTAGGGAAGAGTTATAATAGCCGTGATTGCAGCATGCTGGAAATGGGCATCTGGAGGTATCAGGAGGGGCCTGAGTTGTCTCCACTAGTGCAACAAACAATCCTGAAAGGCAGTAAGGACCGTGAGGTTGCATTGTCATTTTAGCTATTGAGGAGCACATTCATTTGATGACTTTTCACTGTTGGAGATGGTAAACAGAATCCAGAGTGTTTTGTCTAAAGTGGTAAAATATTCCTTTACTACATCCATGTCCTAAAAAAAAATCTCAATTTTTTTAAAATGCAGTAGTTATTACAGTTCTTTTGTTTACTTACCTTCACAGTAAAAAAGCTCTATAAAATGCATTTGCTCTGTGAAAATACCACAGATGCAAGTAATAAATGAGGACTTTCATCCCAGTTTATGCCTTCTCTCTATTTCCACTCTTTGTGCTAAGTACTATTTAAAAGCCATAATTAATGAGGCAGAAAATACCAGGAGGTCCTTTAGGACAGTTATCTAGTACTGTCTTCAGTTTGCTTCTCTGGGGAGCACTATCTTGATTATCTGTCTTCTGTTTCAGTCACTGTGGGGCTGATGTCATACTTCCACCATCAGAGGAATTGTGCAGCAGTAGGAATGATGTCATACTTCCACCTTTACTTTGGTAAGCACAATTTAAAATTCTGGAGAACCTCCCTTCTCTCTTGCTGTCTGCTCAGAACTAACACTTTTCAGAACTGCAGGTTTTCAGAAGGTAAGTCTGGCAGATCTCTTCTGCCTATTGCATGACAACCAGAAGATCCACGTGATTTTATAATTATTTCTTAGATTTCAGCTAAAGGATCCCTCACTTCCAGACACAGCAGAAAGGCTATGGGTTTGGGAGGGAAAACTCATGAGGCTTTGTTTTATCTTACTGGGAGAGGATGGGGTTTGCTCCATCCTATCACAGAATGGGCCATTGCTCTGTCACCATGTTTATCAGTTTTCTGGGAAACCAGCTGAGTTATAAGAGATGAGACCTATTTCTTCATCTGGTCTGTGTTTCCCAGCTGGCTTCTAGGCCATTTTCTGAACATGCATGTACATTTGGGGCTATGAGAGAAGGCACGGACTGGTTGGTAAGTGGTGTTTCCACACCTTTACAGCTCAGTCCATATTGATCCTGAGGAAGATTAATTTATTCTCATTCTTAATTTGGCTGGCACCTGATGTCCTATAGAGATTGCAAGATACATACTTGAATATACCACAAACCTGACTGCTGGCTCCTAAGCCCACAGCTGTCTCTGCAGAACTAGGCTATGGGGAAGACGGAAGTATTGCAATGGGTCAGTATAATCCATGTGGGCATAGGGGGATTAAAGCTATAGGGACAGCATCTTGTTTTGCCCTGGTGAAGGTGATGAACATGCTTACAGATTTCAGCCAAAAAGTCTCCAATGGCATAAACAAATACAACTCAAAACCAATGTGCATTCACTCTGGCAAGCCCTGAAGAGATACTAGCTTTAGGCTGCTGAGAACAAGCAGCTTCAAGTATCTGGAATGCTGGTCACCACATTTCACACCAGCTGAAATATTTAGCAGTGCAATCTGCAAGGATCATAAACAGGAGTATTAAAATCTTGAAAGAGCAGATACAGGAAAATATTTCTCTTATGAAAATCACAAACAAATACAGTTCCTTCCAAATCCCAACATCTTCTGAAACTGTTTTTTGAGCAGAAACAGCTGTGTCTCAGATAAGACCAAGTTCCTTTCAATATAACACAGCCTCTGATCTTCTTCCTCCCTTAATCTTCTTTTAGCCTTGTCAGCTGTGCCAAGGGTCTGTGCTGAAATTGCCAGTGCTCAGCCATATGCTATGGCCACAGCGGGATGCTGAAATGTGGATGATCACCTCAAGGAAGTATTTGCTGTATTCAAAATATGTGGGAGAACACAGGTTTTGGTGGAGGAAGAGTGTAATTGATGGTTGTCCTCAGAGCTGGCGTTTTTATGGAAGAGACTAGTGTTCAACACTTTGCCCCCTGATTATCACTACAGCCAGACCAAAAACAGTAAAAGAAAAAACTCGGCTTCAGGACCAAGAATACTTTCCTTTGGATAATTAGTTTCTGGAGATGTGAGAGCCCATGTCCAGGTCTCACAGTCTCCCTTGTTCCCCTATCCCCCTTCAGAACGTGCTATGGAGGATAATCCTGTGACTCTCACCAATTTCTGAATCTTGCACAGTTTCCCAGTCACACTCTGCCTCATTTTTGAGAGATTTGGAGATTAAAACATTAACACTTTATCTTTACAAGATATATGGAGACAGAAATGTACTACATTTTCTGCGCAAAGTATTTTCACTGAGGTGCAAGAGCTTTTGAAATATGTGTTTGGAACAAGATGCTTGTTCCTTTTCTGAGAGTATTTAAAAAGTTGCTTATGATTTTGAGTCTTTGGCTCCAGATAACTACTAGGACCTACCTTCCTAACGAGTCAAATATTTACACCACCAGAGGACATGCAGAATTCTGGTAGCTGCTGATGGCTGTTCTGCTCCTGAACCCTGCACACTGTAATGAAACAGGTATGGACGATGGTCATGTGTACTCATAAAGTAACAATGCTGGATGCATGGTTGGACACAAGAGGAGATGTAGGAAGCAAATCCTTATCAGAACTCCAACATGAGTGCAAATGAAGAGCAACACTCACTTTCTCTGGAGCAGTAGCCTTCATTCTTGTTTTATTTGTGAGTCCCTAGCAAATTTCCAGTAGGAAAGCAGGCTCGCCCATGCAGCAAATATTATTGCCTGGTAACAGCTTTCCTTTTCCAATCCTAAAAAGATGCTCAAGTCCCAGGACTAAAGCTGTCACTGTACAGGATCCCATTGTGAACAGCATCACAATCTCAGTCATTCTTCAGGTCACTGAAGAGGAGAAAGGGAAACTCTCAGTGAAACAGGCTGAAGGCTTTTCACCTCTCAGAGAAGCATCCCCTCCTGTTATGACAAGGTCTATTCTTTCTCATTGTTATTCCCACTTTGACTGTCACCCTGCAGGGAGGGGCTGCAACAGAGGGAACTAAAGGCCTGGGCTCCTCTCCTACTTCGCCCAGAGAGGTGCTGGCCCTTTGGCAGTGGTGAAATCAAGATTCTCTCTGGGACAGGGTTTGTGTAACAATCCTGAAGAGCAGCGCAACCTGGCAGAGATCACTGCCCTACCTTTCAGAGGCAGTGGAAGAGATTGGGCAGAACCTGTGGAAGGGTTGGAAGAACTCCAAAAAACTTAAATATTTCTGGTGGTGTTTAGGGTTAAAGCCTGAGGCACTGGAACTGCCTATATTGCATAAAAACTTTTAGCCAAGTAGCTTCACAAAATGGGTAACAAGAAGTAGCTAACATCCACCCTGAACAGTTGCCACCACTGTTTCTATGTGACAGGGGAGAGGTGAGGGGTGGCATTTGTAGGACAGACTCACAGAACCAATAGTCCTTCCCGGGTGCTTTGTTAGCAGAGTGAGTGATGCACTTTCTTCCTATTAAACCTAAAAGTTACGCATTCTATTTATACACAGAATCTTTCGCAAAGCTAAGGATTGATATTTAAAAGCTAGGAGGTTTATTTTCAGTCCATTGGTTGAAGTCTTCAGGAAGAAAATTGTGAAACTGCAGGGAATAGTCTAGTTGCCACGGACACAGCTCTGACACACTCTTTGGGTGTCTATGAATAACGTCAGAGAATACGCCCAGGCCCCTCCTGCTCCCCCCACCACCCACCGCCTCCGCTCTTTTTTGGAGCCTTGCAAGAAGCGCAGCTAGGACAACAGTGTCACCTGCTGGTGAGCGAAATGGCTGTTCCTGCCTGCTGCCTTCATTTCCACTGCGCATCGCCGACTGCTTTTATGTGTTCGATGAGAATACAGCTTCTCACCTTTGCATTAAAGGAGACAATGCGGTGAAGCCGTGTCAGTAACAGCTTTAGATGACAGCATTTCTTTCAGTTTCTGTGCTATTTAAACACTAGAGATTTTCCAAGGTTTGCTTAACGAATTATAGAGTGGTTTTGGTGATATGGCTTTCATTTTATGACAGTTATTTTAATAGAGTTTTAAAACTGAGGCTGATACTGAGCCACACTTTGTTCTGCATTTGCTGTTGTTTAAGAATACATAAAAACCTAGTATAGGTATCACCTACACACCTTAAAACCTTCACTTCAAAGTCTGTGGATCTCACACTTCTGTGCATGTCTAACACGTGTATGTATGTATTTCACAAAGGTGGTCAAATGAATGATCAGGTGGAAGAAAACTGCAAGAAAAGCAATTCTGCCCAGGAAACACCTGCAGAAGGAAATGTGTCTCCTGCTAAGGACTGCAGAACAACACAAAAACAACTGGTATGACTTTTCCAGTACCTTTTTATTATCAAGATACTTACCCTTGCCTTCAATTTCTTCTACAATTGCAAAAGTAAAAAGCTGGAGTCAATAGGGAAATATCAGTAATAACAACAGTGAAATAAGTCAAGATGCAGTGTAGTGATTTAGAAGGCTAAGAGCACTTCCAAGCTCAAACGAAATAGTGAGCAGGGAAACAGGAGAGTACCCTTAGAGGGAGGATTATCTCTTACTATTTGTTTCCAACTTGAAATTGCATAATTTATGACCAAGGACAATGATGATGCTGAAGCATATCTTCTGCACTGAAAATCTACCCGACTCAAAAGCAGAAATGTCTGAATAATATATAGGTGCATGAGATTGCCCTATAGGTTACCAGCAGGATGCAGCTGAAGATGCACAGCATCAACTGCCTTTTAAGTGAGTGCATTCAAGTGCACAGGTATTTCTAAATCACTGTTATCAGCAGATTAGACTGAACCGCCACAGCTTTCCCCATAAGAAGCAAAAAAGGCACTCACTTGTTTGTGAAAAATCACTGTGGACTCTGAAAGGAACGACACCTTCCAGGGAAGCTGAGGGGTGGCAAGTCAGCTCCATTTACCTATGAGGAGAAAATATAAATTTGTACGTACGTTTGTGCCTTTGCATAATGAATGATAAGTGTATGTTTAATGTCCGTGGTCATTGTCCAAGTAGAAATTTTTTGACACAATGCCCTTGTTTGTTTGCATTGACTTTAGACATGACTGTCAACATACAGTTGGGGGTTCATCTGCTGGAGAGCAGCTCTGTGGAGAAGGACCTGGGAGTTGTGGTAGACAACAAGTTGACCATGAGACAGCAATGTGCCCTTGTGGCCAAGAAGGCCACATGTGGCCAGCAGGTCAAGGGAGGTTCTCCTCCCCCTCTGCTCTGCCCTGGTGAGGCCATATCTGCAGTACTGTGTCCAGTTCCGGGCCCCCCAGTTCAAGAGGGACAGGGAACTACTGGAGACAGTCCAGCAGAGGGCTATGAAGATGATGAGGGGGCTGGAGCATCTCTCCTATGAGGAGAGGCTGAGAGACCTGGGGCTCTTTAGCCTGGAGAAGACTGAGAGGGGACCTTATCAGCACATACAAATATGTAAAGGGTGGGTGTCAAGAGAATGGGGCCAGGCTCTTCTCAGTGGTGCCAGTGACAAGACAAAGGACAATGGGCACAACCTGGAGCACAGGAAGTTCCGCTTGAACATGAGGAAACACATCTTCACTTTGAGGGTCACAGAGCCCTGGAACAGGCTGCTCAGGGAGGCTGTGGATTCTCCTTTCCTGGAGATATTCAAAACCTGCCCGGACTCAGTCCTATGCAATCTGCTGTAGGTGAACCTGCTTTAGCAGGGGGGGTGGACTAGGTGATCTCCAGAGGTCCCTTCCAACCCCTGCCGTTCTGAGATTCGGTGATACATGGGCCAATACTCAGAGCTGATGTTTTAACCTCCAAAACTTTTCAGCAGTTTTAGCTAATTGCAAACACGAATTCCATAAAATAGGAAAGAAAATGCTTCCTCCTATTTCTCAAAAACTGTGCTCAGTTCATCTTCTTTATTTTTGTTTGTGGTTTTTTCATACTCCTCTTTTGTACAAATGCTTTCTTCCTGCACTATTTGCTCCTCCAGACACTTCTCTTGCACCCAGATTATTTGGACAAAGATGGGTTCTAGGCATCTGAGGGAACAGTGAAGATAAGGGCAAACCCAGTTAAGATGCTTATAGTCATAGTACTTGTTTTCACATTATGGATAAAGTTGAAGAAAAAAAAACCCACATGATTCTGCCTCCCCTAAGACAATTTTCAAACTCCATGCCACTGTGCCAGAGTTGTGTATTCAGAGTCACGGTTGTTCCCTCTCCTGTCAGGATGCTCAGCCAGTCAGAGGAATACTCAATTAACAGTTAGGTAAGCAAATATTTTAAACTATGCTTTCCTAATTCAGGTTGAATTTTGCTCTGTTCTCCTACCTGTTTGTTTTAAGTTATCAAGAATATTGATTTTAATGTCATTTGAAAGCCAGTGAGGACACTTGGCAGCTAATAAATATTTGTTGCAATTGTACTAATTATAAACTTTGTTGTTTATTCATAGCAACAACTTGAGAAACAATTAAAATACTTAGCCTTTCAAAATCCAGGACCTCAGGTAGCTGACTTCAATCCGGAAACTAGAGAGCAGAAAAAGAAAGCGCGCATGTCACAGATGAAACAAAATTCTTTTTATAAGTCCAAGTAAGATGTGCTAATTTATTACATATTTTACGTTAAAATGGCTGGTATGCTGTTCACTGAATATAAATGAAATGAATAAAAGCATCAATATTTTGCAGACAGATTTCTTATTACACATGAGAGCTGTGCTGGGAAAACAACCTTTTTCTGTGTGACTTACAAGAATTTTGATTTACTTCTTTGGCACACTTTTGTTTTAATAACAGTGGCTGCTGCAATTATGCAATAATGCTGGTATTTCATTTTGCTGTGAGGTTGTTAAAGAGGAAATATTTGTTCCTGGACAGATGTTTTCCTCATTTGTTTGGTTTCTAACATGTTGAAGCATTCTCTGAGAATCACTTTTTCTTCTCTTTTGCAGAATTACAAAGAAGTATGACAAACATGGCAGGCTGCTTTGTAATAACGTTGATTTGTGTGATTGCCTGGAAAAGAACTGCCCAGGTTGCTTCTATCCTTGCCCCAAATGCAATTCAAACAAATGTGGACCAGAATGTCGCTGCAACAGGAAATGGGTTTATGATACAATTGAGACTGAAGCTGGGAATGTGATCAGTGTGTTGCCATTTTTTGTCCCTGACTGATTTTATTCTGACAGTTTTTGTGCCTAAGCAATGTTCTTCTTTCTTCACATTTTATTAAAGTAAATCTTGGCTTTATGAATTGTCTCTAGTGAAGTTCTTGGCAGTGGTGCTTGTGCTTCTTTATCACTGCTACCTAGCAGACTTTAACCATCCCCATTAAGTAAATGTATTTCATTCTTACTCACCTTTGCAAGCTTTACTCAAGCATCTAGACAGTCATCTCTAAACCCTGACTTTTTAAAACTGAAGGTGTCTCAACTGCTGTGGGAAGACAATCTTACCCTGGCAAGTTGGACCACATTACTTTTAATGAGTTTTTTTCTTGCAGATTTCTCTGCTTGTTCATTTACGCGGATGTGTGACACAGCTCTTGCTTTTGTGAGCGCTTGTACAAGTGTCTTTTCCTTCAGATGCATCCATGTCTTGTATCAATGAAGCAGGAGTCATTTGAAATAACACTCTTCTTTGAAAGTAGGTCACTACTTTTCCATGTCCCTCTGTATATCAAGCAGAGAAGAGTGGAAACGACTCTGCTATTCTTTCTTGCTGTCCAGGCTACAAGAATGAAACTGACATGTTCAGTCAGCTTTTAAATTTTTTTTACAGCATATGATGCACTTAACCTTGATCAGTCATTAATTACATAGTTAGAGGTAAATGGATTGCATATTTTTGCCTCTGGACAAAAAAGTCTCTTCAGTTCCAGGAGTTTCCTCTTCATGCAAGACAAGATTTCAAATACCATAACTTCCACCGAGTCTTCTTACGAGGTAGGTGTTCTTATTCATGATGGGCACTCACACCCTTTTTGATGACTGAGGCTCCCTCTGGACCTTGGAGTGGGGAAACCTGCAGATTGCTGCACGCAGTCTTCAGGAGTGTGCTGCTAGTGGGGGAATCATTTGTTGGTTTTGAGGAGACTCTCCCACCTTTGAACATGGCACCACTTTTCTCCTCTACAAGAGGCTGTTCTCTGTGGACAAAGACCTCCTGCTCCAAGGCAGAGATATCTCCCAGAAGAAGAAAATTCCTGGAACAGATCCCAAGAATGCCTTAACACCACAATCTCCTTCTGACTTGACACCTTGGAAAGATTTGTTGCTCCTTTCAACTAATGACACCTCAGTACTTAAGCTTGTAGCATAAAAACACCCAGTACCAAAAAACCTCATAGGAATATTCGCTATGGTGGTTAAAACACTCTCTATTTGGCAGTTGGATCTAGTGCTGTTCTCTCAAAACCTCCCTAGTCCCAAAGTATCTTTTGACTTGTGCTGGGAGTCTAAATAGCCCACATAATCTCTGAGCTATATTTCTTAAGGTAGGTGGAAATCCCGTCAATGTAGTTAGGGGTTGGTTTCTTGTTCCAGGTGTGCCAGAGAGTCATTCTAGACGTGATTGAGTAAGCAGCTCTTCAAGAAGATAAAATTGATTTACATGGTCAGGGACCTTCCTCTGAAACAACCTCAAGATCTAAAATGGACAGGTTTGAATTTCTTTCCACTTAAAGGCAAAAAGCCAAATAGTTTCTCAAGTGGATTCCTGTGGAAAGGCTACATGTTAACTTTTTAAGTAATGTGATTAAATGCAGATTGGTGTAAAACTTTAGAATCCCATTATTGAATTCATTGGTGTTACTCTGTGGTTTTAAACACGGATAGTGCCTCTGTCCCAACCATAGCTAAATGCAAACTATAAGAGAACTGCATCACACACTTAGTGCAACCTTGAAAATATAGCACAAAAGCTGAAAAAACAGAAGTTAGTGCCAAAATAAGGATATAGAAATATGAGAATGTTGCAAAGACAGTTCTGCTGTGGTTTGAGAATGACTCTTTGTTGTTGCAACGATCCTGCTAACTTTTCCCTCAATTCCAAATGAACAGCTGACAATGCACAAGTATAATCCCTATTAGGGCAGTTGGACATAGTAAAAAAAAAAGAAACAAAAAGACTTGTGTCATACATATGTTTGTACTGGTTGTGTAACTTAGTGGTAGATACATGTATATAAAAATAACAACAGAGTCCCCATATCTGATTGCTTTTGTTAGGAAATTACATAATGCCACACTGCATTGACATTGCGGTTTTAAATAAAATCCCTTACCAGAAAAGGCAGAGAACATTTCTTAGTCTCTTAGAAATTGATCACCCTCCAGATGACGCTAGATCATATTTTTATCTTATGTCAGTCTGAACAGAATATGTTTTTTCCTATGGAATAAGTTTGCTTTAGAAAGCTAATGTTTAAAATAAGGTGAAGCAGATCAATCAACTGTTCCATAAGGTCTGTTAGTCCTTCTTCTCTTTCTACCCTGTCTGCCCCACCCTGCTCTGGATTATGCAGGTTGAATACTTTGTGACACGGTGAATTTATTTTGCCTGTCTGTTCCTTGCCCTTGTGGCTGCTTCGCTCATGGCTACCAGTGGTCCCCCTGTGGCTTAATGAAAGATGAAAGCACAGGTCTATATTAAACTATATCCTAGCTAAGATAGCATCCCTCAGTCTCTTGCCTAAAAATGGATTCAGTTCGTTTAATTTGAATTGATTGTACTTTCCACTGTATTTCCCTTGCTTACAATCCATATCTCTCTGGAAGGAGATATTCACCCTCTGCTTTCTTAGATGTTACTACTACGAAGTCGTCAATCTCTTGGAAAGGAATAATGTGCTCCCGTATGATTTTTGTGTACATAAACATGGTTCTTTCTCTACTAAACTCCCATGTGCTTGGACATTGTTTTACTGTGATCCTCTCGGTTCCAAAGACTCCACTGTGCATCTCCTGACATTTACAAATAAAAAACTCAGAAAACAAAATAAGAACTATGCACAGCATCTTGTTGTTTGCTTTTGCTGCATTCCGTTAGACCTGAAGCCAGAAAGTTAGCCACTGAAGATGCTTGTTATTTATTTGTCTATACTTCTCAATATCAGAAGTTGTCAGAGCTCTGAGGAAAAAAGCACAACAGCTGTCCTTGCATATTGCATTGGATATTTACAGCTGCTCTTAAAACAACAGCTAATTTAAAGGAAATATAAATTGAATTATTACCATGTGGGTCAAAAGAGGCCAAAATGAAAGCGAAGGCCATTAAATTTTCTGACTTTCAAGATGTGAAGGTGTGATAAAACAAAGAACACCCGAGGCTTTAATTAGATGAGTTAAGAGCTGGGAGTTTTTAACAAGAAAGCAGACTAAAGCTGTATTGGAGCACAAGGCTGACTAGCTAGTCAGCTGTAGCAAGGCCATCACTCCCGTGTCTGCCCTTGTTTCTATGCTAATAAATGGGCAAAATTATGCTGCCTTTTCTCTTGCTTGGTGTTTGCAAATCCTTCATGCAAAATTCCACAATGAAAACGTAGAATTATTTATATAAATCCTTTCATGTAAAGGTTCCATGATTACTAATCTACAATTACATACATAACATAGCACCTCTGAAACACAGATGAGGAATACAATAGATTATGGCACTGTAAAACAACAGGCAGAAAATGGAGGTATTTTTTTCCCAAAGTAAGCTCCCAAATTTTGTATGAAAAGTGTTACGTAATTCCTGTTCACATAGAGACTTAAGGTTAGGTAACTGCAGTAAACTGCATGGTATTCAGTTTACCTACAGTGCTTTAAAAATGATGAAGTATAGCCAGCCCTGGGAGAAGTCAGATCTGTGGTTTCAGAAAGTCTAGATACTGTTCCTCCCGACTTAAAATGAACTTCTGCATATGGCAAGGTGCCATTCAATCCCACCACACTGTTTAGAGGAAAATAAGTCCATACCGTTATTGAACTTATACTAGCATGTGCCAGCATTTATCAACGTAAGAACTCTACAGTTAAGATTTGCCAGCCTGAGATTCATACAAACACAGAAAGACATTAAAGAAAACAGAAAAATCACACACTTTGAACTCTTTTCCAGACAGTTTTCATGATCCTTTTAAGACCTCCTATAAGAGCACAACTGAACTTTCTCTATATACAACCACATCGGAGTAGAATACAGATTTGATTCACTTCAGTGGGAAAACCAGAAAAGCTTGACAAAAGAAATATAGACTGGTCCTTTCTGGATAAATATTTAAATATGCCCTCGATAAATATTTGCCCCAAAAGCATTATAGTTGCTGCAGTTCTGATGAGTTTCTTAGCTAGCAATAGCAATATTCATTGTAGCTTCTCCTTTGACACATTGCTCACAATCCTAAAAAATTTTAAAACAAATTATGCATGTTTCAGTGGACTACTTTGATCCCATTCTATTTGGAAAACAGACGTATCGAGTCTGAGCTAACTGCTACTTTGAACATTAGTTAGAACACGATACTTGCATTCCATTAACCCAAATCTTCCATCTTGAAGTGAACCATAGAAAGAATTTGTGTCCTATCATTTGCAGAGGGCAATACATCTTTTCCCCACTGGCCTGGCCCTACAAAGTACTGACCTGCTTCCACCTCCACTCAGGTGAGCTGGTGGAAGTCATGGCTAGACCACTCTCCATCATCTTCGGTAGGTCGTGGGGAACAGGAGAAGTGCCTGAGGACTGGAGGAAAGCAAATGTCACTCCAGTCTTCAAAAAGGGCAAGAAGGAGGACCCGGGTAACTACAGACCGGTCAGCCTCACCTCCATCCCTGGAAAGGTGATGGAACAACATATCCTCGACTCTGTCTCTAGGCATATCAAGGATAAGAGTGTCAGTAGGAGCTGTCAACATGGCTTCACCAAGGGGAAGTCATGTTTGACCAACCTGATAGCCTTTTATGAAGACATAACCAGGTGAACAGAGGATGGCAGTGCAGTGGATGTGGTTTATCTTGATTTCAGTAAAGCATTTGACACCATCTCCTCACAGCTAAACTGAGGAAGTGTGGTCTGGATGATCGGGTAGTGAGGTGGATCGTAAATTGGTTGAAGGAAAGAAATCAGAGAGTTGTGGTCAATGGGACAGAGTCTAGTTGGCGGCCCGTATCTAGTGGAGTCCCTCAGGGGTCGGTACTGGGACCAGTACTATTCAATATATTCATCAATGACCTGGATGAGGGAACAGAGGGCACTGTCAGCCAGTTTGCTGATGACACAAACTGGGAGGAGTGGCTGACACACCAGAAGGCTGTGCTGCCATTCAGCGAGACCTGGACAGGCTGGAGAGCTGGGAGGGGAGAAATTTAATGAAATACAACAAGGGCAAGTGTAGAGTCTTGCATCTGGGAAAGAACAACCCCATGTACCAGTATAGGCTGGGGACTGAGCTGTTAAAGAGCAGCGTAGGCGAAAGGGACTGGGGGTCCTGGTGGACAGCAGGACAGCCATGAGCCAGCAAGGTGCCCTCGTGGCCAAGAAGGCCAATGGCATCCTGGGGTGTATTAGAAGGGCTGTGGTCAGTAGGTCGAGAGAGGTTCTCCTCCCCCTCTACTCTGCCCTAGTGAGACCGCCTCTGGAATAGTGTGTCCAGTTCTGGGTCCCTCAGTTCAAGAAGGACAGGGAACTGCCTGAAAGAGTCCAGTGCAGAGCCACAAAGGTGATTAAGGAAGAGATTCTTCAACTTTCTCATGCAATTTATTACAGTGCTTAACTAACCTTGTGTAGAAAGTATTCTGTAATTCCTAACTTTACATCCTTTCCATGCTCTATATATCAGTTCCACCTAAGAACCATAAAAGTATTTTAAAAAGCAGGGCCCAAATAAATTCTAACTGAAGGGCTGGCTGTTGAGAGAAGTCTGTAAAATAAACCATAACCAAGTAACATGAAAGCTTGTTTGGTCTTTGTGAAAGAACAGAATATATTGTTCAATTTCTGAAAATGCAAAGTAGGAGAGACTGAGCTTTTCAAGACTGTTGTACAGCAGTAATATTCCTTGCTTTCAGTAGCAGCTAAATGCTCTAAAATCTCAGTCACTGGTGCCTAAGATTTTGTCATAGGTTGTGAGCAGATTAATCCAAAAGCCCATACAACATCCATTTGCATGTCTAAGTGGAATATTTTGAGGCAAAATGTGGGTAACAATTTGACTCAAAATACATTTTAACCAGATGTATAGTTAAGACAACTGATAAAATACATTAAATTGTGTAATATCATTAGCTCAGTGAAAAAAGGTATTACTCACATTGGAAAAATGGATCATGGATGCAAGTACAAAACATTAATAAATGAATGGATGTATAAGTAGTCAGAAATTTTTATTCTTTTTTAGGTACAGAAAAGGTATTAGAAAACCTTTTAATTGTGCACTTGACAGCACCTTGTCGGGTTAGATTCATTATTTATTATTTCCATCTGTGTGCTCTCTTCCCTGTCTTTCTTCACTGAGGCTTTGAACACAAGACTCATACAGGCTGGAAAAAGCCTCCAGAGGTCTCAAGTCAAACCTCCCGTGTGAAGCAGGTCCAGCTGGAGCAGGTTGCTCAGGATCCCGTCCAGTTGAATTTTGAATGTTCACTGTTTTCATTATTCATTTTTTAATATTTATTTGATGCAGCAAAGCGTGAAAGAAAACACTTTAAAATAGGTCCATTTGATTACAAAACCAGAGAACTGGCAGCAAACTCAAGTGGCACATCCAATACCTATATCAGCTGGAACTTTTAAAATAAGTAAGCAATTTTACAGCCGCCCTTGCTCATTTTGACTGAACAAACTTTATAAAATTCTGACTCTTGGGGTAGGTTTCCTAAAAAAAGGAGATATATTATTTCAGCGTGGAGTGAAACACTAATTTTTCCTTTCCAGTCAAACAAATTTATTGCAAGAATAGTCTTTTTTTTTTTTTTTTAAGAAAGTACAGAAAAAGAGATTAAATAGTTGAATGTAATTATATTTCACCCTAGAACAATAACTTGCAAAATGCAGCTGCCTTTCATAACAGCAACTATGAGTCCAACTTCTGGTATGAGGTATAGTACGAATATTAGTGTCTCAGCCAGGAATATTCTGCTTTAGAATTCCCACTGGTGTATGGCCAGGTTTGTCCCTCTTTTTTCCTTTTCCTTAAGTTGATTTCTTAAGAATGAACTTAAGTTGTTCTTAAGGTCTAGTCTGTTGAAAACAACGTTATCTTTTCAAATGTCCTGGCTGAAATCCTGGTCCTATTGAAGTTAGTAACTAAATTCCCCTCACTTCAGCAGAGGCAAGATTTCAGTGTATATGTTTATAAAACACTTCTTTACAGTATCTCAGAAGTTTCCAGTGTTTTTCCCCCTGCCTGAGCCTACCATACACCTAACCCTTCTGGCCGCATCTTATGAAGCTTTACAGTCACTTTCAGAAGTCTTCTGCAGATTTTTAGTGTTTTCAGTTAGCTTCCTAGGCAAACAAGGTTTACACAGGCATGCTGCCTGTTTCTCTGTTTGTTTGTCCCATTGTCTTTTAGCCCATTTTTCAATTTCAGCCAAATCTGGTGGAAGCTAGAAGTCTGACAGACATTACACCCGTTCAAGGTAATATCCATGGAGGAGAAATACCCAATTCAGTGGTACCAGCTACCGCATGGGAACGAAAAGGCTCTATGGGACCTGGGGGTGCTGAGGAGTCTCACACAACCCACATTTCAGCGGTGTGATACAAATGCGAGCACTGGCATGACAATAGGGGAAAACGTGCCCCCCCGGTTGATTCTGCTAGGCAGCAGTGCCTCCTCAAAACGGTTCAGCCCGAGGACTTCAGCCCCTCACCGCTCCCCCCAAGGCCCGAAGGCCGCCGCATGTTTCCCCTGCCTTCCCCCGGGACTGTGCGAGGGGGGCCGGGGCCCCCAGGGAGCGGAGACACAACCGCTACACGGCCCGTGGCCGGGCGGGGCGGCGGGGCTTGGCCCCGCCGGGCTGCCGTCGGGGGGCGGGGCCGCAGCGGCAGACATGGCGGCGCTCGTCGTGCCGGAGAGTGACAGGTACTGGCTGCTTCGGCGGTAGCGCCTCTCCCGCCTTTGCCCGCGCTGACCGGCCGCAGCAGGGCAGGGCAAAGCAGAGCAGAGCGGGACGGGACGGGACGGGACGGGTCGGGTCGGATCGGGTCGGGTCGGGGGCAGGGCCTCGCCGCGGGGCCGGGGCGCGGCGGGGACTGGGGCCCCCTGACCGGCTCCTCTCCTTCCGCGCAGCATTCGCCGGGCTGTGTCGCTGCTCAACGCCGTGGACGCCGGCCGGTTCCCGCGGCTGCTGTCCCGCCTTCTCCAGAAGCTGCACCTGAAGGTTGGCGGGGCGGGCGGCGGGGCGGGGGGAGCGCTCTGGGCCGCGTTCGGCAGGCGGCGGAAGCGCGGGTATCGCCTGTGCGGGAGCGGCGTTGGGCCGCCGCGGGCCGGGCCGGGGCTCAGCCGGGCCCTGCTGGCGCTTTGGTGCCGCTGCGGCCGCAGGAGCGGGTCAGCGATGCGCGGTGCCGGTGTACTCGAAGTACAGCGACCGTCCGAGTCCCGCTTCTGTCTCCCTGCCCGCCCTTCCGCCGCGTCCTGGGCAGCGCGGGCAGCTTGGCCTTCCCTGCGGCGGGGCGGGAGGGGAGCGGAGCCCGGCCGGCAGGAGCCGCGTCGCTCCTCTGGCCAAGTGCCACGTAGTCGTATTTTGGGGACAGTTCCGGCACTGTTTTGCTAAGGGACGATTACTCCCCGCCCCCCCCCTCCCCCCTTTTTTTTTTTTTTTTAAGTAGTTTTGATATTAATTTCATTAGTCACTACCTCTCAGAACTGTCTCAGAGGAGATGCAAGTTCTTGGCTTTTTGCACAAGCTCTGCTCTTGCCCTCACAAGGGAAACACTAAATGCTTTTTTTTTTTTTCCATTTTTGTATGTCCATCAGCCAAAGCCATCTGTGGAATTGAAGTTAAAAATAAAGTCCATAACTTTAAGTGAATATTTTTGTCATCTTTACGGAAGGGTTTTGTTTTGTTTTTTTAATTGCAGAATAAATAAAAAAATAAAGAAATAAAATCAGCAGTCAATTTTGTCACACAGCACCGAAAAGTCAAATGGAGACTAAATCTAACTTTGGGAATAAATATTGCAGGGGAAACTGTAAGATAAATGCTAAACCAGAAATTATTTTGTTGAGTTTCTTTATCTTTCAGTGTCAGATTTTCTTTATTCCCTTGTTTAGAAAAATACAAAAAGAAATGCAGAATTAATTTTCTATACGCGTATATATACACAAACTAAATTGTAAAATTTTACAAGTTAACAGCATGGATAGAAAATACAGATTTATTAAAGGTCATAATTATGAGACTATAAGAATTGTTTTGATTATTTGATTCAATTACTGATTTTCCTACCGAAATTACTAGCTTGAAATGCTGCTGTTATTGCAGAGGGTTTTCTCAATTGTTTTGCATAGATACTAAGTCATTGGTAACTGGAAAGTCACCAACCTTTCTTTTTTTTCCATTGGTTTGGATTTTTTTTACTACTCAATAGCAGTTTAGTAGCTCATCACCGTTTTAATCAACGTTTACGTGAGCTGGAGTAGTCTTTTTAATTTAGCCCACTCGGTCAGTCTTGTGAATCGCTTTGTCGGCCTTTCCAAAGTATCTGACTAGGGCATGTTAAATTGCTGGAAACTTTAAACTTACTTGCCTTAACGAAGCAGGTACTCGGGGCTTCACGTTTCCTTCTAGCAGCTAATGATTCAAATAATATTTCCATTTCGATACTTGTGTTACAAACATGGTGATCATTGAACTTCTTGTGTAATTGCTTCATTTTGTTTATTATGACAGCTGAATTGTTTCTTTCATGTAGCTTTGCACTTTTGGATTGCTAAGTGGTCTAAATAGGGTGTTTTGATGTCTGTAGCGTAGATGTGTTAGTAATTACATTTTGAAAGATGGCAGTATCTGCATTGAAATTACTATTCAATTTGCTGTGGTATAACAAATAATAACGGCTGTATTTGAAAGTGCAGCACGTTCTCAGTAATCTTCAGTAATACATTAGGCTGTAGATTCAAATCTGACTGTGAAAATAAGCATACATGAGACCTGTATTTCCTTTGTAGGAAGAGTATCCAGGGTGGAAGAAGTGTGTGTAACTAACTTCACAACAGTTTTGCCTTCTGTTTTCTTTGGGGTCTAGTTCAAGTAATGCACTTTGTACTTTTCTTATTTTTATTTATAAAAGGTTATTGGAGATGATCTGATGGTTGAAAGAAAAATGTTTATTTAGTGCCTCTTAGGTGCAAAGAGAAGGCATTTTCTTGTGATGTATTTCAAGTAATCCTGGTATCTTCTTCTCATGTGATACTGTTGACTTTTAATTTTTATTTTCAGTGAGAGGAGTTGCATTGTATTTTTCTGTTGGAAAAGAGCTTTGCTTTGTTACTTCTATTTAGAAACAGGCAGAAAGCCACAATATTTATAGAAATTGGGAGAAAGTTTTTGTTTTGATGAATGAATGTTCTTGGTTGCTAAATGGAATGTCAGGACAACCATTTTTGTGCTTCAGGCTGAAAGTAGCTTCAGTGAAGAAGAGGAGGAAAAACTTCAAATAGCTTTTTCGCTGGAGAAGCAGGATCTTCATCTAGTTCTTGAAACTATATCATTCATTTTGGAACAGGTACCTTGTTTTTATCATTATGAATTGGTAAATGTATTTTTTTATCCAATTGTACATTTCAAAATGTAAAAGTCAAGTTAAAAAGGAATTAGTGAAAATGTAGCGTATTATGTATGTTTTGGGTGTGTGATTTTATTGCTTTGTTTGCATACCTTCCTGATTTTGATTGGACTCGTTGCATTTGTGGAGTGAGTTTCCAGCTAATGTAAATATAGATGGTGGGAGCGAGCTCGGCATGACTCTGAGAGAAGTGTTGATAATTGAGATGTAGTCTTTCCTTTTATTTATCGTAAGCAAGCCAGATATGCATTTTAATTCCTGCAAAGAAAATGTTAGATGGTGTTGTTGAGCACTGCTTAAATCACGACGTGTCACTTAAGGAAAACTGTTGTGCACAACAGCAGTCTGTGCTTGGGTGAACAGATGCACCTGATGTGGTTCTAGTATAGAATCATAAAATCATAGACTCATTTTGGTTGGAAAAGACCTTTAAGATGATCAGTTCCAATCATTATCCTAACACTACCAAGCCCCCCACTAAACCATGTCCCTAAGCACCACATCTACATGTCTTTTGAACACCTCCAAGGATGGTGCCTCCACCACCTCCCTGGGCAACCTGTTCCAATGTCTTAACCGCTTTCAGTAAAGAAATTTTTCCCAATATACAATCTTAAGTCTCCCCTGGCACAGCTTGAGACCATTCATCTTGTCCTGTGATTAGTGACTTGGGAGAAGAGACCAACACCAGCCTCACTACAACTTCCTTTTAGGCAGTTGTAGAGAGCAATAAGATCTCACCTCAGCCTCCTCTTCTCCAGGCTAAACAATCCCAGTTCCTTCAGGTGCTCCTCATAAGACCTGTTTTCCAGACCCCTCACCAGCTTTGTTGCCGTATCTGAAAGGGTCAGTATTTGAATGAGTAGGTGACTGCCTGATGTAGAGCTAAATATCTTATAAACAGAGAAGGTTTTCTGGTTGTTCTATCTGCCACTACTCAGGCTGGGAAGCCAATGTATTGCCAAGTAAATATGGTAACTTCCTTAGAAATTGTCATAGCTATGATGTTACCTATCCATTTCATGCAAGTGTAGCCTGTGCAGAGGGCATGCGTGCTGATAGTCTCTTGTGGGATTTGAATCTTGTCCTGTCTTACACATGTTAGTTTTAGAAAAGTTGTCCTTTCTTCGTGGTCATAATTGACTTCAGAGCCCAGAGTTTTTCCAGTGATAGCTGCTTCGGCGTTATGTACAGTGGAAACATATACATATACTCAGATCTAGCTTGTATATACTTTTTTTCATAGTTAGTCTATCTTGAGAAGAGTCATTTGTAATACTGCATTTTGAGATAGAAATCATCCAGATAGTTACACTTTTCTATTTTCTCAGTCAGAGGATTAAGATGAACAGGGTGCTTGCAGTCCTGTAGTGGAGTTGCTAGTAAAAATCTTATCTGAACATGGTGGCCATCTGTGGTAGAATATATCTGGCACAGCTTGTAGAGCAGTACTCAACAACAGCAGTTATTTTTCCTTTTAACAGGCCGTCTATCATAATTTGAAGCCTGCTTCATTGCAACAACAGCTGCAAAGCATTCACCTGGATCAAGACAAAGCTGAAGCATTTGCCAGTGCGTGGGTGGCTGCAGGTCAAGATACAATTGAAAAGTTCAGGCAGAGGGTTTTGACCCCTCAGAAGGTAACACTTTTTTTCTGAGAGAGAATAAAGCTGTGTAGGTTTGTTTTAAAGGAAGGATTTCAATCTTATGACGAGCCAAGGTACTGGAATTTAAAAAGGGTACTTACTAGGTAGTAGATAAATGTGATTTGGGCACTGGAGTCCCATTGTCTTAAAGACATGTTACATGTTAGCTGAGCTTCTGTAACCTTTGGAACCTGACTGTATGTGAACTGTTAGCCATGTAAAGTAATGTGGCCTGCATACCATAGGGAGGTGTTTGTGAGCATGCTTTAAAGTAGGGCAAGGCTAGAGTGTGCTCATGAACACCTGTAGTGGTTTAGCTCATCAGCCTGTTGATTCTCTGTACTTAAAGTGTATCTAGCTTTAATTTTGTAAGCTGCTTGGATGGTGCATTTTGTGGGATACCATGATTTTGAGATACTTTTCTGTGATGGCATAATAATCTTGTTTCATGTGTGCCTGTTACCACTTCAGTATGAGCTGTGGAAGTCTCATTGGCATAAATGTCTACATCTAAGAGAAGGTATGACAGTGTCCTTCTGTTGATTCGGGATAAGCCTTCAGCTGCATTAGAAGATGTATACAGGACACATCAGTGTCACCCAGGATCAAATGGTTCAAAAGAATTGTGGAACGCTGCCCCATTCTTCATGCTTTATTTTTATCATTGCTATATATCTTGTTGGGATAAGATTCAGTTTGTTACTTTATGATTTGGTCAGTAAAATATACATAGAAAATAAATTTTATATGTAAGGTACACAATACACTGATAGAAATAGAACAACATCATTTATACTAGCAGGTTTACACCTGAATAAACCTAGAATTTTATTTAGGTGTAAAATGTACATTTTGAGAAGACGAGGTATGTTTGTGGAGGTATTCAGAATTGCATCACAGATGATTTTTCCAAAGAATTTAAACTTGATCTTTTGTAAAACTGAGTAACTTTAGACAACAAACTTGTAGAATTTTCATGTGCAAAATTATAATGAACCTAACCAAGCCAATGACTGATAAGGTAAGTATGCAAAAAAAAAAAATAATAATTGAGTTAAACAGTATATTTTGGGCTTCTGTCTTCTTGTGATAATATTTACTAATGCTAAGCATACAAGTCCCAAAGTTTAAATGGTCAGCAATACAGTGACTCTGTAGGCGAGTGTGACTATCCATTGGAGGAGGTGAGTAATTTGAAAAGAAAGTAAAATCACGGAGGGTTACAAGGCTAACTTTTCAGAATACAGCATATATGTACAGAATGGAAGGCAGTTCTGAAGATACACTACAAAGTAGCTGTCTGAGAACTTTTTCAGCCTATACACTAATATGTATTTTACTGCTCAGTCCTCAGCATATGAGAAAAGAATAAAGCCACCTTTGATCCTCTTTTATTTGGAGCATGTATCGTACACACCTGTGGTCCTTCTGTGACCTACTTTGGGGATGACATTGCTCTGTTTCTTGTCTGTAGTTTTGTGAGCCCTGCAACATACTTTTGTGTGTTACAGTTTTGGAGATGCTTTGTGACTTCACCATGATCTCCTATAATGGAATAGTGTTTTGCTGGTGTGTTAGATCTCATACTAAGCAGTTTTAAACTGTTGTTTGTAGTTAAGCTTGCCGAACAGCAACTGCCAAAATACTGTAGTGCACCATACTTGTTTTTTAGCATGAAAGCAGGTTTAAATATAGGTGTATGCTTAAATCATCATTTCACCCCCCTTTTTTCTTTTCCTAGCCTAGATGACAAGTTGAGTATCAGTTTGAGTGGGAGTGTAGTCTCTAAGGTGTAATTTGAGCTTGAATTTGAATTTACTTTCTCTGTTTTGAAAACATCTTAATCCTGCAGACTTGAGTTGAATGAAAAACTTGAGGTTCAAGAGAACTTTCCTTAATGCAAAGCCTCAATTCACAGAACAAATTGCTAAACAAAGTATTTATTCTGCTAACAAAGCACACAGAGGTGAAATATTTTAAAAAATTGCATGGAATAGTGGAAGAAGAACTTGCCATCTCCTTATAATCTTATGAATCTCCTTGTAATGTCTTGTAAATGCAGTAGATGACTGTGTGATCCCTTCATCATTCCCTTCTATATTGTGTAAGTAATTGTGTATCAGCACATATTTGCTGCATTATCTTTCTATACCTTGAGAAATGGCCAAAACATTCTCTTACTTGTGATACATTGTTACAGCAGCCCACTTGCTGTAAACTTTCATCAACAGCTTGAATTAAAGTTAGAATCCTGAAAAATACTTAGACCAAAGTGCTGTCTTGTTAGATTAGATTTACAATTTAGATTTTTGGATTGGTTTAGAGATTATATTAGCTTTTTTCTTTGAAAAAAGAGATACGTATCCAATTATTAATACTTTCTGCAGCATGTATATACAGGTATAACATTTAAAACAGTTGACCCTGTAAATGTGTCCTCAGTATAGGTGCTGCTTTCATGGCTGTGTGTAAGTTAATGATTTGTGCTATTCACTTCTCTCACAGAAACAGTATTAGGTACATAAAAATAACGTGACTGTTCTGTTGTGATAATTGTCAGAAACATAACCATAGGATGGTTGAGGTTAGAAGGGACCTCTGGAGGTTATCTGGTCCAGCCTCTCTGCTCAAGCAGGGCCACCTAGAGTCAGTTGCCTAAGACTGTGTCCAGACAGTGTTTGAACATCCCAGAGGGTGGAGACTCTACCACCTTCCTGGGCAACCTGTGCCAGTACTCGGTCACCCTCAAAGTGCAGAAGTGTTTTCCTGTGTTCAGGCAGAGCCTCCTGTGTTTCAGTTTGTGCCCATTGGCTCTTGTTCTGTCACTGGGCACTCCTGTAAAGACCCTGGCTCCATCCTCCTTGCAGCCTCCTTCAGGTATTTGTATACATTTAACGAGGTCCTCCTGAGCCTTCTCTTCTCCAGGCTGAAGAGTCCCAGTTTTCTCAGCCTCTCCTTGCAGGAGAGGAGCTCCAGTCCCTTCATCATCTTTATGGCCCTTTCCTGGACTCTCCAGTATGTCCATGTCTCTCTTGTACTGGAGAGCCCAGAACTGGTAATACTATTCCAGATTTGGCCTTACTGTTGCTGAGTAGAAGGGAAAGAACACCTCCCTCAGTCTGCTGGCGATAACACCTCCTAAATGCAGCCCAGGATACCATTAGCTGTCTTTGCTGCTAGGGCACATTGTTGGCTTGTGCTCAACTTGGTGTCCAGCATGACCCCCAAGTTTTTCTTTATCAAAGCTGCTTTCAAGTTTGGTGGCCCCCAGCATATACTGATGTCTGGGGTGGTTATTCCCCAGATACAGGACTTTGCACTTATCCATGTTGAACTTCATGAGGTTCTTGTTAGTACATTTCTCCAGCCTGTCCAGGTCCCTCTGGATGGCAGCACAACTCTCTGGTGTATCAGCTGTTCCTCTGTTTTGTGACATCTGCAAATTTGTGGAAGGAAGAAACTAATGTGAATAAGGTATGATAAGGGCTTGCCTGGAATATTAATACTTTATATGGTGACTTTATAACAAAGGTCTCCCTCAAGAGCCTGGACTGGGACCAACACTGTTTAATGTCTTCATCAATGACATAGTGGCAGTCAGTACACCCTCAGCAAGTTTGTGGATGACACCAAGCTCAGTGGTGCAGTTGATTTGCTAGAGAGGCAGGATGCCATCCAGAGGGACCTTGACAACCTTGGGGAGTGGGCCCATGTGATCCTCATGAAGTTCAGCAAGGTCAGGTCCAAGATCCTGCTCCTGGCTTGGGGCAATCCCTGGTATCACTACAGACTTGGGGATAAATGGATGGAGAGCAGACCTGCAGGGAAGGACTTGGGGATACTGGTGGATGAAATATTGGACATGAGCTGGCACTGTGCACTTGCAGCCCGGAAAGCCAACCGCATCCTGGGCTGCATCAAAAGCAGCGTGGCCAGCAGGTTGAGGGAGGTGACTCTCCCCCTCTACTCTGCTCTGGGGAGACCCCACCTGCAGTGCTGCCTCCAGCTCTGGGGGCCCCAGCACAAGAAAAACATGGACCTGCTTGAGCGGATCCAGAGGAGGGTCATGAAAATGATGCAAGGGCTGGAGCACCTCCCCTGTGAGGACAGGCCGAGAGAGTTGGAGTTGTTCAGCCTGGAGAAGAGAGGGCTCCAGAAAGACCTTGTTGTGGCCTTTCAATACTTAGAGGGGGCTTATAAGACAGAGAGGGAGAGAGACTTTTTAGCAGGGTCTGTAGTGACAGAACAAGGGGCAATGATTTTGAACTGAAGGAGGATAGGTTTAGGTTGGATATAAGGAAGAAATCTTTTACAGTGAGGGTGGTGAGACACTGGAATAGGTTGCCCAGAGAAGCTGTGGATGCCCCATCATTGGAAGTTCAAGGTCAGGTTGGACGGGGCTTTGAGCAATGTGCTCTAGTGACAGATGTCCCTATGCCTATGGCAGGGAGGTTGGACTAAGTGATCTCCAAAGGTCCCTTCCAATCCAAACCATTATATGATTCTATGAATACAGAGTTTTACCTGTTAATGCTCTTTCAAAAATATGTATGGACTTTTTTGTTGTCACTGCATTTTGGTAGGGGCTTTTACTGACCTGTTCAGGTGGTGTGCAGGATGACATATTAATTTAGAATTCAGAGTATGTGTGAATATTGTACACTTTTGCTTGCCATGTGCTTTTCTGTACAGTTACCAACTCTGAATTTTCTTTATAATGGCTTTAGTGGGTGTTTCCATAGGATTGCTCATCTGGATCTGAGTGCAGAATCAGGGTTGTGGTTAGTATTACTGAGATCTTGATGGTTCTGTTCCAGCATGAGACAGTGTTCAGGGCAACTGTGTGCAAGATAGTTTGCAATGTAATTAAGAAAAATTTAATCAGAATGTTATTTTCATTTTAAAGTGTTTTGCTAAAATCCAAATGGCAAATAATTCTGAGTCTCTCCTGGCATCTTAGAAGTTGTGTATTTTGAAAGTACTGAAATGCTGTCACTAAGTCTGTTTTCTGTAGTGCACACGTTTCTGTTTTAAGAGAATATAAAATGGTCAACAGTTTTTTCTTTTTTGCATTTGGGGTTTGGTTTGCACATTGTGCAAATTGAAGGAAGAACTGCGGACTGATAAACTGATGGCCAAAACTAGTGGGTAGCTGACTGTCCAGGATTATTATTTCATAAAATTATGTAAATTTGGCTCATTGCTGTTTTTGAGGGACTAGGCCACTGCATTGTTTGGCTTGCAGCAGTGTTCAGATTAGGACTTGGACCGCTAGTTATTGTGAGATGTAATTTCTTGCAGATATTTTGCTTGTGTTGAGATGTTGTTTCTCTTAAACCAGATTCTCTCCTTGCCTGCAAGCTACAACTTCATAAAAACTAGTATTCTGGTTCTGGATCTGTCAGTTCTGTGCAAGAGATGAGGTGATAATGCGCTGGCTGATAGCTTCATTAGGGTGACAAGCCAAATTGAGTTTGTTAGAGCAACAGAACAAGTATTTCCCAGAATACTGATTAGATGAATTTTTTTGTGGTATGTTGAACACTACTTCTAACTGTTGGAGAAAAAAATGTTCTTTTTTGAATGTAGGTCTTTGAATTTTTTTGTTGCAGATTGCTTAGTTGGTAGGGCATTACTGTCTTGAGAAAAGAATGAGAAGTGAAAAACTGTAGAGTTGAACTACAGCTGTACTATTTAATAGTATTTATTTTCTTACTTCATCTTTTCATTTTTCTTCACTGGGTTGTGGGTAGTCTTCTGCACAGGGTTATTAGTTATGTATATTCTCCTGTTGCATTAATTGGTTCTTTGAATCTTTACTCATATGACAGTCCCTTTATTATATAATTTCTGCTGTATAATACAGCCCTAGTCAACTAGAGTGATAGTATTCGTATCATTTTTTTCTTTGAATGCATCCTTAAATTGGCCTCTAGAATGATAGGTCAGTGACAATATAGAATCATAGAATCATTAGGTTGGAATAGACCTCTCAGATCATAAAGTCCAACCATTGATGTAATAACACCATACCCACTAAACCGTGTCCTGAAGTGCTACATCAGCACGTTTTTTGAACACTTCCATGTATGATGACTCCACCACTTCCCTGGGCAGCCTGTTCCAATGTTTGACCCCTCTTTCAGTAAAGAAATATTTCCTAATGTCCAGTCTAAACCTCCCCTGGTGCAACTTGAGTCCATTTCCTCTTGTCCTATCACTTGTTACTTGGGAGAAGAGACCAACACTCACCTCACTACAACCTCCTTTCAGGTAGCTGTAGAGAGCAGTAAGGTCTCCCCTCAGCCTCCTTCTCCAGGCTAAACAACCCCAGTTCCCTCAGCTGCTCCTCCTAAGACCTGTTCTCCAGGCCCTTCACCAGCTTCGTTGCCCTTCTCTGGGCACCCTCCAGCACCTCAATGCCCTTCTTGTAGTGAGGGGCCCAAAACTTCACACAAGATTCGAGGTGCGCCCTCACCAGTGCCGAGTACAGGAACACGATCACCTCTCTACTCCTGCTGGCCACACTATCTCTGATACAGGCCAGGATGCTGTTGGCCACCTTGGCCACCTGGGCACAGTATTTAGGTCTTTGTTTGGTAATGTATCACTTTAGAAATCAGGACATGTATTGATCAGATTAAAAATGTATTTTTTCCTCTCTATGAAGAACCAGCTTTTAGTAGCATTCACTCTGGATTCTCATGGAAATTTTTCATCAGTTGTGTTGCCTTTCTTCCCTTCTCCCTCCCCCTGTATTATGTTCTCTGTATCTTTTTTGGTACTCTGTGTAAATCTGTTTTAAAGGCAGGTCAAGCTAAATGCCTCATAGCTTTCTTGTTTTAGAAAACTATTCAGAGTTATCTTTAAAATATATGTAACAAAAAAGATAAGAGTCCTGTGTTGCCAAGCAGGAGAGGTTTTTTTATAGCCTTCAGACAGCATTACTTAATGATGCTTGTGTGGGAATGCAACTAGTGAAATTACGTACCTAAAATTCTTGACAGAGCTGTCAATTCTGTATCTTGACTGGCTGTTTGAAGCCATATGGGAAAACCTCTGAAAGTAGTTTTCTCAGAAACTGGCCTCCTTGCTAAGGGGTATATATGTAAAGTGAATATGCTAAATTCCCTCTGCTAAATGCTGGCAAATCTACAAAAATACTCTGAAACACATGCATCCGTGGTGATTATGACAAAAAAAGAGAATTGGCATGGTATGTTTGTGTGGTATGGGGGAAAAGTTCTTTCCGATATCAGAAGAAATGCAAAATGAGGAAGAATACAACTTAAACAGAAAGAATCTTTCCATTTCTTGTTACTGTCTGATCCACTAGTCATTCTTACAGTGACAGAGAGGTCACAAAGACTGTTGTACCTATGGGCTTTGTCACAAAGAATTGTGAACCAGCATGCATTATATGGTGCCATCACAAACGGTGACAAAGCGAACGCATATGATGGAAGATGTAGTAAAACCACAGTTTTACACCTACTGAGATTTATTTTAATAGCCAGCTGTAGCACAACAGAGTCTGTTTAATCTTCCACTCACCCAGCTTTCTTAGCAGGTGTTTTAATTGATCACTATTTTGACGTACTACTTCTTGAGGATTTTTTTTTAGTAAGTTTCTTCCTGTCTTCTACCAGGAAAGAGTAAATGGTAAAGGTTGGAAGAAGGTGTATTTTGAGAATGTTTAAAAACATCTGAAACATTTGTTTTGTTCCTGCATTCAAAATAGCATCTTTTAAGGTTATAAAAGAGTACCATGCTTATCTTGTGTCACTTCCTGTGTAATAGAAACCGTAAGTTTTCTTCAATATGTAAAAGAGCTTTTGAAACAGTAGTCTGGTTGTGATTTCAAGGCTTGAAATGACAGGTAATTTCTGGGATATTTTTTATGGTTAATGAAAACATGTGCTGTATCTCTAATTAAAATCTGTCTAACTTCTTTGCGCCATTGGATCTTGTTATATAGTCTTCTGCTAGATAAAAGAGCTAGTCAGCTGTGACTTTTCCATATAAGTCCTTGTTAGACTGGTGCATATTTTTACTGTGACTGTGTCCACAAATTTCTTGGAGAGAGAGCACAACACCACTTTTGCCTTTTGCACAAAGTGAATCCCTAAGTACTAGGGTTTTCGAAACTTGAATACTGTTTCTAATGTTTCTCATACAGTCCCTTTATGTTTGCTTTCAAGCTAGCTGCTTATCAGTTAAAATACATGTAAAGATGAAAACCTGTAGTAACTTCAATTAGGGAAAAGTCTTTTGAAGTTGTTGCTTCTTAGCTCTAGTCTTGCTCTACCAATTTCATGTCATATTATTTCTTTTGTTTCCTCCCTTTTGAAGTACACTGTTACTTTTTGGTGTGTGTCTTTTCCTTTTTCAAATTCAAAGATTAAAGGTGTAAGAGGTTTTGGTTTGAATATTGAACGAAGAAGTCTGAAAGTTTGCTGAAGAGAAATAGGACTTTATCCTTGCAGACAAAAATGGGAAGTCGGGAAATTAACCATCCAGCAGACAGCCAATCTTGGATGAAGAATCTTAATTCATCTTACATAATCACCAAATAAGATGGCTTTGAGTACATAATTTGTGCAGATTTTTCTTTTAGAGTTAAATGTCAACCTCTTTCTCTTTTTTTTTTTATACACTTAATATTCAAATCCTTTCTGAGAGGTAACTGAAGTACTGTTTTTTTAGCTTGCTCCTCTTGCTTTTTATAGCGTTAATTACAACCTGAAACTCACAGTTTACAAAGCTGTTTACTGTTCCTCATTTTATTTATTTTTTTTTTTTTCTGCCTTCTAAAGTTACTGATATCGTTAGGGAAAGTTGTGGTGAGGGATCAGAGAGTTTCACAGCAAACATGATGCATTTCCTGTGCCCCTCTATCCCACTCACTTGGCTTAATCACTTGACTGGGTCTTTGGCCCAATTTATCTTCAGTCCATTGGTCTTACAGTGCTTTCTTTTGAGGCTAAGATACAAAGCCACATAAATAGTTTCTCTTTGTTTTTTAAACTTCCAGAATATTTTTCATTGGGAATTGTGTTCTATTTAGTCAGTCTTTTTACAGGATTTTCTAAATTCACTGTCTGTCTGCCTGACCGAATCCAACCCTTTCCTTGCTCTTACATTACAACTACCACTATTTTCTAGTTAGAGACAGTCATAGCATGTGGTACTACTTAAGAGCCTAGAAGATTATTCCTGTCTACTGGTGAAAAATGTAGTTACTGTTTTCCTTTTTGTTTTGTTTTGTCTGTTTGCTGATGATCTTGCAGTATCTGTGAGATTAAAGCAGAATTGGATTTGGCATTGCATCCTAGTATTTTGACTAGATAGGTAAGATCCATCCAGTGATGTTTATTTTCTTCTGACCACATGACAAAGATACATTGCGAATCTCTCATTAAGGTTGTGACAGTCCAGTCTTAAAATTTAGTAAGAGCCACTGTAGTTGACTGTGCAACCTCTGCTTGACTTGGCTATTCATATGTGTTATGACTTTCACGCTTTTTAGAAAAAAAACCCACAACCAACCCTATTATCCTGATATGGTTTTACATATAGGTGGATGTATGTAAGGTTTTATTGATAGTCACATACTGTTTTTGTGGTGCCTGCTCCAAGTCTTGGGTTTAATTGCAAGATTTGCTTAGTACTGTCAGCTGAAGATGCTGGTCATTCAATTTGTGACTCATATCTGGATAAAAATTGAGTGATACAGATTTTAAGTCTGCCATTGAAGACTGCTTTTCACTGAAACCTCAAAATGCCTCTCTAATCCATTTATAAAGTGGGGATGCTGAATTGTATTGAAGTTGAGTATGTTTGCACAGTAGGGGGACGGATTTTGAAATACTGTATACCCTCAGGTTTTTCTCTTACTATTCAAAATGTGGTAGAGGGCTGTAGTCAGAAATTTTATGCAATCAGTGTGAAAATTGAGCTGTTTCACTGCAATCTTCCTTGTCCGTGGAGCAGTCGTTACAGTGAGGGCTGCTGAAAAGAAGGTGCAACATCCAGAACTTCCTTCAAAAATATTCATGCTACTTAATACAATTGAAGTCAGTAGCAACAGTAGAGAATAGAAATCAGTGTGTTTATGCAGTCATCTCCCCTGGTACTAGAGTTTCCCATCAGTCGGAAACTGATGTTTGATCTGTGGCTTATCTTAAAGGAAACACTCTTCCTGATTACAGAATATTTCTGTGATGAAGACCCTACCTGTGATATTTGGTAAATTGTGCCTGTCACTCATTGCCTTCCTCTTTAAAATGTGCACTTTTTTCTGTGTTGATATTTGTTTGGTATATTGAGTACACTTTTGACTTCATCCTGCTATTGTCTCCTCTGCAGTAACATTCTTTTCTTAAGCAGCTAGGGAGAATTTTCAAAGGAGTTCACAGTCAGACATGTTTTGTCATCCTTCTCTTGGCTTCTTACCTAAACTATTTTCATCATCACAACAGGAAAATATGACATTTCCATATCTAATTTGGAGTTTTGATTCTGCAATGCTGAGTTTGCTGATGAAGAGCAGAATTGGCATCTTAGGCTGTAAATTTTTGAGAGCTGACAATAGTTTGCTCCGGTTTTATGTTGGTGTGACTACACAAGTTTGAAGTTAGTGTGTTGAAGACCAGTGTTTTTCTTAACATGTAATACACCTTTAGTCCTCTCCCATCCATACAAAACTGATAGTTAATTTATTAAAACCATATATATGTATTGCAGTACTTTCTTTAAGTGACAGGTATTCATTTATGTAACTATGACTTAGTATATTTTGACTAATTCGATTGTCGAAAGATGAGGGGAGAAGACCGCCAAACTTTAAAACATGAGTATTCTGACCTTCTGTTTCTGCAATTAAATGAGGAGTAATTGGTCTTCAGTGGAGGGACTATAGGAGTAAATCTTTCAGGAATTAAACTGAGTGAAAGGACAGCCATACTAATTTTCCTCTACGTTATTTGGTTAGAACTGAAGTGTATTTTAAGTGAAAGATCTGCACCAGAAGAAAATTCTTAAGTTATGGATTACTTATTTCCTCAAAATATTTTGTTAGTTGGAAAACATTCTTAAATGTTTTGTCAGTGTGATATATACTATTGTAATACCTTCAGCAAAGCTTTTTCTTATGTTATCTTTCATATCCCATTATCTCTCACTTCACTAACAAATGACAGTAATACTATGAATGTCTTAAATGACATAAATAGCTCTTTCAGGTTATTCCAGGAAATGTTTTCATCTTTAAAGTTGGACTATGCCTCTCAAATTAGAGGGAAAAATACCTGAAATGGGTGAGTTAGTATTTGATTAAAAAGACAAAGTTCTGATTTCATTTGTTAGAACAGGATTTATTTTTTCTCTTTCTGTTATTCTTGCCTTTGGCGGCGGATAGGTTCTGATTGAAGGTGCAAGTGGGAAGAGACACAGAGTTGTTGATTTTCCCTATTACTGCAAGTAGCCACATCATATAGTGCACCTTCTGAATTTATCAGGCTCCATCTTTAAAGTATGTAATAGTTTTTGCTCACACTGGTGCTATTCAAGAGTAGTTCTTGGACCTTATTTCTCCAGCTATCAAATTACTTCCTCAAGAATGGGCTGACTGCTGGGTTTTTATCCCCCTATTATGCACTCTTCTATAGTGTTAGTTATTCACTGTTAATACTATAATAGTAGAAGTTTAGACTTTGGAATCTTAAGTGTTCAGTATTTTCTTTACACTGTGAATTAAAGTAGCCTTTTAACTAAGACATTAAGTAGCCTTTTAACTCCAACGTTGGTGTAATGAAGGTAAACTCTTCTAAGGGTAGCTGCTGTGTGTAAGCTGATACAGTGGTCTTACAGATATACCACATTTGGTAGAAACAGATGAGGAGAGTGTACCGCTGAAAAATAGTGCCATTACACTTGCATATTTTGGTTTTTTACAGAAAAAGCTTTGTAGAAACAAGTGTGTAGTTTTTTTCTCAGTATGTGAAAGGCATAATCTCATGTGCAGTAACCTTTATCACAAATACCAGATTATTATGAACTGAATGGCCACTTAAAATAAGGATTAAAGTATTTGAAAATCAAATGGGTGGGCCTGTATACCAGTGGAGCAAACTGATTTCTGTGTTACTGTAACCATCCTACTTTACCTGAAATAGTTTGCTAGTCTTCTGCCTAACAGAAGACTTATTTTCTGTGGTACCTGTAAAGCATCAGTCAGTAAGAAGTTCTTTTTGGCATTCTACTTCTATTATGCAATTTTTTAAAACCTCACAAAAATGAAGGCAATTACACTGCTACAGCCTGTCCTCAAATTAATCAGGCTGCCTGTGGAGGAAAGTAACTATAGGTGCAGTTAAACTACCCTGAAGTGGCTCTTTGAGTATTGACTCAAAGTCAGGAGACTATGATAGTCTAAACCAGCATTCTGTACCATAGGGAGCTGCTGGCAGCGAAGAATAGGGATGTCCATATTAATCAAGTCCTTCAGCACCACCAATACCACAAGAAGCAGTATTCTTAGAAGCACTCAGTTTTGTGCCAAGATTTGAATTTTCAGAAGGGATGTTAAGATTTATTTTCAGCTGTGCTCAAGTTAGTAATGTTACTAGAGGGAGGCCAGTTCAACTGAACTGATACGTGCATTATGAACTAGATGAATAAGATTTAGTATCATACCATAATTTCCTGGTATATGTTGTTGTTCTCAATATTTACAACATGTGACCTAGTTATTTTGAAGGTTATTTTACTGTTTTTTTAATTCTGACTATGGACTACAAGCTGAGTTTGCTTTAAAATTCTCATCACTCATGTTGGAAGGCTTCAACAGCACCTTAGCAACTTCAGGGTAAGGAAAACCTTTTGCTGTCTAAAAAGGCACATGTTGTTGCTTTTTAAAAGAAGACCAGACAAACTAAACCCTAACCCATTGACAATGGGAGAAGTACCCAATTGTAATAATACAATTGAAAAATTATGTTATTGTAAAGTTTATTTTTGAACATTATCAAATGTAGTGGTAATGCCGCCACTTTTTTTTGATCAGTTACATTTTGACAATACTGAAAACATTTATTGTAATAGTAGACTTCACAAATTGCTTGTGCTAGTTTGCTTATGCTATGTGTTCATTTCCCATCCAGGGCTTTCATAAGCTCTTTTCCCCCTGTACATAAAAGTACAGAACACTGCTACTAATTTAGAATTGCTTCTGAATTCTCTGCCCATCAGACTTGTCAACAAGTTCAACTCAGAAGTCTGGTTTTCTCTGACTTTTTAGACTTTAAGATGAAACTCTAATTTTGAGAACTCATATTCTTGCTCTTTGCTAAATGCTAATCAGCATTTCTCTCCCTCCTTGTAGAAATGCTTACAGTCATTTGTTTATCTGAGAGGCTAATAATGGATGGGCCAGAATCTTAAGAACCTTTCTTGTAGCCAGTTTATCTATAGTGGCTTGTTAAATCATAATTAACCTATAATGCTGATTAATTGCATTTGTCCACATGTTAGGACTCATGTATGTGTTCTGAATATAATTATTGTGAATACTACAATTTTGTATTTTAGTATTACATAGAAGTGAAGCACATAGTATTTTACTCTATTTAGGGAAAGCTAGGTGTTCTGAAAGCAGAAAATCTTGCCAAGCGAATGGAATGCAAGAATCTGAGTACATAATTAGATCTTCATAATATGTTAAATTTGAGCTGTGAAGTGATAGGCTATTTCATAACTGTCTAAATGTCAGGCAGTTATAAAAACCTCAGTTACCTTGATTTCATGTCCAAGCAGTATTTCCATACCATAATTGCAGGTTCAGTGCTTTGTTTACTCATTGTTACTTCTACTTTTTCTGAGGTCAATGTTACAGCACTTTCTAAGGGACAAATAGATGCCAAATCATGGCTTACTGATGGACAAGAAGGTGGTTTGCATGGTACTATGGTACCCTACTTGTACTGTGGTGAGAAGTAAGCTGTTTGTGCCACATCTGTGAGTTCTGAGGGCAGTAATACTGATTTTCTGTAGTTCCTGTAATGATTTGTTGTATTGTTAGATGACCTGAAAGCTTCAGCGTCTAGAATTGGGTAATTTATATGAAAATTCTGGTTTTCCATTTAAAATTAAAACAAGCTTCCAGTCTTCATGGATGTAGAGACAGACAGGAGATGTGATCTCAGTATATCACTTAAGTCAAAAATAAAAAAATATCCCTTTTCCCTGCTTTAGTGCTGAATGAGCATTTAAACCTCTTTTTCTTTCTCTTCCCTTAAACATACTGGACACTGTTCCAGAGGTTTTGGACGGCTAGAGTTGGAGGCATTAAGAAGACACTTCAGGTACTTCCATATTTTCTGAAATTCTGTTTCCACTTTCAGTTTTCCCTTTCTTCACAGTATTCCCACTTACTTTTCTTTTCTCACGTTAAGGTCCTTACCAAAACTTTTTTCAGAATGAGTTACTCAGTCACTTGGGCTCAGTTCTTGGTCTTTCAGGTTGGAGCCCTCCAACATGTGTGTTCTGGACATCCAGTCTGCTGTCACTCTCAAAGTCATAGTCCTTTGGTTTTGGGTCTGATAGACTAGTTCTTGTATAGCTAAGATAATTGTTTTCTCCTTGACGTTTTTAACCTAAATTTCTTTGCCTCAGAACATTTATTTGATTTCTCATTAAAGAATATAAGATAAATACCTTTACGTAGTTGAGAAAGGAGAAATATTTTGGTTTTTTTGACAACTAATACAGAAACTTGTCATGTTTGTCTGATTTCTTGAATTTCCTCTCAGTTTTGGTTTAATTTGTAGTAGTGTTTATGGGCAGTCAAAAATGAAGGTAAGGAACTAGTGAAAATATACAAGAAAGAGTATGTAAAAATGTAATGGGCTGTAATGAGAGAAATGGTGGATTCCGTGAATGTTAATTTTGGCTATATGAAATGCTTTATTTGGTTGAAGATAGTGCTTAAAATTCATATCAGATAAGCTGTGAAAGCTGACTTGACATTTAGTGCACATGGGCTTTTTGCAGAGGGTGACTTTCAACCAAACATTTTACCATAGTTACATTAGATTGCTGATGATTTTGTCCTAACATGTAAAATACTGCACTCCGCTATTTCGTATGGAAAGTAGTCTGGTGGACAGGACAGTGGGCATGAGTTGGAAGCTCCCATGTTTTACACCAGAGGAAGATGACTGTGGATATCATAGACTTCATCACAGACAGACCAGAGGTGGTGTATTGATGTACCTGTAATAGTGTTAGTGGTCTACAGATGAAGGGTCATACCCTGTCATATTAGGGGAACTGGCAGCTCTCTAGTGTCGATATGCCCCTGGGACAGGTGTGGATGGCCACTGAGAAGCCCTATGTTTGTAGGGGCTACAGAGCTGGTTTAGCAGGTTTAACACCTTATCTTTTCTACAGCTGGTACTGAGCTCTGGAAGGGGGAAGTGCATAGGTTCTTCCATGTCTGTTAGTCCCAGCTGTTGTGTTATCCTCTTCAGAAGCCTGAGTGGACAAAATGGACATGGCAACTGAGGATTGCAGGTGTTGTGGAAAGCTTCCTCGTATCTTCATTGCTCTGAATCATTTGCCGTAGGGTTCATGGAGCAGATCTTAAGCATTTTCATACATGCTTACTATTGCTTTTAATTGGTATCTATGCTTTTTCCTTTTATTTTTTTTCAGCTTGCACCTGTTTTTTGTTTTCTAAATGTAACCCCGAGGTTAAGTAAGTGCCAAAGATACCAATGAGAACAATGCTAGTAGTATATTTTCAACAGTATTTATTGTTGCAGTGACAAGGTAGCTTGCATGTTTCTAAACTGCTGATAAGAAATTGCAAAAAGAAGCTAGAAGTCTACAGTAACTAAAAACATGGTTTTATTTTCGTGCTAGTTATGGAGACATACTGCCCCCTGCCGCACGCCGCCCCGCCCCAATGCTTTTCAGGTAATACATGGCAGGTTCTGGCACCATATAGTCTCTCCCGACATTTTGTTTTCTATAACAAGTTTTATATCAGAAGTGAAAATAACTTCACAGTCCTTTAATTTTTTAAAAAATTGGCCCTAAAATATGTTCCACTTCGTTGCTACCAAATAGTGTGCCTTGACACAAATGCCATGCAGCAACATGTCACCACTCGCAAAAGGTTAATTGATATTTCGGGATGTTGACTGTCTTCTGAGTAAACACAACCATAGCCAAATACATGTTACATTTTTCTTTCAAGAAAATAGGTAGTCAGACCATTCTGAAGCCTTAGGCAGCATGCTGTTTGTTAATCAAAACTTGTTCTCATACAACTATATTTAAAATGGAAAAGACGTGTGAATCATACAGAAAAATAAAGTAATTTTAAGGTAAAGCAATATTAAGAAGGAGTTACGTCTGCTGTTCAGCTATAAACTCTGGCCACTATGCTGCTACATGTATTCTATTTGTTCTGAGCCCTCTGCAATATTCCTGGATGATTGTGTATTGAAAGTGAAATAGAACACATAAATTTGAATTTCTTTACTTTTGATGGTTTGTTTTTCATGCTACATGCAGTACACTGTTTAACAGCTTTAGAAAAGTCTTAAAAGTCAGGCTTCCTAGGATATTGTTCTTGTCTCTAATGTCATTGTTTTATAATCCTGGATAGGCTGGTAGCCTGTGTAAGGCTTGGTTTCTGTACTACTGTAATAAACTGTTTAAGTAACTGATAGAAAGTCCTTTCTAAATTGAGGAGTGCGGGGCTTGAACTTTGGTGACTGCAGTATGAAGAGCCACTGTATTCCAGAGCTTGCTCACTGTCTGGATGTTTGACCTTAGTGTTTAGGTGTTTTGTCAAAACTGCTGGTACTGTTTCCTGTCACCTGCTTCAGGCTGCTCCCACCGTAGTCCATAAGGCAGCATTTGAGTCCTTTTCTGTTGACCATTAGCAATTTTGATAGGGTTCTGTAACTGAACTGAATTTCTTTCTTGATCTAAAACCTGGAATAAGGGAAGGTGCTAAGATCTTTATACTCCTGAGAGAACCAGAGTTAATTTCTTTACTTAATTTTATTGAAGTTTGTGAAGAGAAAAATGTTTTCCAGCCGTGTCATTCAAGTGTAATTTGCTGGAAGATTCCAGGTACTGGCCAGCACAGGGACTTAACAGACTTGTTCATTAGTGTGATTGACTTGAGCACATGCACACAGTCCACTTTGGATTGTGCTGTACTTTTGGGTGGGATGGCCAATGCCCTATTATTTTCATCAAACAATATGTAATCAGGTTAGAGGAAATCAAAACAGAGAATTATGATTAAAAATTTATCTGCTTTTAGAATTTATAAAACTTGTCTTTTAAAGCACCTTCAGCTCATAGGCTGAAGTCACTGTTACTAAGGCTATGCCTACCACAAAATGAGCTAGATTAGTTTTACAGCATTTTAGCTGTGTCCGTTTGTATGTGTGGTTTCATTGATTTGATTAATGTGTAAACTTCCTTATTTTTACCACAGAATGAAGCCTGAATAGGGGCATTTATTGCAGATCAGCTGACAGACTGCAGGCTGACCTGCTGAAGTTCTTCCTACTGTCTTGTTCCTGTAGCTGTACACAAAGTCGGTCTGAGGCTGTCTGTATCTTTCCGTTAAGTTTGTTTGGCCTTGGCTAAACTCCTTAACCGTCTTGGGCTGGCAGTGGTGGTTAATAGATCATGATATGTAATTTCCTTTTGGTATGCTTAGTCATGTGGCTTTCAGTGTTTATTACATAATTGGTATACTATTGGTGCAATATACAAAGAAATGCAGTATAAGATACATTAATGTGTAAATGTAAATGATGTAGCTGGAATAAATTTTGGAAGTTCTGTCTTTGAGCTGTGCCCATGGAAGATGTTTCTGACATGCAGTTTCTCACCTGTCTTTCAACTAGAGATTACTGTCACTGTGGGAGACAGGGCATGTATTGGCTTCTTTGCCGTTCACAGTACAGGGCCTCTGGGATGGCTTTGTGCTGTGGATGATTTTAGCTGCATTGTTGGACTGGGAAGAGATTAACTGAGATGTGGTATGCTTTCACTTTTACCAAGTCAGCCACAATTTTTACTAGCAGAGAAGAGAGACTAGATTAAAAAGGACATGTATGCAAATTAACTTGCCAGATGGTAAGACTTTGTATTTCTATTTTTCTTTAGTCAAGAAGGCCAAGTAGGTTACTTTGTGAAAGACTTGTAGTTCTGTTCTTGCATACTTCATTTATGCATGAGGTGTACCTTGATAATGTTTGAATATAATTTTAGGTTAATGATTAAAAAGCAATTTGGAATGTGTTTTTGTGTAGTTTTCTATTAAAAATTCTGTTGCTCACATGCTTAACTGGTTTTTGGCTTTTCAGTAGCAACAATTTAAAAAGCAGCACAGAATTATTTTTGTCATTAACATCTGTATATAGCAGAACACACGTAAGTAGATCTGTTGATTAAGAAATTACCATTCTTAGCTGGTTTACCATTTATTGTTATTTTTTTTCTTTTTCCTAAAAGAAGAATAAATATGAAATAAAATTGAATCTGCAACTTTGCTGATAAACTTCCACAACAAAGGGCAAACTACCTTATTTTGCATCCTTATTTCTGTTTTATGGATTGGTTCCAGGAGATCTGAGGCATATGAAATACCTTTATTTCAGGTGGTCACAGGCAGTTTGAACTGATGAATTTGGCAAGAGAGAGAAGCAAATCTGTCTTAGAGTCCAGGAGAATTTGCAGAATGTGCGTTGTATAAAAGTGCTTAACATTTCTAGAGCCTGACCATGTTCACTGACACAGACTGTTCATAATACTGAAAGTTGACCTGAGTGCTTCTGTACCATCTGATTGTAATCTAAATTTATGTTTTATAGCTTGAAACAGTTGGATGGCAGCTTAATCTTCAAATGGCGGAGTCCATGCAAGCGAAGCTGAAGTCTCCTCGAGCTGTGCTAGAGCTGGGC
Source organism: Leptosomus discolor (assembly GCF_034619465.1). Taxonomy (NCBI): domain Eukaryota; kingdom Metazoa; phylum Chordata; class Aves; order Leptosomiformes; family Leptosomidae; genus Leptosomus; species Leptosomus discolor. Next base: position 24,807,438 of record NC_141419.1, read on the forward strand.
GTGAGCAATGAAGATTCGAAGGTAAGAAGTACATGTCTGGCAGAGTTTGATTGAGTTATGTTGATGGCCGTATGGTCATAGTTTGGAGGCATCAGTAGGAACTCTTGCTTGTCGTTAGCCTTGCCAGTGTTTTCATTTTTATATTTCATAAAATTAATAGTGAGTGCTTGGCGTTGTGAAGTACTGATGTAATAGCATACATGTTAGGTAGACTGAGGGCTGTGATACCAGCTCTTTAGTCTGTAATGTAATAGAGAATGTAATGGAATATGGTTACTTTAGGTCTCTAAAATATCTTTGTAGATAATTTACTTGTATCACATAGCATATGATTAGTACTTCTTCTACTTTTAATGCCTACTAGCCTGCAGCCTTCTACCGTGTGTATAGTTATGTAAGATACTACTCATCACTTGCAACCTTTTTGTGCTAATGATGTATTTATATGAATGATTACATAGTATGTGAGGCCACAGAAAGCTGGTATCTGGAGGTTTTAAGGTAAAGTTCAAGGACTTATTGACTGGTTGCGTTTCAGTGCCAAAATCGACTAGTGAAGATAATTTTTTATTAATAAAATCTATATCTTTTGTTAGCTAGCATTTTAAAAATTGATTTAAATTAAACGTATGAATTGCTTTTAACCTTATTTTTTCTAATGGAAATTGGAGTCTTCTGTGGTGTCTGTCAGAATGCTTATCCATGAAAAAGTCAGTATAAAAGATTTGAGGGGAAAAAACAGAACTTAGTTGTGCTTTAGCATTGCATGTAAATCACAGTAATTTTACTAATGGGAATGGAATTTCTGATTTATGATACAATAAAAGAGAATACACAGCTTATGTTTGTGCTTCTCACCAGGACCTGCAGCAGTTGCATTTTTGCAGCAGTTCACTGCAATTTGTTGTTTTCGAAATGCAAATGCAGGAAACAGACAATATTTTATGTCCGAGCTGCATTGGGCAGCACTGCATACAGATTCAATTCTGTGGCAAAACAATTTTTAAAGAAATGAGGAAAAAATGGAACTTTCACATTGCAGAGAAAGTTCACCTCTTTCCTCTACAAACAGAATTCAGAAAGTGGATTTTTTTGATTGTTTCCTCTGTATTTCTCTTTGTGGATATAGTTAGATAACAAGATCAGAATTATTTTGCAATAATTACAAGCCTAGAATAGACTTGTAATGGACATTTAGATAGAACAGTGAAACAAGAAAAGCATACTGATGCTCTCACACTGCAGACATTAAATTTAAAAATCTGGGTTGGTGTGAAGATAACTACAGAGTTTTTTGTCTGAATGATTCCATCCTAGTACAGAATAGGTTTAAGATTGGCTAATATCTGCTTATATACTGGCAGAAGTGTTGGAGCGTAATTTCTGTGTTGTATTTTGCATCTTCATCATCTCTTTGTGCACTGTTACCTGAAAATCCTAGATTCTAGATACTTCTTTTTTTTTTCTCCCCAGACTTTTGTGTGTGACTCTTGCACAGAAATTTGGAATGAATTTAGTGTATGTGTTCTTAATGATTGTCTTCATTTCTCATGAAATATTTTAATTTCTTTTTTTAAAAATAATTCATTAATATAGTAACTTCAGTTTTTTCAGGAAAGACACCAAATGCTGTTAGAGGAGCTTTTGTGGCCTGGCTCATTAGGGGGCAGTAGCGCTCTTTGTCACACTGGCTCTTTGCTTTTTTTTTTTTTTGCTAATACTCGGCATCAGTTCTGAAGTCAGTCATTGTGGAAAGTGTTTACATTTCTAATCTGTATATAACAATAGGTGTTTATCTTGCTCATCTACAAAACTAAAGCTCCATACTGAGCAAAATAAATAAAATTGGCCATTTTTTCCATTTTTGCTAACTAAAGGTAATTGTACTAATATGGTAATGTTTACTACAACTCATGCCACTTAAAGATCATTTAAATAGTTCCTTGTCAGAAGCTGACATTTAAAATTTGTATTTAATTTATTTCTCTAGGAGAGGTAATCAGAAAACCTGTGGATACATGAACGTTATTTGTGCTTCATGAAATAAAAAGTCAGGGGATCTGCTATATGCTGTATAAATACTTACAGAGTGTATTTTGTCAGCTTCAGATGAAATGCAGAGTCCCATAGGTATTATACCATCAAAATTCAAAATTCAAAAGTAAGATGGTCTTTGGTTCTTTCAGGTGATTCAAGCTGCCAGTGACATTTGCATTGCCCAGGAAATATGCTGCTTGTGACTAGTAGTAATTGTGATCAGATCATGTGATTTTTGGTAAACTGTTTTTTACGGGGTTTTGTTACAAATGTGCCATTTGATTATACTGAGGCTTTGAATTGTGCTTGATTTGGATCTAAGAAATATTTTGCATATGCCATGAGAAGTTTTTCACCATGGGGGTGATTAAGTACAGGAATGAGTTACCTGGAGAGGTTGCAGAGTTGCCAGCCTTGGGGATACTCAGGAGACAGCAGGACTGAGCATCCCTGAGCATCCTGACTGAAGCGTGGAGTTAGCTCTGCCACGAGCATGGGGTTGGATCAGGTGGGCTGCCAAACCCTGTGTTCCAGCCCAAGTCTTCCTCTGATCTAGGCTGCTTTGCAGCTCAATTGCTGATGGCATTTTGTATGAGGCAGAGAAAAAAGGAGCTTTCAATTAAAAATCCAATTAACAGCATCTTCTTACAATGATTCAGAATTTGAAATGTTTAATTGCGTTTCTAAATCTGAGGGAGATGGAATTTCTATGAACTAGGCACCCAAAACAAGGTGGAATGATAGGAAACATCTTTTTGAACTGCAAGATGCTTTTACTTCAGTTCTAACGAGCTAAGGTGATATTTGAAGTGATGTGTAAGATATTGGCTGTGTGTAAGGGTTTTCTTTAATGATATAATTTGATTTCAGATTTTTTGGGCTGTTGAGTTGCAACACAACAATCTGGGCTTTTTTTACACATTATTTTTATTGCTATAGGGTGAATTAACCAGCAGAGGGAGCACAATCTTGATAATCTGTGCTGTTAATTACGGTTTTGATTTGCAAACAAAGACTGATCCCAAAAAGTGCTGTGTTTATTTAATATCTGTTTCCTTCAGTAAATTATTTAATAATTATCCACATAGGCATATGCTTGCACATTCTTTCCCGCTGTTAATAGCAGTAATTCCTTAGGCTGTCTAGCTCATACCTTTCTAAACAACTGTAATCATTTTCTATAACCATTGGAGAAAAAAAACCCAGTAAAGTCTGTAGAAAAGGTGTGAGGGCTTCAGAAATGTCATGTAATTGGTGCTGAATATCTCCACAGAGGAATGTGAGAAGAGTGTGTTCTTAAAGAGTTTCTGCTATGCCTCTTCACTAGGAAGATCCAGTAAGGTGCATTACTATATAAGCTATTTATTATTGTGTATTTTTACACATGATCTGCTGTTAACATTTATGCTTGAAAATCATTAGGATAAATAAACTATTCTTGCCCAGTGTTATCTCTCAATAGTTCTGCATATTTTTTTTTTCTGTAAATCCGTTCCACAGATTTCATTAGATTCAGTTACCTAATTACGATTTGTCCTATGGAATGAATGCTTTGCTCTTTTCTTGGTTTTTCTTACTTCATTTATGATTTTATTCCTAACCATTAAGGACTTATTGGATGAGCTCTTTTTTTCAGTGTGAATGCTATGTATAGTTTCCTTGTGAGAATTCAATAATTTGTTTATTTTATTCCTTGTTACAGGATTTTGTCTGCCAATGCAAGACAAAAAATAACTGATACATGTGCTGGTTTGTTAAACCTGCTACTGTAATACTTTTGACAAAAGACGGATAATATTAAAATGTTACTATATTAATTTAATTTTATCTCCATTTAATTTATTTCCCCTAACTTCTAGATGCTTTAAAAGGGGAATATAACAACAGAAACATCTTGAACTATTTTTTCTGTAGTTGTTTGTTCAAAATAAAAATGAGGTCTGGCTGCATTTGAAACTGAGATTGTAATACATATTCATTGTTCTGCAGAGTAAATAGAAGTCTGGAAATCTTAAATGATTGTTTTGTACTTGTTAAAGTAACACAACATGGTTTTCTTTTTTTTCCTCCTATTTTTCACAGACTTTCTATACATTGCTGGACTGTGAACAAATCTAGACCATAGACATTTTGCTCTGTTCACTTCAATAAGTATGCCATTCTGCTTTCTAAGTTTGCCATTGTGAATGCTTTCCACATCTTTGACAGCAAAGCAGAGTAGATGAGAAACAAAGCTTTTGTTCTAGCAGAGCTAGATCAATCACTCCATTCAGGCTGTAGATTCTGTGCAGCCTGTATGGCATGCAGGCAGGACCTGAACTTGAATGGAAATTTAAGGAAATATGGTGTTGCTTCCCCTTTCCTTTCAGTTTAGCCCTTTGTTTCCTTCGGAAAGGAAGTTATATTTGTGGAGTGGCATAAGAGTGAAAGTTGTTGGATGCTTGTGATATGTTCCTATTCCAGAGAGATAGGAGGTGGCAGAGTTGAGCATCTATGGAATGATCTAGCCCCTTCATTTGCCTTCTCAGTTCAGAGCTTTTGAGGTGATGCATTTAGGTGTCCTGTTTGTAAGGCCTCGAAAAAAGAGGACAATTAAAAAACTTGATGCTGGAGGAACTGTGCAGTGCAAAGACTAAACAATTGTAAATTGCTTCTCACATTCATCAGCTACCTTTCAATTATTTTCTGTTCTGATGAGAACATCACCCTTTTCCTTCTCAGAACACAAGCAAGTTTGCGTGTACACCCTTGAACTGAGTTTAGTATCTTATCAAGCAGATTTGTAAATCTGTAGCAGTTGTAAAAAGCAAGTAGGACAGACCTTGGATGAATGCACAAATGTTTAAGGATGAGATTGAGAGAAAAGGGTTTTTTGTTCCTATTTAGAGTAGGTAATTGGAGGCCTGGAAAGCCTCAGATAGCACAGTCCTGGTTCAAGGTCTTTATGAACTTCTGTTGCTGCTTTTGGCGATGTACATCACGAAACAAATGTTGTTCTGAGAACTAAAATCTAATAAATACTGCTGCAGATAAGAAAGCAGAAACTTCAGAATATTGAGAAAAGTCCTCGTATTTGTAGGAGCTGTAGTAAGAATGATTGTATAATCTTGAGGGTGTGGAACAGCTCAGAAAAATGAGCCTGAAATTTATAATTTGCTTCCAGGCTGTCACATTGCTACAGAAAGCTGTCAGAAATTTCATTGCTCAACCATGACAGCCAGAAATTCTGGAATTGCGATGCACAGCAATTCTTGCATTAGACTGTTCTTGATCTATCATATCTATTATCTCTGATTAAATCTGTTTAATAAGAGGAAAAAATGAAGTTGCAGTCCATAATTTTCAAGATGTTGAAACGACTTTTGTTTTCTACCAGCGTAGAAATGGATGGCAGGGTAACCCCTGTCCTGTAAGTTGTGGGTAGTTAGACATTTTGCTTAGAAACCATTTACCAGATGGTGAGATGCCAGGAGTATGCACTCACCTCTGGCAATTGTACTGCAGGGTATAGTTAATTATCTGGCTCCATTTGTGATCTTACATGATTTAATTAACGCAGCTTATATTCAGGATCTCTTTACAGTATTCTTAGGTTTCACTTGGCTATATATACAATTAATGAATACAATCTATAACACATGAATTTACAAACTAAGTGGCTACAGCCTCTGCACAAGCATTGTTCCCATAAAACACACTTACGACTTTGTCCATGTGTCTTTGTGCCATGGAATTAAAGAAGGAAAGGGTCCCAGTTGACCGTGTTGTACAGTTGGTTGCAGCCTTGGGTGACCTCAGCCTATAGTGAGTACTGAAACTCTTGTTTTGTACAGGAGTAAATTTAATTGTCTGTAGTGTGTAACTTTACCATTGTCAGTCCAAATAAGCAGCAGAAAAGTAGCTGAAATACTTAACTTTTAAGTTTAAACTTGGTGAAGCTTTTCACTGCCAGGCAGAGTTAAACTTTAGGGCCTTGAGGGCATTTGAAAAACACAAAGATCTGGTGAGTTTTTCTCATTTAATGCAGTAGTGCAAGCCACCATTTTTCTTACAAAATTTGTTTCCTGTTTGCATCCAACTGGTTTCGTAGGCTTGATCCTTCAGTCTTTTCAGATGAAGAAGAAATATTCATGGGATTTACTGTAAATTCTCAGGCTTCTGTATACTTTTGTGCCTGCTGTTCTCAGAAACTATGCAATATTTTAACAAATGAACTGTTGTCTTCATTTGTGTGTAGCAATGGAAAATAACCCTATTTTTTCAGTACTTTTGCTATGCTTTTGCTGTACATCCTGACAGTACTGACCCCCCTGTTTTTACTTAGGCAATAAGCTTTGTGGTCCCTTCAGAAATGTGGTAAAAACTGGCATCTCTCACATATCTGTTTCTTTGTGACTCTAAGGTAGAAAGATAAGGTAGTGGAAGAAGTAGGTGAGATTAGGGAGAGGTGAACATACAGGTTAACTTTCTCTGACAGCAAGGCTCAGTCTTACCAACATAGCTCTTCTGCATCCTCCTTTGCAACGATGTTGACTGCTGCCTTTGAGAATTAGAGGTGAGGGTTGAGGAAGACAACACATAATCTCCCAAGTCAGCAGCTTTCTAATGTGGATGTCTGAAAACAGGTAATTCTTCTACATATAGATATATAAAAATCAAAATTTCTCCTGAATGTTAAAAAGTGTAAAATTCAGAGGGTAATAAAGCCTTTGTATATATCAAGTGAACAGCATTTTATGGCATTTAAATCAGGTAGGAGTTGTTGTCTCTTGCATTCTTTAGCAGTTAGTAGCAAGCAGAGAAAAGATGGAGTATGTTGTTTATAAAAGTAGAAGATGAACTCTTCATATATGAAAGCCTTGGTGTTAGGGAGGCTGTGCAGACCTACCTATAAACATGTGTCTGTACATTTTTGAGTACCGCTGGAAATACTTCTCAGTTTTCCACCTACAGCTTCTCAGTTCGTCCATCTGTGAAACGGTGAACTTGTTGCTGCTCAGCAGTGCAACTTGGAGAGACTTGCTTGTGGAAAGTTTTATCTATTAATCCTTTATTTTTCCTTTGAGGGATTCTAAACAAGAAAAGTTAGGAGACACATGGAATTTTAAAAAAGGAATTTCCATGTGTTTTTTCTCAGTAGAGAGAAATATGCTTCTAAATACTTTGCATCTTTAAGAGCCAACAGTGTTTTACTTTCCTGTAGCTAGTTCTCATGGAAGGGATATCTTCAGAGCCTCTTGGTAGAGGAAAAATTGTCTTCTACAGTCATGATCACTGCCTGTTTTTTATTTATACAGACACTTCAGAAGCTTTGCTCTGTATTACTGTTTAGCGGTAGCTTAGGAGCAGCCTGTGCTTTGCTGTTCATTTCTTCGTTGGGAATGGAAGAGGTGCACTCTTCTTAATGCCTTGTCTTCTGGTAGTGCGTACTGTTTTGGAGATGCTCTCTGAATATGAGGAGATCTTTAGTAAGAGGGAAGCAAAATATGAAAAAGAGGAGTTTAAAAGTAAGATCTAAATATATACAGAATGATTTAATGGAAGTTGTGAACTTGCCTATAAATGCCTCTAACTTGTGTAGCTGCATCACAGAAATGCATTTTTTGCAGACACTCCAAAAAAAGGTAGGTTAATCACTTTGCTTGGGTTATCCAGAAAGAACAGTGTGGAGTGTTCAAAGAAAGCTTTAAGTCTTATATAGCCTACTTGTGTAAAACAAAAAACAAAAAACCCAAACCAACAACAACAAAAAAAAAAACACAAAAAACCCAATCAACCAAAAAACCGCACACATACACAAAAACCCACACACACACACCAAAAACCCAACCAAACCAGAAAAGGTGATTAAATACCAGGCTTGTAGAAGAGAGAATGATGTCCCCACCTGCCTAGACTGACTGCAGTGCTCCACCTTTTCTCTACATAATTTCCTGGTTTTTTCAGGGTTACTGTAGCTGGGTAAAATTTCTTTTCTCACCGCTGCATTTCACTTCTGCAGCTGTGGCAGGATGGGCAGAAAATAGAGGAAACTTTCTGCCTTCCATTCTTGCGTGTGATAGAAAGTGCTGTTTACTGAAACACTGCTCAGCAGGTTCTGCAGTGGGCATGGATAGAAATGGAACTCTTCTGTTGTAAGCAGAGAAAACAAAATTCTGTGAAGAAACAGAAAAACAGTCTAATCCAAATGCCAATTAAATCGGTTCTTTCTATCCACTCTAAGCAGTTCTGTAGTAATTTGTGTAACCTTTTCTTCCATTTTCTTCGTAGACTAAATAATTGTACTGACTTGGTTGAATTTGGGCTGCTGAGGAACACTGGCAGGAGTTTTATTTTCCCCAATCTTCCTTTTCTTAATGCACGAAAAAGCATACCTGCACAAACTTCTTAAACTTCTTTTTTGATATGTACTTAATTATTTTGTCCCAAGTTGTATATTTTTCACCTTTGAAAGTAAAGTGGATGCATTAGCTTGGAAACTCTGATACTATGTTGCGGTTTAAATTATGTGAAAGGTATTCTAAGAGAAAGGGAGATGAGCAGGAAGGAATAAGAGGCATGGAGTAGTCACTTGGCCTGTGAGTGTCTTACTTATGTTGCTCTCTGTGCAGCTTGTGAAAAGCCTAGCTGCAGGCTGACGTATTGTAACCCAAGTCACTCTGCTTTCACTCTTCTCCTGTGATAAGTCTTTGCTATCTTCATAAAAAAGTCTTGTAGACTACAAGTACACTATAGCTAATTTCTATTTGTAAAATGTAGTATTTTCAATCCATTTTGCTTAGTTGTTGCTGTAGGGCAGGTTTTTATAGGCAAATTTGATAACAACATTTTAAAAAGTACCATAATATTTGGGGTATTTGTTTTCTTGTTGAGCGTCATGTTGCCTAAATAACTTCTGCTGTGTTATGTCTTTATGTACACCACATGGGTCATTTTAATCAGTCTCTAGTTTTCTTTTTTTCTCCCTACAGTATCAAATTACTTGCTTTATCTTCAGTTGCAGTAGACCTAGTTATTCCAGTCCTTCTATTTGTAAAGTTTTTTCTTTTGTCTATTTAGGCTGAACGTTATTTTTTTTCATTGAAAATATAGTTGTGCTGTTTGTCCTGACAAAATAAGGCCAGCTTCAACATCAAATCCAGAGAAGACGTGAATGTTTCTAAGGCAGTCCTAGCACTAAAGCTGTGTGTCTGCCTTGTGCAGGCAGGAATTGATATTTGAAATTACAGAGCTGCTCTGAATATTTGTAAGCATTTCATTGCAAGCCTGAGTATAACTGTATGCTTTTAAAAATCTGTTTGGCTGCCCGTAGATGCTGGAAGATGTCTGTCTTAATAGAAAGAAGAGCTAAAAATAAATGACATTTAACAAGTATGATTTTGCCTTTTCAAGTTTCTGAAGTGCAAAAAGAAAGTTGAGCCAAGTGGATTAAAAATCTAATGGACAATTCACAATCTTTACGTAACTCCTAAAATCTGGGAATATTTAGCAAAGTTAACTTTCGTTGTTCCTTGACTTTCTCGCATGTCAAATCTCGGACTTAAAAAAAAAGTAAAAAAATTCTAATTTGTTTTGTCCTCTGAAACAAACTTTTTAACTTCCTTACCAGAGAGGTGCTCTGGAACGGGCACACAGGGCTGCATATGAGTAGCTAGTATGTTTGCATGGATGAAGATGATCATCAGCTGGAGAGTCAGCAGCGCACTGCTGGAGCGGGGAGCTTCAGGGAAGCTGAAGTGCACACTGGCCTGTTAGAGAGGTAACAGCAAGGTCCCAGTCCTGGGAGGGAGCGAGCTGGGGAGCTGCCCTGGCAACAGTTGCTTGCTTTCCCTTTGGCATCTTGACCATAGTGGTCGTAACTCCATCTCCTGCCCTGGGGGAGGGCTGCTACTGGTTGAGTGAGGTAGAGGTTTCCAGTCAAAGGATCTGCACAGGACTTGGGAAATTTGGTCATATCCCTATAATTTATGTAATGGGGCAGCTTACCTTTCTTCCAGAAGAAGCACTGCTGAGTGTCTGAGGGCAGAGGGATGGTTTCGGTAAATCTACAGGGGCTTTAACTGTACAGTGCCATGAGTACTTTTGTCAGTATGAAGTTGAACAGTTGTGAGATTCTGCTTCAAAATATGAGTGCTTGGCAGTGTTTTCCTTTCAGTCTTTCTCTGCAGTCCTTTCAAGAGTAGGGCTAGCCACAGAAACCAAAAATTAACTGTTTGAAGCATTTGAACACAGTGTCTCCTTTTATAATAGTGAAAAGTGAGGACATCACATGTGAAACTGTTTAATTTGGGTTAGGAAATTGCAGATTCTAGTACAGTATTTTTACTGTGCAGCACAAAGGAGAGAAGCTGATCTGTGTCAGAGCATTTGCATCTTAGTGGGGTCAGGTCTCACAGCTTACTGTGGGCCTGCTTTGGGGCTGTGCATCCTGCACCCAGTCACATTTCCCCCCTCTCTGTTTTCTCCATACACGACCTGTCACGCACCTTGTTGAATGACACACATTCATACCTTTTATTCCTAACCATGTCCACACTTACATCAGACGAGATTGTTTGGGGGTGAAAGGGTGGCAAGGAGCAGCTACCAGACCAATTCACATACCTTGCAGGTTGCACCTTGCTTATGTCTCATGTTCCTTTAGATAACATGATGGTGAGGAGAACCATATCCAGTCACCCTGTTGTTAATACCTTGCCAGTGGCTCTGTATTATTTAGACTATTACAAACTAATGAGATATTTGTGGGACAAGCATCTTGCTAGATATCAGAGTAGTACAGAAGGAGCCCGAACTTCTTCATTTGCATTCAGTTTACATTTGTATTAACCATCGTTGTGATTCTCCCCTGTGCTCTGCTTTTCCTTTGTCAGTTCTTTAAATGCATTGTTTCATGAGTTTTGGTACAAAATGTTACTGTCAAGGAAAAGTAATCTTCTCGGTAATTATGAGTTTCCAACCAAGCTGCTTTGTGGGTTAATAGCATGGTTTTGAATTTAAAAGCAATTGGATTGTTTTGTATTTTCTGTCTGCTTTGCGGAATTGCTGGGTTACCTTCCTGTTACTTTTGCTAATTTTTTTGTCAATGTGCGAACTAATGAAATTGCCTGATCTGTCTGCCTGTAGAAAGTAGTATATGTATATTCTTGAAAGAGTACAAAGTGAGCATCTCCTTTGTTGCTAACATCTGTCCTGCTTGAGGCAATAAATATACAGTGCATGCTGTCAAACAGTATCAGCATTGTGCATTTGACATTGAACAGGTGTCTGTAACAATGCTGTGACACCCTTTCCAGTCATGCTTCAGGTGGAAGAGGGTGGGTCAGCACCTCGATTATGTGTGAGGGTGGCAATTTTCACTCATTTCCTATTGTTTACAAATGACGGGATTCTGGTGTCTGGAACTGTGTGGTATCTAAATTTGTGCCACTTGGCTTTGTATGAACATTTAGCAAACTTTAAAAGCTGTTATGACAAGTGACCTTTTTCACTGGTTAAAATACATGAAATATGACCTCTTTCATAGGGAAACCACAACCCACGGCATGGCCTACAGCCCCTGAACAAATCTTGTTCAGTATGATTGTATAAAATCACTACTAATGAAATAGCAAATACATATTTCTAGGAATGCACACTCACTGGCAAGGCAGTAATAGAAACAGATTTCAAGGGGGAAAGGAAAATATTTTTTTTTCCTATATCAAGACAGATCTTGTTACTAAGAATACATTTTGAATCCTTGTAGTAATGAAAGGGCAATATAAAACCAAAAATAGAGCCAAACCTAATGAAAATGCCTGTCTAGCTTGAAATTTCTACATAACGAAAAGCCGCTTCTTTTTCTGACTCCTTGAGCAACGTGGTTTTTTTTTTGTATGTGTGTAGTCGGAGTAACTAAGTTGTCCAGTCAGCCCATGAGGTGGAACCACACCAATGGGTCAAATGGAAGAGAAAATTACACTATGATGCTTTCTTGGTGAGTTTATAGCTGTCTAGGTGTAAGGGGATGACAATTTCTGCTGTGCATGTACAAATTATTATGAGAATTGCTTTGTAAGTTGTGTTGGTAAATGCTTTCCTTGCTTGACAACATCAGGATTAGGTACTGAATTTTTCAATAATGCCTCATTTGAGGCTTTTTGGATTTCTTATGATGCACAGAGGCAAGCAACAGAGTTAAAGAAGGCTGAAAATGCTAGATTATTTCTCTGTCCTCTTTTCCAACATGAACAGAAACGAGGAGCTTGGAGATACTTGTGCTTGGGAGTAAGTCATATTATGAGATTAGTAATTTGACTGCAAAACAAGTTGCCAAGGGCCAGATTTGTAGGCAGTTCTGGTTGCTGTATATTGCTTTGATTAGGTACTTCAACAGTAAAGGGTGCATTTGTCTCCATGTGATGGAAAAATGTATTATCCACTGTGTTGGCACAGGAGAGTTGCAGGCTTATGCTTTCTTGACGAGCACTGACAGTGTACCTTAGGGGGCTGCCCACTGGTGGCTTAGGAGTGTCATCATACCTAGTAGTCCTGGAAGGTTCCTGGAACTGAGTATAGCATTCATTATCTGCAGAGAGGAGTTCAAATTTGTGTTGTCTTTCCTCTTCTACTCTGAATCCTCAGTAGAGGAATTTCAAAATGTAACAGACACACTTGGAAAGAAATATGTATCTTTGCTCAAGAGCAAGTGCATAAATGTTACAAATACTTCGTACAAATACCTGAAGCCATTATGGGAAAGGAAGTGTGTTTTGTTAGAAGATCCTAAGAGTACTCAGGAGGAGAAGGTTAATTTGAAGATGGGATTTAGAGGCAGGAAGAAAGCTATCTGTAGATTCAGGAAAGTCCTTGTGACAACAGAGAAACAGAATTCCAGAGCTGTTTTTTCTTGTTATTTCTAGATCGCTCTGCCTCTTCACATTCCTGTTCCTTCTTCCTTTCTGTCATGCCATTTTCATAGGAACAAGTGCATTGTGCTCCTGTCAAAGAAATGCTGCAGATTCCAAAATACCTTTGAAATTCCTTAAACAGCAGAGTTGCCACTGAAGTGGGACAGAATTCCTGGGTTGATGATATGTCTAAGAAGTTCTAATACATGCTTTCAAGTGCTGCCATCATGCAACTAGCATCTTTTTGTTTTTATTGTTGGTTCTGTTTCTTTTCTATTTGAACAATAGTTGATTAAATAATGTACCATTACAATTCTTTATTAATTAGTTTCCTTTGTTGTTCAGGCCTTAAAGCTGTTCTTGTGCTGTAGGGTTTCTTCTGCTCCTAAAGGAGTAGCATGAAATGATATAAATGCAAGAAAGATGCTTAGGCAGTGTTAAACAGTTTCACCGTTCCTGGATGGCAGTGTATTCCTATCTGTGCTTTTGGAGGCTAGCATTTAACAAGTACTTGAGTGAGCATTTTAGTTTCCTCTTTCTGAATTTTTAACTCGTTGAGTGAAAATGAAAGACTTTCTGATGAGGACCAGAATGGTTTGAAGATAACATGGATAAGATCAAGAATAGCCAGTTTTTAGTATTGAAATTGATACTATTTGATTTCTTTCCAAATACAGATGTACCTGAGACAATATACAGGAGGAAACTTTTAATGCTAAACCTTCGCAGGAGAACTGCTTTGCTGCATCAGTCAGGAGCTTCTCTGTTGGAGCAGATTGATTTGCCAAGGGTACTGTAATCAGGCAGACTCGGGTATGTTGGCACAGTGATGTTTGAGAACAGAGCGGAAGTGCATGACACAAATATGGGGAGGCAGACGCAGTAAGGGCAATTGACAAAAACAGAGAAGTGTGGAAGTGTTCACTGAGAGCTAACTGAAGTTGAGTTGAACCTGTAGAGGTCTTTTTGGGTAAGGCTGAGGATAATTAATGTGCAGGGATGTACTGTGAGAAATGTTATGCCACATGGCACAGTGCTTTGTTCTCAACATGATATCTGAAAAGTCATTCTGAAAAGCTTTTGAAAATTCAAGTGTAGCATAATTTGAAGCATTTTTTTTTTACTCTAATTGCTCTAAAATTCACATTACAGTTTCAAACTGCAGTTTATGCTTCTGTGGCCTTGAGGGAGTCACAAAGAACTTGGAGCCATCCTTGACTTTAAGATTGAGGCCTGCGATGCCTGTCTAGGCCAGAGTACACTTGTTGTGTTTCCTGCTTTTTGAAGAGAAGACCTTGACACATATTTAACTGATGGAATGTGATCCAAGGGTGAGCCACAGACCAACAGCAGATCTTTCAGAAATGTGTAGAAATTGTAAGGCAGAGGAAGGATGTAACAACGACCACCACAATCCCAAAAAAGGCATCTAGTATATCTGTTCTTTATGGATAAACAGATGAAACGTATTTGTCAGCACTGAGCATGAGAGGTACAGTGCTGTAACTTAAGCAGCATAGTGAGATGTTAGGTTGTGGATTCTTGTTCTAAACCCTTTCTTTCCTTCTTTGCAATAAAATAGTTTGTTTTCAAAACATTACAGTCGAACGTAACCCAGCTTTGAATTTGTGGAAGTAACTTGAATGTTCTTGTTAATGTGACTATTTTTAAGGTGCTCGAAACTCACAAACTTGAGAGACTACTGGCTTTTTATAGCAATGTGGGTTCAGACAACAGAAAAAATCGGCATTCTGTTTTTCCCACTGTTTTCTGAGGCACTTCAGTAATGTGTCTTCAGCATTAGCTTTTTTTTTCTAAACTAAAGAAGGAAATAAGAATTGTGGACCAAACATGAGTCAGTCTATAAAACTGCAAAAAGAGCTTTGCAGCTTGAAACCAAAATACTATTACTTTAGTATGTGTTTTTATATAAAAAACAAGCACTTCATGTTTTCAGAGTTACGTGGAATTGGCATGTGTTTAATTCTTTCACAAAAAGTTGCGGGGGTAGGGAGAGTGTGAATGTTAGGAAGACTGTAGGTTATTATAGTCACTAGAAACAATATCCAGTAACGTGCTGTTCTATCAACAGGTCCAGAACAGGTGCAAAATTAATCTTCTGCAATTATACATGTACAGCCTATGTTAATATCTTCTTATTGCCTCAGAGCTTGAGAAAGTTAAATTATTCTTTCGCTTTGTGGAAATAAAGTTTAAAAAAACCCAACTAGTTACAGCATTTCCTTGTCATTTGCGTCACAATTCTCACACTTCCATTGAAATACTCTTTTCAGGGTTTTTTTTGGTTTTTGTTTGGTTGAAGAATACTAACATCTTTACTGAGTGTAAAAGCATTTGGAATATGTCAAGGAGAAAGCCTTTGGGCTAGAGAAGTGGCTTTTAGTTTGTCCCAGAAAATCCCTTTCAAGTTTAATTGACTTAAACTGTTCAAAAATTGCCGTTTCATTTATGCTGATTGTTTTTCATAGAAATTCTGGATTTTTGCCCAAACACTAATTGAGTTTAAGCATTCTGATGTAAGGTCAGGCTTTGCTGTCATTAAACACTGAGCAGATAACATGCTTGGGCACTGTGGAAAGCATACAGTGCAAGTGCTGAAATAATGCACCTGGGAGTAGGAGAGTGCTTGGCTGGCCTTCCTTCTAGTCTTGAATCTAGTACAGGGATCAGCTGTGTACTTTCCACTTTCTGAAGGTAGCGTATAAAATAAAGTAGAAGAAGGTGACTGATTTCCCCCCAGGTAGATGAATGCTCTACAGAAAATAGAAAAAAAAAATCTTTCCAGAATGTGTAAGATGGAATATGCTCAGGTGCTAGCAGAAAGATGGGTGAGGTGACCAAAAGGATTTTTCCAATATTTTTTTTCTTGTAATAAAAATCCCTATTTAAACTTAGAAATTTTATATATATATGTATATAGTGAGGGACTGCAGATGTGCAAGTGACAGTAAAATCTCTTCTGCTTACAATTCCGTTACTCCGTCTGTGGGCTGCACAGAGCCTGGAAAGCAGTTTGGAAAGGGGCAGGAAATCGTCAACCAAGAAGGAGGGAAAGGTTGCCTTTGGAACAGGCATCGTGGGGAGTAGCACAGCATGGGATGGAATTTCCTTGACTGTTCTTGTTAGAACGTTGGAGGTGTTTTTGTCCTGAAGTTACTGGTACAGACTCTAAACCTTAACGTTGCTTAACGTAAGTGGGAATTTTTTGCATGTGAATAGATGCCTGTGTCAACAGTTGTCAAGTGTCCTTCAATGTAAACACAAAAGCAGCAGAACAAACTGTGACTGCAGAGATGAAGCTCAGAAATAAAAGCAGAACAAAACCTAACCAAACCCCTTCCTCCTGCTCAGTGTTGAGAAGTGCGTTCATTGTCCCTCTAAATCCATCGAAACCCCAAGTGTGTGTGTTCTTCTGTAGTAGGTTGAAGAAAGGCTGATGAATGAAGTTCACCACTTTCTCAGTTGCGCAGATATGTTTGTAAAGCTACGCTGCAGAATGGATCCCTGAAATGAATTAGAAAATGAAACAAAACCGATGTCCTGGAGATTTCTAGAAATCATAAGTGCTTAAGTTTCCAGTGGGCCCTACAAAATTTGCACTGGCGCAGAAGGAAATAGACTGTGGTTTGCAGGTGGTTGTGAGTTGTTAGCATGAGGAAGGGTGTGACATAGCAAAGAAGATGCAACTTTAAACTATGCCCTGTTCTTAACTGTTACACTTTGTCATAGTTGCTGGACTGATGGTTTCCAAAATGGCAGTCATCTGCCAGATTTTAGCAGACATCTTAAGACTAGCATTTTGTTTTACAGGTGTAGATAAAAGTGAGATTCTTCTACGTGTATATATGTGCCTTTAATATTGCTGCTAATACAAAGATGAGGAAGATTTTTGGTAAGCTTGTAAAACTGTTTTCAGAGGCAGGAAAGAGAAGTGACTTGCATGGAATTTATTAAGGTTGCATTTACATTTCTTGTTAATGAAATCAGTGAGAGAAACAAATATTAGAAAAATTCCTACAAATTTAAAAAGCAGGAAATTATTAAGCATTTTGGGTTTTGGGGGGGTGTTGTAATCATATTTGTACATGTGTGTCTGAAGTGTTATTTGATTAGTTGTGTCGTTCATATGCTCAGCCTTAAAATGATACAGTTTTTACCCCAATCAATTCATTGTCTCAAAATAGCATATAAAGTTTTACAAATGGTAATCTTATCTCATGCTACTCTAGCTGTTTTAAAATAATTTTCTCTTGTGTCCAAATGTAAACCAAATATTACAGTAAGAAGAATTTGTCTGTAAGTAAAGTAAATATAACTAAAAGGTATGGGTGTGAAATAGCAACGATAAGAAAGTTACCTGATCGTAATCAATATGCATTATGAAAATGAAAATAGGAGGGGGAGAAGAATGGAAATTTTGGAAATGTCAATATGGAACAGGTTAAGAGTAGATATTGTGCACATTAGTAACAGATAAGATAAAATTGTCAAAATAGTTTCAGTTAAAGGATCAAGAGTGACATGGAATGTATGGAATTGACTGAGGCAGGAAATGAACGGCTGAGAAGCAAAACCCTCTTTTGAGCTTCAGGAATTAGCCCACCACTTTGTTTTCTCAACTAGTAATTCATATGTAGCTAGCTAAGGAAATCATAGAAATAAAGGATGTTGCTTGTAATGTTCAGTAATACAGGAAGTAAAAATTGATAACGTTATGAATAAAAGATAAAAAGGAATACAGTGATTAAGGCGATGACAAATGAAACTCAGAAATTCTTGTCTAAGATGATAGTGTTTATCATCAAAAGGATTTCAATGTTTTCAATTAGTATTTTAAATAAGATTTTCAAATTGGAGGGGAGCAAATGGAGAATGTAACTGAAAATGGCTAAATTAAATTTGGAAGGAACAGTTTATTTGGTTCTGTAGCTGGAAAGTTTAAAAAGAGATTTAAATTTTCACGCTGTGAAAGTGCTGTCCTTGAGTAAGATGTCAGAAGTGGACATTACTGAGTAAGTTGTATGTTGAAAATTCTCTGTAAAGCACAATATTCAGACTTTTAGAGTTACTCCTGCTTTGAGCAGAGAGGGTGAGAATGGTTGGGACAGATGACTTCCTGAGGCCCATTTCAAGCTAAATTATTTTGCAGCTATGGAGGAATTTCAGTTACGAAGGTGTAACTAGAATCTTCTGCAGAGTCCTGAAAAAGAAGCTGAATAGAGTCATGACTAATTTGATATTTAATCTGCTCTGTTTTGTTTAAACCAGAAAAACAAGCGAGAGCACCCAGGTTCCAGAGGGGGTCTAAGGTGGGACCACCCTTTTAGAGGAGTAAAGCGAGAGAGATGCTAAATCCACAAATCAAAGGATCTCTTTCGTAGACAGAGTTGCACTTAGCTTTTGTGAAAGGTTCTATTTGCTTTGGCCTTTCTAAAAACTACACGATTCTAGTCAGTTTATAACTTTTTCCATTCAGGGTATTATGTTAAGATGTCCAAGTGATTTTTTCATTTGAAATGCTACTTAACAAGAGATGCATGAAAGTGCTATAGCATTGCAGATGAGCTCTTCAGTGACATTGATCTCATTAAAATCACTCAGTCTGTACTAGAAAATAATGAGTTGCTCATGACCTCGCAGGTGTGTCACCTGTGTCAGCCACTAACCAGTATTACTATAGTTAGGGTAACCTGGCATTATATTAGTTACATGAAACATGCACAATAAGGAGCTGTTGGGCAAAAATGAAAGCGCAAAAAATGAGGTAGAAACAATATACAGGATAAAAGACCAGAGGCAATAGTAGCTTTGTGCCTGGAGTGCAAGGTTTTTATGCTATTCCATGTTTAATATTATATTAAAGTAGCATTTGGGCATATATTTGTGGTTGCAGTTACTCTGGGCAGAGCTTGTAGTGCAGGAAACAAAGAGTTTGGGACCTGGATTCTAATCTTTTGTCACTCTTTATGATTACTGACTTAGTTTATTTTAAGAGTAGTACTAGTGATTTAAGCTTGTTTAGGACCAGTAAGCAGAGTAGCATTTCAAGGTAACTTCTTTTTCCTATTTTTTTTTCTGTGAATCTGTGATCTGATTCCACATTTTACAGTATGGGATTTGGTGAGTGGGACGTGAAGATTGTATATTAAAATTAATTAATTGTGCATCTCTGAAAAGCTTCAACATTTTAAATGCTGACCTTAATTTGCTGCAGATTTCTTTCTAAAATCTGCAGTGTTCTGCATTGAGAAAGTACATTCTAGTGATAGGTGACTTTTATGATTAATTTCCCTAAGGAGGTCTAAAATTAGTAGTGGGTTTTTTTTTTTTTGCTTTGTGTTTGAATAAGGTACGCATTTATAAATTCCTTGCAGCCAGGATCCGTTTTTGCTATACTTAAAAATAGCAGGTTTTTGCCACAATTGGAAAATGTTCCTTCAGACTGTTGCTAAATGCAGTTCTTGATTTAGTCTAGCACTTCCCTATTTCCTCATATCAGTGTTTTAACCTGCTGACTGATAAGCCTTGTAGTTCTGCAGAGCTTTCTTTAGATACTAATTTTAGTACAGTACTAACGCTCTGTAGAAAAAGCTGTGGAAACGTTGTGGAAGATTTGGATTCAGTGTAGCTTTGCCCCTCCTGTTCACAAGTAACAAACAGCGATATTCTTCGTTTTAATACTCTGTCTGCTAAAATTGCATGTTGCCTGTACTTCAGTATGTCAAGCTGTGTGCCTAGTTACACCTACACCCAAGTAGATGCGTGACATAAGAATGACCATAAATCTGTGGTCCATTGCTGGCTCCATGCTGCTTTGCAGACAGGTCTGCAGGCGGCAGGTTGGTGCGCTAAGCCGTCATTAGGGTGCCCAGTCCCCAGTACTTGGAGGTGTGCTGTCCTGTGGCACCTGATGCTGCGCCCGTATGTTCACAATGCCTCTACAAGCTAGTCAGGCATAAGGGGTGGTGTTGATGCAGTTTCCCTTCGTGGTACAGTCAAAACACTTAACCTTCTTTCAGTCCACTGCAAACGCTAGCAGGAGAATGGTGAAAGAGGATGGAGAAGCTGAACAGATTGCTAGGGAAAGCGAAGTAGCGGATGGCTGCATTTCTGTGGCACTGATGTCTTGTGTACGTATGGTGGTTTTTTAAACCTGTTAGAAGATGATGGTTTGTAAAACCAAATGTACAAGCCAGTTATTAGACTGAATTCACATTTAGTTTTCATAAGGTGTAAGGAACAGAAAGATGATTGTAAAATGTTATATTTCTATACTTAATAAATTGGAAAAATTATAGAAAGCATATTATAGAATATAACATATTAATTATTGTCAGGCTAAGCCTGAAAGTAGGGTTTTGCTGGGACACTTTTTCCTTGTTAACAGTGATATTCTGCCAGTGGAAGGTGCTGCTCATATTTCACATGAAACTGCATCCTAACATGCAGTGTTAGTTGGTAATAAAAGTATGTTGTGTTTGTTACAGAACACAGCAGGAGTAACAACACTGTTGCCTTTCTCACTTCATCTAGAAATGATGCTTTGTTTAAAGGAAAAAAATCACGCACTGAAATGTTCCACCATTGGCTTCTAATATGTGCCCCCCGCCTCTTGGAGTGTTGTCTATTTTATTGATTGAATTTGTAAATTAGACCCCTGAAAGTTTTGGAAATGTAAAAGTAACCCTTTCTTTGTCATAATGAAACACGGTCTTTGCAATGAAGTAGGGATCTGGGGTTTTGGGTTTTTTTTTGTCTCTGTCAATGCTCTCAAAGACATGATAGACCTTTTAGGTGTGACAACTTAAACAATGGCAGGCAATTGTGAGTTAGGAGTGGAATTAGCTTTTTAAAAGAATATATTTTTGAATAAAGTCTGTTGGAATTCTGACATACTGTTTTCAATTTGATTTCTATTTGTAAATTGTTAAAAGCTTTACAACAAAAAAGAAATATTTGAATTCTTTAATCTGAAACACTGATGCACACAGAGGTGAAATATTAGCAAAAGGTCATGCCACACATTGACAATAAGTTCAGGCATAGAACCCAAGCACTTTCTTCTGGAAAGCAGGATGTCTTCATTTTCGTTCTTGTGAATTAGGGAAACGAGGATATTCGTAATGTGTGTTGTAACAGTTGAAGCAATGTGAACTGTTCTTACACTGCCAGATATGCTGAAGTAATAAGTATGTCTGATACATGGCCAATACCTTAAAGTGAGAAATCCACGCATTCTTTTATCGTCTTTAATTTTGTGCTGTAACTGTTGTGCAAGTCTGGACTGTATTGCTGCAGTTTACTCCTTTCTGTTTTACTTTTGGCGATACAAATATGGCACGCACAGCAGACTGGTGGGTGAGTGGATGAGTGGGGTTTGACAATTATGATGTTTGTGGCATAGTTAAAAACTGTAAGTGAAACTTCAGATTTGCATCTCGGTATGCCTATGTTTTGTAAAATAAGGTTTTATAGAAGTAGAGAATCTGGAGAATTGAGGGAAGAGGTGGATAGAGGATGGAGTTGAGCTAGAAATCACTTGCCTTGCTTTCTCAGAGAGCTGCTTTCACACCAGCCGTTTGTGCCTACATCAGTGTGGCAGGCATGCAGGAGATGTTTTAGAGCTTGTGTGTAGGAGTTCTGATGCCTTCTGACAGAAATGAACAACTGGGCATAATTTTTAGAGTAGATTTAACCCAACACATAATGCTGTCTTTCAGGTCTTTGGATCCCAAACTTATTCATAATTACTTCAATAATTTATACACTTCCATGAGGATATCAAGGCTATAGAAAATATTTCCTATGGAGAAAGATTCCCTATGTAATGGGAATCTTTTTGCATGATTATTAGTCTTACATTCTTGGTTTGGTCATTTTCATGTTTCCCATGGCCCTGTAGCCAGATTCAATACTTACCATATTCCAGATATGTTCGGTTATCAGTATAATCAGTTTTCTGTATTTCTGCTAGTAATTTTTTAACTTCATCATCTGATAGATAGCTTGCTTGTTGAAAGCAAAAAAGCTTGTGTATGTTATTTATTTTTTCTTTATTAATTTGTTTTATGAGCAAGGGACTAACTCATTCCTTGTGCTCCATCAGCCCAACTGATCTGATTTCTTAAATCACATCTATGATACACATGACCTTGGAGAAGTCATAAAAATTTCAAATGCCCTCTGCTGTTCTCCCATGTTGCTTTAAAGGACTGTCCTAATGGGGTAAATGACAGGAAGCAGAAAGAAATATGCTACGTGGATAATTAAAATTGTTGGGTTTTTTCTTCATGGTTTAGGAGACTTCATTTGTATTTTGAGAAACCAAGTTTTGTAATTGGAATAACCTGAGTAACTTGAATTCTGCATTTGGAACATTGGTTTTAATAATTGACATTTATATTAATTTCCAGACCACATTTTAGCCCTTTTGCAGAAATGAGAGAAATAAGCCTTTCTCAGTGCAACAATTATTATAAGAGTGGTATAAAATCCAAATATATTTGTGGAGGTGTTGTAATAGTTATGTGTTGAGGAATACTGTTTTACTTTGTCCAGAAAGATACTTTTAAATTGCTGTTCAAAGGGAGTAAGCCCTTGTTTCACGGACTGTGATTATCTGGAAACAGGATATGTGGTTAAGATGAGCTATGAATAATGTGGCAGACAGTTAGTTAAATTCTGGTAAATTTAGCAGATTTTCTGGCCAAAGGACTTGTTTTTTTTAAAATACACTTTCATTATCAAGAATCCATAAAACATGGAGGGAAGTCAGAGCAGAATTTGTGTGCACAATGAAGACACCCAAATATAACTTTTCTTCCCTCCAAAATCATGTGAGTAGTCCATTGAGCAGAATAATTGCATGCAGCACTGGCTCAAAAGAAAACAGCTGTCTCTTGTTTACCCCTTCACTGTGGCCTTTTCTTTTTGGCTGTGTTTAGAGAATGTGTTAAAATCAAGTGAAGTGCATTACTGGAGGACACATGCAGAGACTTTGTTTTCTTAATCAAATACTACAGCTTAATAACAAAGACTGCATAAAAGATTTTAGCATGACACTGTTTCAAATCTAATGTTTTAGGTTTTCATGGTATACAAGCACCAGACTTTCTACACCTTGGGTTTTTTTTTTTGGTGGTAGTGGTAATGTAAAAGGTTAAGGAACATTTTCACCTAGAACTGTATGTTTCTGAGGAACTCCCATGTTCCCATAGCAATTTTAGTAACCACACGCTGTTTTACTGGAAGAGTGACTTGAGGATATTGCCTGATCTCTCTCTACCTCCCATGGTAAACCTTCTGTTTGTTTTGTGAATTTAGTAGTCAGAGGTGCGTGATAAAACTTGCCATCTCTCACTTAATGACACTTCACAGCCAGTAAGACTGCCAAACTGCTATACAACTTTCCTTTTTACTTCATTAAGCAACACAGAGGAACAGATCACAACAATTATTTTCTACCCTAATGCCTCATATTGACCGAAACATTTAAGTCTTAAAAATAGATAAGTACCATAAAATAAAAGGCTAAAATCGGGGAAGGGACATCTTCACAGCTCCAAATGCGGCTTGAGAGGGGAAAAGGTGCAGAAAGGCCCAAGTCAAAAAAAATGTAGCTTTTTGAAATGAATGAAGGAGGCAGGGTAGAAAAGGTTAAGCTATGCTTATTATAGTAGGTTATATTAGAAATAAAATTTAGGTGTTTTTTTTTCAGCAAAAACCACACTAGAGGAACAAGCTGGAACAAAGTGTTTCTGCTTTCTCTAGTGGCAACAGTTAACTGGTGACACTTAAAATAATCTGTGTGCTATTTTGCGGAGAACGTTACTGTCTCAAAAGTCCTTTAATAACTGGCTGACCGACCTGCATCTTTGCTTTAAAAGAAAGGGAGCAGGAGTCTGATACTCCTCTTCATGTACCAAAATGACTTGCAATATAAATTGTTTTCTTGTGGTTATGGAGTTTGTGATTTCCCCTGTGTTTTCTGGTTTTCAAGAGCTGTAAATACAAAAAAGCAAACACATTTCCTCCTTTCTCCCTGTCTTCTCTCCAACAACAGCAAAAACGTTTGAAAAAACCCCCATTCATCTGCAACAGTGATTTGGCACATGGCATCTTATTAGTTAAAAAGCAAATAAGCTCAATGTTTGTATTACCTTAGCTTCAGGTTTTTTTCCTCCTTCAGTTTTTTTCCTGCAACTTGGAGATCAGACAAAAAGTTCAAGAAAAGGAGGTGAAGGTTGGGCAAGGAAAGAGAAAATGTGCTCTGTGTGCAAACCATTGTATCCAGGGAAAACGCTTCCATGGCCTTAGAAAAAGCCTACAAGTCAGTGAGAATAAAACTTGATCTTCACAGTGTGTGGTTGTGAATCTTTAGTAGATAACACAGGTTTGAAAAGTGTGGTTTTTCTGTTGCAGGTGGGCGTAGACCACAGTTTATGGCTAAAGACTGTGTTGGTGGTGGTGTTGAGCTTGTATCTTACTGAGAACTTACTATTTTGCTTGCGAGTTCAAATTTCACTGGAAACTCAGCAACTGTTGAGACAATGTGTTTGCAGAATAAATTTGCCGCATCAGTAGGGATACAATGTAAGCCCACAAACTGTGGACAGCACTTGGGGCAGGATGAAGGAAAGTTAACCTGCTATTGTTTGTACTGTTTTTACATTGTATTGAGGATAGATTGTTTGTAAAAGCAGAGGATAAATATGTAATGACTTTTTTTTTTTTTTTTGCTCTTGTCCTGTAAGGAAAGTAAGTTCTGGTGCCTTGTGCTTATACCTTTTCATTGTGCCTTCACTCATTGCAAACAGATGAAGACCTGCCTTACTTCTTAATTTACATACTGATGGAACCTCCAGCCAGCCACCTTCAGCGTAAAATGGGGAGCATACAGATTACTTCTATAATATTGCCTGAAAATACTCTAGAATGCACTGCTGTGGGCTAGAACACACTGAAATAATCTTGCAGTGGAAAATTAGAGCTATACAATGCTGATTGTTTCTGTTCCTGAGGCAAAGAGGGACAAAGGAGATATGACTCTTACAGAAAGTAATTGTGAATTATTGTCTGGGATTTTCAGTGTTCCTTTATTTGTGTTTTTGTTACTTTAACATGCGTATCAGTTTAAATTTAGGTGATGATTTCTTAAGTGATGTCTAGGTTGTCAAATTCAGTTATACCCTTTTTATAAAATAGTGTTAACTTTTTGAAAATTTGATGTTTTCTTCTCTGAGATTTCCTTCTTTGTTCTGACTTTGTAAATCTCGCCCTGAATGTCTGGCCATTTCAACTTATTTTTCCAAGACCAATATAAAATACTGAAAAAACTAAATTGAAAATACTGAAATATTTGAATTGAAAATGCTGAAACTGGGCTTTGTGTAGCAAGGTGAGCCATGATTTGGTAAGTAATCGATTTCCCCAGTTCTACGTTGAATTAGTCTGGGAGGAAACTACTGGGAATTCCCCTCTGCTGTTTTTTGGTATTCTTGCTGCATGATTTCCTGTCAGGATCCACAGAGATCACTTCAGTGCACAATTGGATAAAGATATATATTAGTTAAGTAGACATAAATTCAGCTTCTGCATTAGCACTAATGAAACTGCAGAGAGGCTGATTGTATTCTGCTGCAACAAGAAAAAACAGGAAAAATTTTATTGTGATTTTGAAGAAAATGTTGAGTAGGTGCAAAAAATCATTACCATTGCCGTGATAAAGACATTACTGATGCCAACTCCTTGTTTGGGGCAAATTCCATATAAAGTGTATAGGTATGTGTGCTGACTGACCCAGTGATCGTTTGGAGTACTCGTGCAGCACCCCAGTGCTGCAGTGGATACTGTGGAAGGGGACAATGACAATGCAGAGCGAAAGGGAGCAAAGTTTTTGAATAGAAGATGAACTATGAGGCTTAAAACACTGGATGGCATTTGCATACCTTGTGACTTAGTCCAGTAACTTAGTTTTTTAGAGCTACCAACTGTTCAGTCATATTTCTTAAAAAAATTAAAAAAAAAAATCCCAACAAACCACAACCAAACCCACCACCGAAATTCTGGATTACTTTTATTCCCTGCTTTGGGAGGTTAAAAAAAAATCAGTTACTCCCACTTCTGCACCAGGAAAGGAACCTATTTAAACAAATATGTGGGGAGCCAATAATAAGTGTTGGCAGTGCTCCTTTAAAAGATGCACACTGCAATCTGCTAATTGACTTGAGATATCAGACTGAAGATGTTAAGCTTTTTAAATAGGACTTTTATTATCCCATTATCTTGTTTCTTAATTAACTCTAAATCAGGGGTTGTTTTAATTACCAGTAGAGGTTTAAAAAAGAAGTATAAGCTGATACCTTATTAACATTGTAGTGGTAGTCCACAGATCTGGTAGCACCAAGGCCAAGTTATAGAACCCCATTCATTGTTGAACACCGACTTTTAGGTCATAAGATATAAACATTCTGCCACTTTCCTTTGTCATAAACTTCAAATGGATCCATTGTGCACACTTTAGAATTGTCTTGGCTTTAATTAACTCAGACTGTAGGAGGAAAGAATTGTAAGGTAAGAGGAACAGCATAGAAGTAGTTTCTCACAGTTGCCGAATTTTACTGTGAGCACTATAACTTACTTTTATATACACTAGCAGGATAAAATAATCATGAAGCAAAGCTTAAAAATGAACACAAAAAATTTGTCTTCATGTTCAGCTATGATCGACTTTGTCTTACAGATTTGTTATGCTGAGCTTGAAGCACTTCATATTTTTACAAGATATGAATAAGTTTTCTTTCACAATTTACTGGAATATTGGAGCATGGAAGTACTTTTTTTAAAATAGAAAACAAACCCTTGTAGAATAGTTGGACATTGAGAAGTAAGGTAACATTTACATCTGTGGCCTTTTACTTCCGTTTGGATTTGGAGACATTTCCAATAATGATCATCATGTCAGAGAATCTTGGAACATTTTGTCCTAATTTGAGATTTGTGCATACAGCAAGTTTACCTTGCCATGCTTGCAACATACAGCTCGATGTGAGTGGACAGGCTTTCAGAGACCAATGCACCACATCTTTTAAGTGCTTATAGTGCTGCAGGCTTTGGTATTTTTAATGTGAATTTTTCAATTTGCCTTTTTTCTCCCAGGTTTTATGTGAGAATCATAGAACAGTTTGGGTTGGAAGGGACCTTTAAAGGTCATCTAATCCACCCCTCCTGCAGTGAACAGGAGCATCTTCAGCTAGATTGAGTTGCTCAGAGCCCCATCCAACCTGACCGTGAATGTTTCCAAGGATGGGGCTTCTACGACATCTCTGGGCAACCTGTTCCAGTGTTTCACCTCCTCTTCCTGGTTGGGTGGTCTGTAACAGACTCCCACCAGCATATCTGCCTCATTCGCCTTCCCCCTCATCCTCACCCATAAGCACTCAGCCTTGGCGTCACAGTTGTTAGTTTCTACATGATTGAAACACTCCCTAACATACAAAGTCACCCCACTGCCTCTCCTTTTGTGCCTGTTCCTTCTGAAGAGCTTATAGCCATCCACAGCAACTCCATCTCTCTCAGTCTGTCCTCACAGGAGTGATGTTCCAGTTCTCTAATTGTTTTTGTGGCCCTGCTCTGGACTTACTCCAGCAGGTCCATGTCTTTCTTGTACTAAGAACTCCAGAGCTGGACACAGTACTGCAGGTGGGGTCTCACCAGAGTGCATCAGAGGGGCAGAATCACCCACCTTGACCTGTTGGCCACACTTCTTTTGATGCAGCCCAGGATACAGTTGACTTTCTGGGCTGCAGGTGCACATTGCTGCCTCATATTCAGTTTTTCATCAACCAGCACCCCGAAGCCCTTCTTGGCAGGGCTGCTCTCAATCCCTTCATCTGCCAGCCTGTATTGATGTTGAGGGATTGCCCTGACCCAGGGGCAGGACCTTGCAGTTGGCTTTGTTGAACCTTATGAGGTTCACACAGAACCACTTCTCGAGCTTGTCCTGGTCCCTCTGGATGACATCCTGTCCTGCAGGTGTGTCAAC
The DNA here is from genome assembly GCF_034619465.1 of Leptosomus discolor. Lineage (NCBI taxonomy): Eukaryota > Metazoa > Chordata > Aves > Leptosomiformes > Leptosomidae > Leptosomus > Leptosomus discolor. The sequence goes on from NC_141419.1 coordinate 24,835,431, forward strand.
TGCACCACTCAGCTTGGTGTCATCTGCAAACGTGCTGAGGGTGCACTCGATCCCACTGTCTGTGTCACTGTTGAATATGTTAAACAGCGCTGGTCCCTGTCTGGACCCCTGAGGGACACCACTCATCATTGATCTCCATCTGGACATTGAGCTGTTGACCACTACCCTTTGAATGCAACTATCCAGCTAATTCCTCATGCACCAAACAGCCCACCCATCAAATCCGTGTGTCTCCAATTTATAGAGAAGGATGTTGTGTGCCAAAGGCTTTACAGAAGTTGAAACAGATGACATCAATAACTATTCCTTTGTCCACTGCTCTAGTCACTCCACCACAGAAGGCCACTAGGTTGCTCAGACAGGACTTGCCCTTGGTGAAGCCATGCTGGCTGTCTCGAATCACTGCCCTGTCTTCCATGTGCCTTAGCATGGCATCTAGGAGGATCCATTCCATGATTTTCCCAGGCACAGAGATGAGGCTGACGGGTCAGTAGTTCCCAGGGTCCTTCTTTCTACCCTCTTTAAAAAAATCTTAAGTTTCGTTTCTTCTGAAGAGGAGTAAGCTCTTTGTGAACTGAGACCTAAGTGCCTCTCTTTGTTGTCCAAAAGGACAGCCTTCACCATGTTACCAGATAGAAATATGAGAACTTGTGTACTTGTTTGCAGTGTTTCTTTCGAATGCTGACAACCAGATTACTGTTCCTGGATTATTCGTATTGAGTAAGTATTTGTTGGAAAATAGTGAATCTTGTCTTGTATGATGAGAATGGTGCGTAAAAAAACCTGGTAAAATTCAGTTCAGTATTTATTCCAGCTTTTAAGAAATTGAACCTTTCAGATCAGAGAGTCTGTTTGCATGTTATCTCTGATTTGCTTCAAGAAAGAAAAGGTTTATTAGAATGTGTTTATAAAGTATGTTAATAAATGATCATTTGAGCATTGGGATGTCTGGAAGTTGGACAAAATACTGAGACAGTAAGTATTGAGCAGCTGGACAGCTACTCAAAACATTCTTTTGTGCAGGTGCAGCACAGGTTGATATAATCATTTACTTTATTTTCATTTACAGTTTGAACTGATCGTATTTTAAAGTGCAGATAGTCTGCACGTGAAAATCTGTTCCACTGGGATAATGTCCTTTTAAAAGAAATACAATTATTGTAATCTATCAAGACAGTATTGAAAAAATAGCCTCCAACCACCTTCGTTGAAAAATAGATAACAAATCACTTGGTGCTAGCATTTTTTTAAAAGTGAAAACAAATGAAAGCTTAAAAAAATGCAAATGTTTGTGTCAAAGTAAGGTTACGTAGCACATGTAGCCTTTGTAATCCAGCAAGCATCCATGCTGTGGTTTCTTCTATGTATTAGGGCTTCTTCTACTTTCTTGTATTTTGCATTTAATGAGGTTTAATCTTGTGAAGTGTAAAACTATGGATTAGATCCAAGGGACTTCTTAGGTACCGTAAGTTTGCACTGCACACGGAAAGTACTGAACAATATGTAAAGAAAACTGCATGTACAACCCATTTGCTTTAGTGTGGGTAATTATTTGCAGGTACAGGGGGCAGTTTTAGTCTGGAGAACTGATATTCACACTTGAACCTTGGTGCTGCACAGAGCTGTTTGCTGTTTCGTTAATGCCTGTTTCAGCCAGGCATTTGTTCTCCTTGCTCGAGCCATTAATGTCACTATCCTATAGGTGGTAAAGCAGTAGAAAATTAACTTTATCATCTAGAACCACTAAATATAGGAAGGAGAGAATGGTGCATTTAAAATGCTCCTGTTTAAAATATGTTCAGTACAATTAAAAGTTGGTTTCTAATCGAAGTGTAAAGCTTCAGTGTACAGAAAATAAAACTGACTCCAGAAAAAAAGCAGTATATGAAGCAAAGCCACTTTCAGGCAGTTTTATCAACACACCTAAGCTTCTTATCTTGGTGTCTGCCTTTCACAGATGTGTACAGTTGTGGCCTACTTACTACTTCTAATTACTTTAAGTTTTCCAAATGCCTGTAAGCGTTGACTGCTGTATGGAAAAAAAAAATAAAATTCTGCAGTGTGCCCAGTTCAAATACAGTTATAGGTTCATCTGCTCTTTCCTATTATTCTGCAGTATTTCAACTTAGTTTCAGAACGCTGTTTAAAAGAACACAGCTATATTTCATGTCCATTGAAGCTCTCACATTGCTTTGAAGTTTTCAAAGTATCTAAAGAGTGGGAAAGGAAGTGATTCATGAAGTTTTGCAACAAAAATAAAATGTTAAAATATTTTATAGGCTCAATAATGTCAGGAGAAGGGGTGGTTTTGCTGATTGTTTCAGTTTCATGTGTGCTTTTTAGGATTATACCTTTGACTTCCACAATACTCTTAGTAACAGTGAATAATAAAATACTTTTCTGAAATGTGGCAAGAACATCCTGTGTTCAGTACAACACTGATTTTAATTTTAGTTTTATAGTGTTCCTATTGTGCATCTTATTCCAGCTCAACTTCCTATTAATGATATATTTGTTGGAATTTAATTCCATAGATATTTTTTGTAGGAAATATATCAGCAGCTTAAACATACTTTGGTTTGGTTTGGTGGTTGTTGTTTTGTTGGGGGGGGGGGGGGGGGGGGCAGAGAGGGGATTGTTTTTTGTTTGGTTTTTTTCTTCCATCTAAGAAACAGCTTTGTGCTCCTAGTCAAATGTCAGAGTTTTCAAAGTTAAATTTCATATTAAGTGTAGGGAGGAAAGATCATTATGCTGTTTATTTTTTCAAAAGGAAGAGTCCTAGGAGAGAAGCTTTTCTTAATAGGATCCAGAAAGCAAGAGTTATTGAATGTATTTGTTTTGTATTGTTGTTTGTGTTATGCGGTATACCTTTGTGCTGAGGTATTTGTTATCCTGTCATGTCCATCAGGGGTTATAGTTTAGGATTACTGATCTGAATGCTGTTTGCTACACACTGTTGATCTCCATTGTCTGCTATCTCAAAAGTGTCCCATAAGTCTACATCAGACAGATAGTCCCAGTCAGACTTTGTAGTATGCGCCATGCTGTCCACTCAACTGTCTCATCCCAATAAGGTTGCTTTACTGGTGCTTCCCGTGGTTCAGGTGATGCTGGGGAGGCTTCCTTTCTTTAGTTGTTTTCTGTGCTTTGAGACAGTGCTGTTTGCAGCAGCTTTCCTGCTTCTGGGATGAGTTTACTTCCTTTTATATTCCATCTTGTGAGGCAGTATTACAAAGGAAGAACGGTATTAATGTATGTTTTACTTCAGGCTAAATATTGAATAATGATCTTTTGTAGTAGTTGAGAATTGAGCTTTACCGCAAGTAGTCTCATTGGTCTTGCAGAAAAAGGACACAAGTTTTTTTCTGGTCAAGTGATGTCCTGAAGTTGTTGAAAGATTCCTTTAGGTAGAATAGCAAGAGAGCATGGCACTTCCCTGTGCATCTCTCCTGCTTGTAACAAATGACCATTTTATCTGTGCCATAGCTTCATCTGAAAATAAGTAATATATTTTAATTGAGTATTGAAGTGGTATACATAAGGTAGTACGTGAGCAGGGACCTAGGAGAAGGTACTGAAGATTGAAAATTACACTGGAGTTGCATGCTGTAGACAGTTTCTCATAACTTCTTGCTGGTGTGCTTCAAATGTGGGTTTTGGACAGAACAAATTACATCTACAAAAGATTAAAAAAGGTGATCTGTTGGAAGGCTGTCATCTTGGGATGCAGATAGATATTTTTAGGGAACTAGTCTGAGATTGTGCTTTACATAGCCACCAGTAGTTGGTGGATATTAACGACTTGGACATTGTTAACAGATACTGCAATCAGATAAAACTGTCCTGCAGTTGTGTTGCACAGTTCTCATGTCACTGAGAAATTGAGGGACATGGAAGAAACCATCAGAGGGTGGAGCTCACTCCTGATACTCTGCAGATGTGTAAGTGATTTAAATCACTATAAATGCCTAGTTGGATTTCCACAGGACAGAGCACCCAGGTACCCTGTGTTTTTAACCCTGTGGTAGTTCTTGTCTAAATCCTAATTTTAAAAAAAAATGTTCTCTTGTATTAGTGTCTTTATATTTTCTATCAAAAGTGTCACAAATGCCTGATCCTGGAATTTAAGGAAAGACCTACACAAAGAATTATTAGATTTTCAATGTCACATTTCATTTAGAAGTTTGCCATATTGTTTTAGCCATTTTCCTCAACCTTCATCTTTTTTTCAAGGACTATTAAAATAAAGCCTCTTTTCTAGATCTATTTCAAAACTAATGAGCAAGCCCTCATTGGGAAAATAACATACTGTCTTTTTGTAGCTCTTACGCCAGCAAGAACATCTTCCCCAGGTCAGCAGAAGGGGGAGAAATTACAGTGAAACGAAAAATCAGTGGTGGTGTTATTGGTTTTTTTACAGATAATTTTAAAGTGGCAATTTTTAGGAAAAACATGTTCATTGAAATTATCATTATATCTTCATTTTTTTGTCACGGAATCCTTCATAAAGTTCATTAGTGAATCCAGTAAATTAAATAATCATTTAATTCTTGTTAAATGAGTGGTTTTTAGCTAACTGGTGAAAATATTGGTGCCTGCTGAGATTATTGTATACTTCCAAAGGAGATGAAATATGTGTAAGCAGAGAGTGCTGTTTAGCCTGCAAGGACAAAACACACAGTGAAAGGTCATTGCCAAAGACACCTAATATGCCGGTTATAGGTGAAGGGCTGCATGCCCGCAGAGTTGAAAAGGAATCCAGCACGTATGCTGCTCAGTCTAATTATAGCGTTACAGATGGCCATTACATAAGGAATGCCTCCAAATCAATATCGTCCATGCAGAGAGACTTAAAAGTATACCTGATCCTGAAAGAGCAGCAGCTTGCTGTTTCTCTCCAGGAACGTAGCTCTTGAAGCAGCAAGGTGCATCTTCCCTTCCAAGTTACCTTCTCTCTAATAGCAACTCGGTATTTACAGTTGATTTTCTCTGCTTGATCACCATGCTACCCTCCTTATTATGTTTTTCTTTTTAATGTATGCATGCATCAGGCTGGACTGTGTATTAGATGGAGACAGTTACATTTAAAATGTTAGTTTAAAAATGAATGACATATGCCTTGCTTAGGATCTTTTCATTAGAAGTAGAGTACAGTGATGCAGAGACTGAATTTAGCTGGGAGGGAGTAAACCTAGCTAGCAAGGGAATAACATACAGAAGCCGTAATTGCCCAAGCCAAATTTATCTTCAGGTGCCTACAAAAACTGGCACTGAGTTTTCAATAACAGCAGTAATTAGGATCAGTGTGTTAGCACAGTATCTGCAAGCGCAAGCTGTAGTGAACTGGAAAGACAAGCACTTCCTAAATGTTAATATGGTCAATACAACAGTGGTTGAAATTGGGGAAGAAAGTTACACAAATTGAGTGAAGTTTAGGACTAATAGAGGATGAGACATTAAATACATCTATCCAATTTTATACTGAATGAAAATGCCTCTCCATCCCTAGATAAAGAGCTCATCACCTTTCCTGCCTGCCAGGAGAAGAGTCTTGTGGTTGTATCAGTGGTCTATATAGCTCACATTTTTAACTAAGCTTGCACTTCTGTGTTTAGATATGTCCAAATTCTATTACCGTCTGCTTTTAAAATACAAAAATGCATGCTATCTTGACCTCTGAATCTGCAGCCAAGTTTGAGTACGTAGTCTTCCACCAATGTCTCCACAGTTTTAAGGTATATGTGTGTTTTCCTACAGCTGACTGTAATAATCATGAGGGGTCTGAACACAAGGGATTTGGGATGTGCCTACATGTCTCCTTTGCTGGATGCACATTTATAATCTAGCCAGACTAATGTAAATAACTAGTGTGCTAGATGCTTGGGGTCATCACTGAGGAAGATCCTTGCTAGTCTCCTCTGGGCTGTGTATCCATGTGGATAGCGCATGGCTTTTCGTAGTGTAAGGCTCTTCCTTGGGATAATGTGCAACTTTTGGGTAGGACAAGCAGTATTTTGACAATTCACTGCCCCTATGTTTGAAAATAAAAGCTGCTCTGCTAGGCTGCTAGCTGTAGCTTGATTTAAGTATTACAGGTGTAGTATATAGACTAGATTGGAAAAATGTAGGTATGAGATGGATTGCAACAGCAGGAATCAAGCTATTGCCTGGTCTCTGTAATTGTTCAGGTGCATGATCTTAGCTGGTTCTGATTAGTAGTGAAAAGTTACTAAGCAAATTGAAGAGAACTCACTCTTTTCAGGGATTATTGCTTTTAAGCACCCTTATTTATGGATTTATCTTCAAATTTGAACCTTATTTTTTAAATTAATTAACTTTTTGGCATTTAAATACTACAGTTTATTATAGATATGATATGGATTTTGTGTTTGTATTTAACGACATGTTACATGACAAAGTTAGGTGTTTCTTTAAAGATTGAAAACTTTATGTAGGTTGCCTAGGATGTTGGGAACTTGCTTTCATTAAATAGTGTGGTTAGAGTGGTTGACTAGTTGATTTAGTTTGTTCTACAATGCAGCAAGGAACAGATGTTAGTTTATTACCATCTTTCTGTGGGATTACAATATAAGGATGGGGAGAAGAAGCTAGAACTGGCAGACTGGTTAATTATGCAGAACAGCATGATCTATAAAGTTGTTGTCTGGTGCTGTTGTATTGGGATGTATTGCAGACGTTAAAAATACTCTGGGTTTTTGTTTAAGGGAGAGCCTGACAAAACTGCTTCTACACCTTTAGGAACACTAGTGGTTATGTCAGAAAATGTTAGTGTTTTAGCCTTTGGGCTAGAGTCCCTGAGCTGAGGAATACCTCAGAGTGAGGAGGTTTTATAGGGAAATGTGTGCAAATAGTCTTATGCTTCTGCATGGTACATAGGAAAAGAGAAAACCTGAAAGAATTAACAATCAAAAAAGTGGTGCCTGAGCTTGGAATATAAGTAAGGCATAGGCCTGTAGAAAAGAGAACTGCCAGGGTCTTCTGGCCTTCATCAACAGTAGCATTGTGTCTAACCATACAAAAATGCCTTGCGCTCCTCTGACGTTTCTTGCCCCTATTACTGCTGGTAAAAACTGTTCAAAATATTGTTCACCTGATGACAAGGACTTCCAGTTCCTAACTCTGCTTGTTAATACCGGCTTCTTGTGTGCCAGTGTCGTCTACAGCTTTAGATTTTTTTCTCCTTCTCTTTTCTTACACCCCTGATTTATTTATAGAGAGCGCTTTCATTGCCTCTCAGCCTTCATTTTACTAGGCTAATTAAACCAGGCTCAGTTAGTGTGCTCTTTGTACTATCCTCTCCTTGCTTCCCTGGCTGTTCTTGTAGCTTTGCTCTGCAAATGCTTCAGCTTAAATCATGTTTGGTTTAACACAGGTTACCAGAAATGTTCACGGAGTTCCAGTTGAGATCTTACCAGTTCCTTGTGAAATGGCTTTAATATGTCCCCGTATCTACTGAAAATTCCTCCCTTCATACAGCCAGATTGCAATTGCCTGTTTCACAGATGTACCTCTCTGAGAGTTTATATTCATCCTGATTGATTAATATATCCAAGTCATTCTCCTCCTCCTCTGTTATTTCCAGCTGATGATCCTCCACCTTACAACAGAAATTCTTCGTGTTCTCAGAGTGCTTGACCTTGACTTTGTGCTGTTGCATTTTGTCATTACTATTACTTTGGTCCTCGAAGGCTATTCAGTTCTTGCAATGTGATGCTCTGATCTTTCTCTGTATTGCTAGTAGTCCGAATTTTTTTTTTTTTTTTTTTCAGCATCAAGTATTGTTATTGTGGTCCATTTTTATTGTTCCGTTTTTGCGATAAGGTCAATTCTCAGAATGGTTTGTAACGAACTCCACTCTAAATCTCATTCTAGTCTGATAGTTTCCTTCCACATTGTAGCCTCACTTTTTCTTAGCAAAACCCTTGCAGTTTTGTATTGTTTGTCTTTTTTTTTGTCTTAAATTACAAGTGTCTGTACAGTTTGGTATTGTAGGACTTACCTATTTTTAAGACATTCCTTTTAGTGATCTAAAATTTTAGTTACCTTGACAATATAGGAGGTTATCCTGGACTATCTGCTTCTGAATGTGATCATATCTAAATCCAGTGAATCTGACCGTTAAAATACAACATGACTTGATGAAAATGCTAAATTAAGAATACGGGCTTCTTTGATGTCAAAAGAACCGTTAGTGACTCTTAGCAGTTTCTCTGAATTTCTTCTGAACCTTTCTGAAGGTAAATTATACTTGTTTATAAGCTTGTCTAGGCCTTTTTGTAAGGTCTTTATTTGTAAGACTGTCTAGGCCTACTTTTAAAAATGTATTAGGCAAGTAATTGGAAACTTCATCTTTGGCTTCTGAAAATTACAGTATAGACTCAGAACTACATTGAGTTCTTGCTGCATGCTGTGAGAAGGAGGCAGAGGATTTTGTAGTAGTTTTTGTGAGATACTATATTTTCCTCTATGATGAAAAAGAATTTCAAAGATATTATAAAAAAATCCAGCAATATTCCTCTAACAGGCCAGCCACAGGATTACAGAACATCTTAATGAAATACAGTATTCAAGTCTGTTTTTCTTGCACAGAAACGTACTCTGCAAATCTGCTGGAAAAGGTCTGTAGTGGTGTGTGCCTTCCTTAACCAACATGATTGTTAGACATAAATCCTACCTGTGTCAATCTTGCTAGCCTTCATCTTGATAGTACTTGACTGTCTCCTTTGTATTTAAAAATAGAAATGACAATCTCTCTCCCTCTGCCTTTTTAGCTTGATTAGTTCATAGTTGAAAGTGTGAGACATTTGAGGGAAAAGCTAAATTGAAGGGTTGAAGCTCCTGTTCTGAATATGGTTAAGATCTATTGTTCTTCTTCCACGAGCGATTGCTGCCATCTTTTGTCAAAGTCACGTGAAACTCTTTGTTTCAGTGCTTTTTGTTGTTTGGCAGTTTCGCTGGTGCAGAGGAGCATAGCTGTTGTGGTAATAGAGCAGTGAGCAGCAGGGAGGGAAATGCCCCCTCCGGCAGCTGGTGCCGGTGCCATAGGAAACGGGAGATGCTTACGGTTGTGCTCAGAACACAGCAAAACCTATGCCAGAGCAATGAGTGGTGGCCTTCCTGTTACTTAGATTTTCTGGGCTCAATTGTATGTGAACTGGATTTTTGTTAATATACTCACGTTTGTTGTCAGCACAGTGGTTTGAGTAATTCAAGGTGGAGGTCGGGCATATGTGATACAGTTATGGTTTTGCCCTATCGTGGGTAGGGATGGAGTGAAAGATTGCTGGCTGTAGATGTCTATGAGTGATTTTCTCCTGTTTCTATCTTCCAGTTTAGTGGCGCTGACACCATCAATGTGTGATGCTAAGCAAGCAGTGAAGAACACTTTCTTTGCTTTGGAGAACACAGATGCATCTATGAAACAACCATTTCAGTTATTATTCAACAGAAGTTGATGGGATAGGAGTTGTGCTAAGAAGACTCAGATTTTTGTTAGGACTGAATATTATTTAAAAGGAAAAGGAGTAGGACTCTCACGGGCCTGAAAACACCTATTCCTTCTATATACTCTATTGATCCTATTCAGAGAAAACAAAATGGGTGCTTTGTCCTTTCTCATGATTCCTCACTCTTATTTTTTTAACGCTGGAAGTAACACTTCTAGCTACTCTCTGGCTGGCTCTGGTCAACCTTACTGTGATTTCTTCACGTGATGTAATTAATGTTTTTTTTATGTTTCTGTGATATTTTTTTTTGTGGAGGAAGAGTGGTGTGATTTAACATGATAATATTAGTAGCAGCTTATGATCAAAGAGAAGAAACAGATAAACTTTTGATAAATTTACACATAAACCTAATCAACATTTTGAATTCTCTATATTGAAAGAAAGTAACACAGGGTTTTGTATTTTTAGTAACTAAAGCTATTTAAAAAGTTCTGTTTTCACCTTGATACCATCAGAAGCATGCAGATGCAGTATGGTGAGCCTAAGGTCTTTATGAAGCTAGGGGGGCATAGAAGGAAGTGTTTAAAAGATAGTTCTCAGAGAGAAACACTAAAATAATGTGAATCTGTCCCTCCAAGCTATGTATATAAATAGTCTATATATGTTCCTCCCCTCCCACAAGAAAATATGCTGCTTTCTTGTGGCATCAGAGAGTCTTTAAGTAGCTGTGTATCCCTGCACTTCTGTATTGAGAATTCTGCTACTCAGTTGGAGCACGCTGTGATGCTTCAGTGCTGTGTTAGCAATTATGAAATGCAGTCAAAAGAGGGAGAAGATAAAAGAAGAGAACTTTTACATTTTCTCATGGGAGGTAGGACCCAGAGCACAATGGGGAAGGCATTACGGTGATGCCAAACAAACTTCTGGGGCATTCAAGCTCAATTTAACCTCCACTAGTAGCCCTGCTTTTGTGAAAATACTCCCTAGTGTAGCAGGGAGGGAGCCTGGCCAACCGTATCTTCAGACAAGTTTGTTTTAGCCACTGGAATTGAATGTTAATAGATTAATTTGGAAATCTACTCAACCTGAAATTTCATTTAATAGAAAAAATGCAGAGCTATAATATGAGTTAGGCTGAAAATATTTATTTTTATTAACTTTTGCAGATGCTGTATCTTACTAACCGTCTTGAAGCCTTGTATATCTAGGTTTCAGACTAGATATTTAAGTAATAGTATGGTCCTGCATTATGGAAATTGCCCCTGTGTTGTCAGAAACACGAGATAAAAAAGGGAGTTTCTTGAAGCTGTGTTATCAGTGAGTTGTCTCTCTCTTTCATAGGCGTAGAGAGCCATAGAGAGCCTTTTTTTGTTGGGGTTTTTTTGGGCTTTTTTTGTTGGTTTTTTTTTTTTAGTATTTCAGAAGCACTAACAGTTGATGTACGAAGTTGTAAATATGGGGTTCTTCTTTGGGTTTTTTTTTTTGTTTTTTTTGTTTATTTTGGATTTGGGATTTTTTTAATCTGTGAAACTTGATGTCTGTCTCTGTTTATGTTTATCTTTTTTCCCACCTGAAAAGCCAGTAATGACATTAGGCCTAATCGCCCAAAGATCTCTTACATTATTTTCAAGAGATTGTTTTCTTTTTTGTTGTGATGTGCTTGAAGGTGATTATATTATTATTGTTGTTGTTGTTGTTATTGTTATTATTGTTGTTGTTATTATTATCATAATTATTTAGATATGCCTAACCAATGAGAGCTTAGTTCATCCCATTTGATAGCTACCACTGTTTGCAATGAAAAACAGAAGGGACTGTTTATCCCTTTTTAATACAATAGCATCTTGCATCGTGGTAGGTTACACCTAGATCATAAACTGAAATTCAGGAGAATCGTGGGTAATAAAGAAAAAAGACATTAAAGTAAGAAAGCTCAGGAGTAAAAAGAGGTGGGCTATCTCACGAGTAGGAGGGAAATGGATGTGGCAGAACTGCAAAAAGATTTAGTTATGCATACCCCATGTGCTTTGGAAGATCCCAACTCAATGGGTACCTTGCAAAATTCAGGCTCTTGTACATTTAAGAAATGTGAGTGTTTTAATTGCCCTGAAAGCCTGAGATTATAGAACACAACTAACTTCTGGAGCTAACTGTTGTGAGAAATTTACACTGTTGCAACTCAGAAGAGGAGGCCAGTTGTATTTTTCTGAGAGACGGAGTGGTCAGAAAACCTATGTGCTAACACTCTTCATGTAGCTAGGGAAGACTGATTTACATTTCTGTGTAGTTCTAGACAGATAGCAGAGCATAGTGTTCAAAATACTGTCATAACTAAGTTCATAAAATCCATGAAAAAAATCTGTACAGGATGTAGTTACATTTTTATTCCTCATTTGGCAGGCCCCAGGATCAGTATTGTCCTTGGTCTGTTGTAGTTGATATTTAGAGTAGTCTTCACATGAATATTTGATAAAGAGAAATACATTTCAGTGAAATTACTGAAATAGAGCATTTAAAGATAGGAGACTTCCAAATAGGTTATAATTGCAGGTTTGTATGTTTTTGAATTAATCAAAGTCTAATTTACTGTAAATCTAATACGCAGATGAAAGAAGTCTCCACTTATACAAAAGAGCTATTAAGAATCAGTCTAGCAGCAATGTATTAATTTTTGGGTAAGTATTATAGGTATACTTTGTGTATGCGTTCTGGGCTGACCATATGGCTCAAGTATTCATTAGTACTTTAGATATTTAAACACTTGGTACTTGTAGACACTGTTAAATGTTCCTATATAAACATCCTTCTTATAAATGCAGACAGAAAAAAAAAGACTAGCTTCCAAGTTGCTCACTAAGTTATTGAAATTAATCTAGTTATGCGTTACTTGCTGATCCTGCAATATACTGCAGTTTGTGTCATGGCTACTGTCTGCCATTTGGTTGCTGCTGCTAGCAGTGGTGTAATTTCATCTTTCCGTCATGAAGTCAGATGCAACTACTAATTTTAATTGAGTTCATTGCTCAGTGTAGCTGAAAGAGCTCCTAGTTTGATTGCGGGAAAGTACCTACTTTTTAAGATTTTATTTTAATTCACTAATTTGAAAGTTCATGTGTTATTTACTTGAGGCCTGAGTTGTCCTGAGTCAAATTACTCTAATGTAGTATGTTTTTCCATGAAGCAATTAGAACCTCATGTCATCTTACTCATGATTTGCTGAAGCTATAGGTACTGCTCCAGTCTTATTTTTTCCTTGCTATTGTCTTTTATTGAAGTATTCCTTTAAAAAAATTACCTGAAAGATTTGCTTTAAAACGTCGAGACTTTAAAAACTAGTTCCAAATTTTAAAAGTTATCTCTATGTTATTCATGAATAAGACAAATATCTTTATGCATTGACTGTATGTGACATTGGAAGAAGATAAACTTTTTTTTATGGCTGTCAATTATTTTTGGTTTTTGTTTTTTTACTTCTGATTACAAAAATATCGATAAATTATCTTTTGGAGAACACTAGCAGCTTTTTGCTGATAATTGCATCTCTAGATATGTAGCTTTACAGTCAAAATAGAGTCTAGGTTCAAGAATAATAGACTGGTTATCAACAGAAGGTGTGTCTGGCCTAAAGGTGAAAGAGACTTAATGTTTTATATGAAAGAATGTAAACTAATTTGTTCTGTATTTTGTGCTCCTGTCTGTGACATTTGTTACAGCATTGTATGTGAGCATGTGAGCAGATGTTTCAGTAACCTGATTGGTGATGTGTAGGCTTTCCTGCTATCATCAGTTTTTTGGTTCAGAAAAACAGACTTTTTGCTTTGCAGTATGGTATTCTTTACTCCCTTCCCCTCAGTAAAATTACAGAAGAAGGAAAAGATAGCCTTTATACAGAAGTAGTAAAAGATAGCCTTTATAATCCAGATTCATCATTATTTGCAAGGCAGTAGGAACCAGACATTATGCTGGGGCAAAATCACTTATGAAACTCAAGCTACTTTTTCACCATGCTAATTTGGTTTTCTATGAATGTCAGCAAGGCAGAGGAGGAAGTGAAATGCATATGCAACATGCACATATATATGAAACTGCTGTAGGTAACAGTTACTGATTTTTTTTCACCGTAGATGCTGAACCTTGAGAGTCAGTGCACTCGTTTGAAGTGCTGCTGTTGTAAGAAGGAAGATTCAGCTGTCATTTCAATGAATATCTAATTGTGGATGGGGTAGCAGTCTGTAGAATTGATGCATGTTTAATAAATGATCCTGAATTAATCATTAGTATAGCATTATTGAGCTTAAGGCTGTAGATTCAAGCACAGAAGTTAGAGGATGTGTCTGCTTCCAGCTATCATCATCCTACATTCTTTTACTACAGGACAACGCACTGTTTTTTTCTTGGCATTTCTCTCTTTTGTTGTAAAAGCTGTATAGTGAGTGAGGCAAAAGGTAGCAGGAAAAGAGAGTCTTCTAACAAAGAAATTGGGATGTTCCTTGAGAATTATTGGAAAAAGCTAAATAATTTTTTGCCAAAAGTTAATTAAGTAAATTTAAAAGCAAAGTCTGAGGGAGACACCTCTGTGAAAAATTTTAGCCCAAGTATTGTTGTTCTTTTTGGCTGTGTTGCCAAAACTCTCCTTAAAGAAATGAATAAAAATAAATTTATATGTATATTCTTGTAAAAACTGGGATGGGATGAAGTGGTGCAGAGTATGTAGAGACATGAGGTATAGGTAGCTTGAATGTATGGTGTGTAGTCTTACAGGAAAGGGATGTATTTATTTCAAAGCTCAGTAAATCTAAAATAATTTTTAACAAATTACTGATACCATGAAAGTTTATTCTAAGTTGTATGTATACCTTAAATCTTAATTAGAAAAAAAACATGTTATGTGCTGATCCTCTCCTCCTGATTTTACAGCATTGTTTATGTATATGTCACTGTGATAATTTCTGTGTTAGTTAATATCTGAATACATCTACTACAAGAATTTTATTTGTATAGATGTCACAAATTGGTTACTCAGAACTTTTGAAAACTAAACTGCCTTCTCTCTCTCTCTCTCTCTCTCTCTCTCTCTCAATATAAATTCAGCATTTTAAGTACAGCTCTGTCTTTTTAGAAACTATCCTTTTTAATATATTATTTTTTTGTTTCCACCTTTCTCAAAATTCACCCATAAAATAAAATCTGCAAGTTAATAATGCACATGATTTCTAGACAATAAATACATTTCTACAACCACCAAACCCTGAGGTGAAAGATAGGAAATATGAAAAATGACATCAACTTTCTCTGTTCTCAGTGCAAACCCCAGCAAGCATCCTGCCCCTTAACTGTTACTCTTTTGAACCTTCACAAGGAAGAAGCTTTCTGGAAGGTCTTATTGGATACTTGTGTAATTTGACCAAATACACAGTTTAGAGAAGCTGTTACCTGTTGGGGACAATGCATCATGTTCTTGCTGAGTTTTCATGCTTTGTAGCTAGTGGCTGAATTTATGGCACTTCTAAACAGCTTCACAAAACGTTTCAGAAACACTTGCATCCTGTTTTTACCAATTCAAACATATTATTAAAGATAAAATTAAAAAAAAGTGCAAGGCTCCTAGTTTTAAGTTGCAATCATGTTTTATTTTTGTTTAATTTTTAGAATGTCAGGATTTTAAAAAAATCCAATCCAATTGGGACATCTTTTACTTCAGTATTTTGGGTTTTTTTTCTTTTTAGCTCTCAGAGAGTGGTAAGCACTAAACAGAGACTCAGGTTTTATAAACTGGCAGTGGAGAAGAGGTTTTAGTTTGCATTGTGATTTGTGAGATGTGGGATTTTAATGTGGTAGTTGTTGAGTATGCATTTTAAATACAAGTCTAGAATAGATTTGAAGTTGATAGTGATAAAATATTGCCTGATTAGATACATGCCTATAAATATAGTTGCATTTAATTTGTTTATTTTGTAACTATTGCGTCATTCATTTTCATGACTTTTATGGAACAATAAATAACAAAAAGTTTATAGCTGAAGTGAGATATTCCTCTAAAACTCTCTCTGCATATTTTAAGGTAATTTAATCTTCGATCTTGTTCTCTTCACTCTTCTTTTTCACGATACTTGTTTTGACTATGCCATTTGTTACATTGTTTTAGAAAAAGGCTAAATTTAAACAATAGTGAAAGTCTCTCCTTTGAAACTAAATTGACCCCCCCCCCCAAATTATAGATAATATGTTGAATCAAACAAAATTAGTGATGCCTTTATAGTCTGTGCGTTGGCATTTTCAGCTTCCCTGCCTTTTTTATTTTGGATTTGAGCCCAGTGCTTAGACTTAAATTGTGTAATGTTACTTATCATAATTCTGCAATTATATTTCACTTACAGAGGTACCCAGAATATAGGTTGGCTAACCAAATTCAATACATGTTTATACTGTCAGAGAAAAAAAATAGTCTTTCTTATATATCTAATCAAACTTGTAGTGATGCCTGACTGTGGTGATGTTATTGGTGTGACCATACAGCTCTTACCTGTCTAGAGGCACTGTTTGGGTATCTAAATCACTTGCAAAAGAATGGGTAAATTGGATGGTAATTTAGACTAAAAATCTCAGAGTGACAACAACTACATAATGGGACACAGAGGGATACATTATAGGAGAGAGGAACATATAAGGGGACATCCCTAGGTACCAGGGTATTACAGGAGAGCAAAAAATAGAAGCTGAATGAATGAAGAGGCAGCTCGGGCTCTTACATACGTAGTTTGTATGGTGATTTTTATAGAAATCCAAGCTATGGTTTTGGTCTCTTGAGTTCCAATTGATGCAGTCCACTGTGCTTGCAATACCTTTGTCCTGAGTAGATTTACCAAACATTAAGTGTAGACTTTCTTCATTGTTCCTTTGTAATTGATCTTTCAAAAATAAGATTTTTCTCTCCAGGAGCAGAGACTCCTTTGTTTAGGACAAGATGTTGTGTATCAGAAAGATACAACACTTTCTGGACAAGAAATATTGAAAGTGCAAGCAGCTTTTCTACTTTCAGTCAGTTACAAGTAGAAAAGCCTTTAGGACTTTTTTTCTTTATTCTATATTAACTTCTGTGGTTTGTGTACCGTGTATGGTAAACATGATCTTGAACAAATGCCTAGTTAACACTTATTTTATCATCATGTCATGTGTTGCATCTTTCTGTGTTTGCAAAATGGGCTGCGTAAGCTTAGGTAGTTATTATGGTTTTGAATTCATCTTGGTGTTGAAAAAGAGTTTGTGGACTGTTTCTAATGCTGCTTTTTACTGCATTTTGTTGGAATATAAAATGATTGTATTGTGGGTTTTTTTTTTCTTTTACAGTGTTGTCATGACAGTATGTTTATTATTTTTCTTTTAGCTACTGGTCATTTACTTAATCAAATGTAGCCTAAAATTATGGTATATATGAAAATATATATTAATTTGGGGGCAAGGAAAAAATGTCTCATAAAGGCTTTTAGTTCGTCATATTATGGGCATGTAGGGCATGTTAATAAACCATTTATAACAAAATCCTTCGTTTACCTAGCAAACTCTTGTTTGCTGCTCCTTGATGGCAAGTCCAGACCTTCATTTGAAACAGGCTTGGAGTGACTGAACTTGTTGAACACTCAGATGTAGCCGTTTTCAAAAGGTGGAAGGGACAAGGCTTGAGCAAGGAGGTTGGACTGCATGATCTCCAGAGGTCCCTTCTGTCTTCAACCACTCTGTCACTCTATGAAGGCTTGTTGTATTGCCTGCTTAGATGAAAAAGCGTTAAGGACCTGCAAAATGGGATCCTACTCAGTATTGCTGATTTGCATTACTGCAGAAACTTTTCTGATGATTGTTTCTGTAGATACAGCTGCAGGTGTGTGCAGACGTTTTGGGTGCCATGTGTAGTGGGCTGGCCTGACGTGCTGCAAAGATCCTACAGGCAGCAAGGTAGAGACTTTGGGCTGGATGTAAAAGTACCTATGCTAGCTGTCCCCGTTGCGCTGGAAGCTGGCTGTGGTACCCTACATTCTCACACTGCTCTCAGTGGAAATAGAGAAGGTGGAAAGTAGGAAGCAGTCTCTGGTCTCACTACCTGTGTTTGTCCATTTGAATTTACAGTGTAAATGACAGGCTGGAAAGCAAAAGCAAGTTGATGCAAAGATACATTGTGCTAAAGCCTTCACCAGGAGATACTTCTTAACTGTTCTTTACAATTTTCCAGTGGCAGAGATTCTTTCAGTTCCTTGTATACTTTCTACTGCGGCAAATTATCCATATAGCTGGAAAGGAACTCTTTCCGGCTGTGTAACATTCACACTAAATCTCTCTTACTGCAAATTGGTCTGCTTACTAGCTTTTGCTATGTGAAGTAGCCATGGAGTACAGATCTGTTTTATAAGCCTTCTGAATATATCAAAATGTGAAGTATATGCCCTTGATGATCTCTTTTATTCTAAACAAATTTTTTTTATTATTTTTTAGTAAATCTCGTTCTCTGAATGTTACTTTATGCTGCTGCTTTTGCCTGAACTATTTTCAGTTTGTCTGCATTTGAAGTAAAGTTGCTGAAATCGGACACAGCTAATGCTTCACTGCTACTAAAAAAAGAACCCCAACAAAAAAACCTTCGTGTGTCTTGTATACATCACTCCTGTTAATGCACTTGAGAGGGCAGCATCATCCCACTGTTGATTCATCTTGTGGTCTTCAGTTGGTTCAGAATCCTTTTCTACAGATTCAGAGGGATCACCTCGTGAGTGAACATTTCAGGATTGTATTTCTTTCAGTACTGCGGAAGAAGGCATGGAGGCATGGTTCCTTTGTTGGTGAAGGTTTTGTTTTTTGTTTCCTCAAAATCTGGAACTGTTTTTCATTCTGTAGCAAGGGAAAGGGAGAGAGAAACTTGTCTACATTTGAAATGCTTGATATCAGACCTCTGAGGTTGATAGTTTTTTTCTGGTTTTCTTCCTATTTCCTCTCTTCTCCATCCCCCCTCACCCACACCTCCCCAAATCTGAAAAAGAGGAGATTAAAGAACAGCATAAAGAGCTCTGCAGAGACTGACTGCAGAGGTCAGTCTTCTATAGAGAAAAAAATTCTAAGACTTGGGTTTTTGTCCAAGGAGAAAATAAAAAAGAGTTTCAGGAAATGCAAATCTTTCGATTGCAAAGTCTGAAAAGAACAATACCCGGCTTAGGAAGATCAGAGAATTCTTCACTCATTTTTTGGGAGCAAGGATGGCTCTTTAGTCTTGGGGTCAGAGCTTATGGAGGAGAATACAGCTTTGCTTTTTTTTCCAGGAGCATTTGAATGTATTCCTTGGATTCTGTTTCAGATCATATTTCCCAAAGAAACGTATGAAAAGGAATGAATACATCTACATGTAAATCTAGCATACTTACAAGAAATTGTTGTTAAAAATAATAAGCAGAAGCAACTCAAAAGTTTCCAGAGCATCTAGTATTTTGTGCAGATTTCATCTACTGCGTGTAAATGATCCTCTATGGCAGGAACCTTGGAAAAATAAGAGTGATCAAATATTTGTGTGTTATAGGGTTACTGCATGAGAAGGGAAAGAAGCAGTGAGGGTGGAAATTGCTAACATAAGTGTCTTGTCTGGATTGCACTTCAAATGCGAGATAACTCTAAAGTAAAAGCAGTGATACATATTTGTTAGCCCCAGTAAAAGTCATGTGCAGTTGACTTTCAAAGTTCCACAGGGGACTGATATTTGTGAAACAGTGGCTACAAGGCCTGTGTCATTTTTAGCCACTCACATTTGTACCAACCAAGTGACTGAGACATGTCAGTGTAAGTATTATTCTGACTGGCTCCTCACCAGAAGCTTCTGATTAAAAACATAACTTTAGAATCACCCAGTCTGGGTCAATAAGGCACAATGGTAAGTAGTCATTAACTTAGTCTGGATAAAAATTACATGTAATTATGTTTGGAGTTTTCATTAAACTCTCAATAAGATGATACAACTTCTAATATTTGAGCTTGTGGCCTTCTCTGTGGCCATGAGCATGGGATTGTGTGAGGATGTAAAATTCCTCATTTTTTAAATGGAAAAGGTCTCTGAATGCAGGCCTTACACTGAACACCCAAGTAGCCTTATTTTTGTTTCCCTCTTAGGAACTCTTTGAATTTCTTACCCTTTAAAGTTTGTAACCTAGCTATAATCGCCTTAGACACTAGTGTTTAGGGGAGCATAAGGAAGCAATGGCATTGTTATTCTTACGAGAGTAAAGTTGTATTAACAATCAACATGGTATTTATTGCAAAAATACACTTGGTCACAGGAAATTCCCCCCCTCCTCCTCAGCTTTTGCCCACATGCAAAACAGATTTAAAATAAGTAAATTAATTAATTAAAATACAAAGCAAACAAACAAACTGACGTATGCTTCTGGCACACTTCTAGTTTCAGATGAGTTCTGAAATTTCAGATTGAATGCAGCTTCTTTTCCAGAAAATCTCTAGCTATGCTGGTTTATAACTCATAATTTATCATTAGTAACAGCTGTCAGGATCTGAATTTTCATATGCCCTGAAAGCTGCATTTTGTGTTTTTTTTGAAGATTAATAAGAAGGATTTTTCTCTTCAGTCTTCATGCTCTTTCATTGAAGGCTATGAAAACACTCTAGCCTGAAAGACCGTAAGGAAAATATTTAAAACAATAGTGAACAGACTCTTCCTCATGTTACTATTCTGCATTTTTTAATTTGAAAAATGGAGTCTCACTAGTCTGTCTCTCTGAAAGCAATATATATATTTTAAAAATCAGATGTTTGTATTTGTAATTCTTTGCTGTCTTGGTAACACATTGCTGTTGGACATCCCATCAGGATGGAGTTAAACACTTTCCCTACAAAGTGGAAGAGAAATATTGTCTTTATTTACTTAAGTGTATTTAATGGAGAATATTTATGGATCCATCTTGTTCAGTAGGGTGGACTAATTGTGAAGCAGACTGGAATTTTCACTTTTGGGGTAAGCAATACTTTTCTCCATTTTTTTAATTTTTTTTTTTTCCCTGTTTTCCATGATTCTTTTGATTCTACCTATTTCTCATCAAAATCATTTGTCTGGAGAGCAACATTGTCCTTAATTCCTCTCTTTCAACTCAAGTTCATTGTCAGATCTCAACCTGCTATTCCACTGTCATAAGAGCTTCCATTACTGCTTCTTAAAGCACGGTGTTCTTGTGCTGAATTGCTAATGTGCAGCCTCGTGCCCCAGGAGGGGCTGTCTTACCCGGTGCTGCTGCCTGGGACAGTTGGTTGCTACAGGCAGTTAAGTTACCATGACCTTGCTGTGTACCACGCCAAGGTCAGCCAGCTGAACGCTGCTGCTGCCCAGTGAGTTGGCTTCTGATGGCAAGCGGGAATATTTGCTCTCATCTACAGCAGTTGCTGTCACAGTCCGTTGCATCAGTTTCAGTGGCAGCACTTAGGTTAAATACTCTACTGATAATGAAAACATGCAAAGTAGAAAAGCTGCATGCATTTCAGTTGTTTACTAGTTAATTGTTGCAAAGATTTTTCCCCTCTTTCAAAAGCAAGTTGAAATAAGCTCTTTTTTAGGAGTTACTGAGTATTACAAATTCAGAACGTGTATGATGGTCCCAATAATGGAATGATTCACGTGTCAACTTGTGGTTTATGGAAATTATTTGTATTACCAGCTACTGTGTGCACAAGTGTGAGAAAAAGAGTAATACCTTTGTTACAGGGCAGGGAAATGTACACAGGAGTTGAAAGGACAGGAATGCCTAAGAGGGTCCATAAGGTTATTATCCAAGTCTTGGCCTTGAAAGTCTATATTTCTTCACAAAAAACGACAGCAAAGAGATTTCATATGGGTTTCTATTATGACAGCTGCTATGCTTGTGGTTTCATTTTGTGAAGCCTTGCCATTTAGAACAATACATTATTTTTCAGTTCTCAAAGTTTTACTCAACAGTGGATATTTAAGGAGTTGTTCAACTTTTTATATGAACTGTGCCATTCCCAGAGGAGAAGAATTGGCTGGTATATCAACGCCGTATGTATTACTCCTGCTGATTCATTAGATCTAAAATAGTTCAGATGTTGGAGTAACACTTCTCGCTGCTAATGGGTGTATGTTCTGGAACCTACTCTGAAAGGGAATAATCTGGAAACTTTGATAATGTATTTTGGGGATTGCTTAGTAGAGTCCTCTATCCTTTTTCCATTTTCAATGTTTAAGAAACAAGCCACACGCTTTTAAAAATCCATTACCAAAGTCAGATTTCTCCCCCTGCCCCAAGTTAGGCAGCATGTATTTTTTTTGTTACTGTTATTCTGGTTTAGTAATCAGATTCAAGAGTTGCTAAATCAAATATTGAAATAAATTATTTTCATCTTGGAGGCTAGTGGCATAGCATTTAATTATTTTCATAGCAGAATAATAAACTGTAGAAACTAAGGGCATGCTGCTTTAGTGTATTTACTGCTGCAGCTTTTATGGCTACATACTTGAATGTTTATGCTAATTATGCGATACTCTTTGGCATATTGGAAACAAAGTATCACCTAAGGGAAAAAAGAATAGGTGTAGAATGAAACTGAAAGGCATCTCCTAGCTGTGTGATATGCATCTTTCCTCTAGTTAGGTGATTTACTTTTGCTGTTGTTACTAGACGTTTGACCAGTGTCTAGACTCTGAGGACAATGAACCTTCTAATATTTGGTCTCTTTTCAAAGTCTACCCTCCTTTTTCTTTTTTTGTGCAAGCATTATCTTTCATCCTAAGAGTTTTGTATGACACTTCCTCTGACATTTAAAGAGCAATCTTATTCCCTAATTGTCATTGTATTGCAATCCTTACGTAAGTCAAGCTGGTTTTGTTGCTCATATAAATAAGCTTTCCATTCCCTGAAATTCCTAGCATCCTTTTCCTGTTCTTGTGCCATCCTGAATCATATTTCTTGCAAACTGGCATGTACCAGTTCTGAAGAGGTCTTACCGGTACCCAGTGCTGTGGCTTGTGAAGTGTTTCAGCTCTTTAATAGCTGGGTTCCTGCTCTTGTCCTGATGAGTTCATTTCTCTAAAGTAGTAAAACTTGCATCATCTGTGTAGTCAGTGCTTGTCTTCTCGTCCCCTAGCAATTTGAACCTATTATTTATTTTCTTCTAAGTTTGGAAAAAAGAGCAGAGTGATCAAACATAATTTCTTTCCTCCTTGTTTCAAGTTCAGGACGTACTGCTTGCTGTAAATCCTTGACTAAATGAAAAGCCGCAGAATGAGCTCGCATATTGTCTGACAGAAAGAGTCCATGTAAGAAAGAGAAGTCATAAATGCCTCCTGGACCACACAAGTGTGTGCATACAAGCTCACGATCCATTAAGAACCATACTTAATTATTATCAGTTCATTATTTTTTCAAGTTCTAGTTTCACTGCTGCTTCAAGAAAATTACTTATTCACTCCACAGTATGAAAGATCTATTTTCCTCCTTTAGTTGCCATATGGGTTCTCAAATACTTTGGTTGTTTTTCTGATGTGTTTTAAAGAAATGTCAAGCTCTTGCCATTCAAGTCCTGAACTCTTCAGTAAGGTTTCATTGCTTTTAGCTTGAATGTTACTGTGTGGGAGCTCTAGTCCACCAGAACATTTACATGTGCTTAGCTTTGCATCTGTGATACTTCTGTTGTCTTCCATGGGACCACTCAGGTATTTAAAAGTGATTGAATTAGTATACTCTGTTGGACTGGAGCAAGCAGGAACAGAAGAGAAGAAGTACTGTATTGCATCTGCCTCAAAATTGCATGAGAATTTATGTTCACATTTTACATTTTCTTAGACCAACAAAAGTTAATCTATTGATCACATCAATGGAGTTTGGGGTTTGTGGTTTTGGGTTTTTTTGTTTGTTTATTTGTTTTTCCTTTTTTAATCTTTTTTTTTTTTTTTTGGTACTCTTATTGATGCTTAGGATGGTAATATTACTTTTATACCTGAAAGCAAGAGAGACTTGGGTGCTAAATGCATATGCTTCAAAGCAGTTTAGGGTCAACCGAACTGTTAGTCTGAACAAATGACAATATTAAACAGTTACATACTTTGATAAAAGTAGTTTACTAGCTGTTCCGTTAGAAGTGATGGGGTGTTAAAACCTGTAGTTAATATACAATACTGTTGCTGCAACAGAAACTGCATCTGTTGAGTCCTTGTACATTCTGGCGTTTTTCAGGATGACCTTCTGAAAATACACTTAAGCACTTGCTGTAGTTCTAAAAAAGTTGTGGTTTGAATTACATCTCTTTTAACAAATTCCCAGTTGTGTGTGAGACTGCATTGACTCACCAGCCCTGCAGAGACTTTTTCCCCTGAAACTTCTGTGTGAATGAACAACACAGGTGACTTTTTTGTTTAGGGGTTGGGTTTTTTTCATCTTTTACTCTAATAAATAGATTAGTATGTAAAGTCTTCTATAAATATACTGGAAAAGCAGGCTAATTGAAGAAGTCAAGCTGTTTACTGAAATGTGATTTAAGCTGTTTCCTTGAAGAATAGACAAAAGAAGCTATTTCTGGTCTTAAGAAAACAAGCAGTGCGTAAGGTTGGCAATTTTACAGAAATGAAGTTTGTGAACAATAGTATTACAAGAATTCCTCTTATAAGATAAGTATTAAGACATGTTAGAGCATATGTCTTTCATGGGTATCATAATGCTTAGGAAATGCTTAAGCATAAATGTAAAACCAGTGTTTTAGATTTGCCATGGTGATAATAGTAGCGCAAGATCTGTTCCTTACTATCTTACTGAGGGGAAGTGGGCTACAAGTATAGCCTGGTTTCTGAATTATTTTTTATTTTAAAATATATACAATGTCCTCTAAATGGTTTTATTTTTTTATTCTAGCATTCCTTTGTATTCTTTATTCTTAGAATTTTGTATATTTGAATTATATAAAAGATAATTAAAAGCTGGATTGTTGAGAAACTTGAATTTACCTTACCTTTATGAAGATCTTGTATTCAGAAATAAAGCCTTTCTTTAATATCCATACAAATCAAGATCATTTTTTTCCTAATTTCTAACACTTAAGTTGTCTTTCACTGTGCTCTTCAGCATGTTGTAGGTCCTATGATTTTCATGAAATATTTTGTTTTATTTAGATCCAAACTGAGGCTAAAATGCAAAACTATAATTTAACTTTTTTGTGTAATGTTATAAAAAGCTGAAGCAGACTGAGTAGATAAAGTACTATTGCTGCTTGCACCTGAAAAAGTTACCTCTTTGGTTCTAATGAGGAATCTTCAACAGGCTGCAAATCCAAAGAAACTTAACCTATGTGGAAGGAATGGTGTGAATGATTGGAGTCTGTTGTCATTTAACTCTTCCCAGAACGCTGACTGCCTTTCTAAGGGTGTTTTATGAGAAGGGCTCTGAGTACTGTGATAAACAAAATGAAAATGGAGGAGAGCCAAGAACTCCTACTAAAAGTGTCCCCTGCCCGTCTGTGGAAATACTTGTTTCTGTTCAACCTGAATTCCTCTAGAATCCTCTTTATGATTCTCCTGAGCAGCTGGAGAGGTGCGTGGCTGATGGCAGGAGCCTTTGGTTGCAATCCTGCTGGCTAGGAAAATGTCTGAGTTCATGGGATAAAACAGTAGGGGCAGTATTTCCCAAATACCAATGCTGTTTCTGTCTTAGCAAGTCTGAATGTCTCCTTCTGTACCATTCCTTACTCTTCCTTGCCTACTCAGCAACTCCCAAGCCTCCACTGAGCAAACTCACACACAGGGATTTTTGTCTTTCTCCGAGCAGCATGGTGCTGTGTGTTGCTATAATGGAGTTACGAATGATGAATCAAATCCTTTTGTATGGAAGCTTTTTAATGAAGGTGAATTTGTACTATAACTATCATGCAGGAGTGGAGTGACCAAATCTCCTGAGGATCACAAGAGACTGACTGATAGAGAAGTGTTGACAGGACAGTAGGGATGACTGTAAATAGACAACGTATATCTTAGGAAAATAGTATTGTGCAAGTAAAAGAGAAGTACTCTGTGAGCAGAAAAAAATCCCCAAATTGGATAAAAGAACAAGGGAGTGAGGAAAATAATCATAATTTCCTTAATGAATTACATTTTTATGAGAAATTTTGCATTTTTATCTGTGTGGCTTGTATGGCTTACAAAAGGGCAGTAATCTTTGTGAGAGATGACGTCCAGTAGACACTCTGTAATTTTTTTCTAGAATAGTGCCCCTTGTGCTGACCAAATGGAATACTGCTTTCCCTTATGCCATTTTATAATGGTAATTATAAAAGTTTTCTGGAAACTCTATGAAAGTTATAGTTTGGATGAAAGTGACATATTTTACAGGAATTATTCTTTCTTACAAACCTCATTTGAAAGTTCAAGGATCCTACATCCTGCTAAGCCATTGGGTGTTTCTATTTTTAGTACTTTGTGTGCTACTTGAGTCATATTGATTTCCAAATACTATAAAACTTTACAAAACAGGAAGAGTGTAATGGCCTCATACGGTAGCTGAGATGTTTGGGGGTTTTGTCCCCTAATTAAAGTATTTATTAAAATCGAACAGGAATAGCTCAATGTAATAAGAAGCTGCATTTTCTCTGTTTGCAATCCAAGCTACTGTTTGAACTGATTCCAGTTGTTTCATGTTGTTGTTCCACTGTAAGCTTTATCCGCTGTGGAAAAGTAAGGGATAAACTTTCTTTTAATGTCCTCTCAAAAAGTAGGAACATAGAATTTGCGCAGATCAGAAGAGATGAAGTCTAACAGTAACAAATTTTTGAAGAAAGAATGACTGTCCTTGTACCTGTGTTATTGTTGTCTGATCTGTTTGTTTGTATTTCATTACAATAATTAATATCCTGGAACACCAGCTTGCTATAGTTAAGCTACTTTTTGTTTCAGTTACCCTTAATGTTCTAAAATACAGAATTTGGATAGGCTTGTTTTGAAATAGTGCTGGCAGTTCACATTTGTATGGTTTTTTTTTAGAGTGAGGATGCCCGCAATATTTTTACTTTTCAGGTAAGTTGAGAAATGTGGCAACAGTATTTTCTGCTTCTTATATATAAGGGTACCACAATACTTCCCTTTTTCTTAAGTAAAAAAACCCAGAGTATCTGTTTGGTTCCCCTGTGGAAGTTTTAAGTTCTGAGGCTTGGTGGTTCCATGTAGCTCGTCACTCCCTAGGAGTGATCAGCAGTCTGCCAGATTTCCTGCACAGACGTTAACTAGACCGGTGGAAATTGTCCAGCAGGATTTATTTTTGTGCTCTTAAGAGACTTTTTTCATTTCTTCCTCTCATACACGCCTGTGCTTTTCTCTAAGGACAGGGACAAATGTCAGAGGCTGAAGCCAGCACCATCAGTGCTCCTTCACCTAACACAGAAAGCCTGCCTGCTGCTGGTGGCACAATCCCCACACTGGAATGGAGAGCTGGGCTCACACACTGGACTCTGTGTTTTGGCTAACAGCATTTTACAAGTGTGCTCTCAGCCTCTGGTTTTCACGTACAGCTTGTACATGTGTGGTTAGACAGGCCTTTTGGATGTGAAGATATGCACCTGGAGGCTCTGGCCATCAACAGTTTAAGTCCCACAGACATATCCTTTATTACTACTGGTGAAATTATTGGTTTAAAGAAGGAAGATACCAGCAAGAAGGTTATATTTGTCAGTATAAAAACTTTATTAGTCTGGGTGGTGCAGGATAGTTACGACCTTGTCCAAGTCTTGATAAGGTGACTGAGTCATTTCTTTAGTTCCTTGTGAACTTTAACAACAGTGGCTTATATACAGTATAACTTCGAGCATGGGTGTTAAGCAGCTTGCCCAAAACTGCATAATAAACTTGTAACAGCAGAGTATACAGTCAGAATTTCCCAAGGCATAAGTCCTGCTTCTATCAGTCTTCCTCTCGAACTGCTGGTTCCTGTTTTTTCATAACCTTTTAAATACAGCCTTGCTCCAAACTGGTCCTTTGCTGGTTTTGCATCCTCTGCTCTTCAGTTCCCCATACCTTTACTGAGGTCTGTGTTTCTGGGAAGATACCTCAGGAGTGTGAACCAGGCTGTGCTGAACAAGAGAGAAATGGGAGTATGATGTAAGGGCAATGAAAGGAGTAATTAGAGCATTCTGTATTCAGAAGTATCTCCTCAAAGAATCCACATAAATGGATAGAAGGATTAGGCTTGTGAATTAAAGGCCTGCCAGGAAATTTGTTGCTTTGAAGACCAAGGAAATAAATGAATAAAAGCTTCACTAACATGGGGTTAAGATTATTCACTGGTTCTCTGTACTTTCTGAGGATGTAGAGAATAGCTAATACAAAGCCTCTAGAAACCAGAAAGTGCATGATTTAATGTGTTCAGCTTCCACTGCGGGATTTTAATTCTACTTTTCTGGAATGATGCCTCACTGCATCTTCACATGCTCATGCGCAGGCTCTGCAGGAGCCCCAACAGCTCTGGGCACAGAACAAACACCTAGGCTCTGTAGGGCAAAGCCCTAACATGTCCTTCTCTCCCTGGCAAAATTTGGGGTTTTAAATAGGTATGGCAAGTAGGGGCTTTTCCCAGCACTGAGCTTACTCTTCACAAATTGCAGCAGACTTGCCTGGGGTTTCATTCTGAGATGTGCCTTTCACTTACCCCTCGCTATACTTTCAGGATTCATTGTCATATATGCCAGTAGGCTATTAGTAATTCCATGACACGAAGGCATTTTTGTTCATCTCTAGGGAACCTTTGTAGCTGAATCATTCCCACACAATCAATTCAGTTCAGCCTTGAAAGGAGGCATTCTTGGTTCCTTGGGATAAATATATACTCTTTTCAAATCACAAGATGCAGCTTTTCCAGGCTGCTTTCGCTGATAACTCCACTGGTTGCCACACTGGGCATTAACATAGTGAATGCAGCTGGAGTGTTTGCAAATATGTGCCGGAATGTAAATGTGTGAATACAGCATAAACAATAACACATTGTTCTAGTGCATTCACATATCTATTCATGTTCCTTGTAGCAATTTTCAGGCCCCTGAGAACCATCATCTAGTCCAGCCTCTTGGCTGTCCTTCCTGTATGGGTTTCTCAGACAGTAGCTTTCTTCAGGAGTTCATCTTCGAGCTCCAAAGAAATGAAAAGATGGACAACCTCTGCTAATTGCAGAGGTTTTCCTATCTGTGAACCCTTGTCACTGAACCGTTCCCAGGGACTGTTGGCAATTCCCTGACTTGATAGCCAAGGTCACGTTGCAGAGGTGGTAAGTACATTATTTTTCATTGCCTAAGGCATAGTCTAAAAGCATCTGAGCACACTGAAACTGCGCTAGCTAAGCTTTGGGACAATCAAAACATATAGAGTTAAAGAGTGGGGGGTTTCCGTATTATTTTCCAACTTCACTTTTCATTGGAAAAACTGGAAGAAGGCACTAGGATTCTTGGAATAAAGCTTTTAGGTCCAGGTATAAAATTACTGAAGTTCTCTTGCTTCATTCCTGTGTACATGACTGAGCAAGCCCTTATGGGCTGTATTTCAAATGGAAAAGTATCTAGGAAGAAGGAGTTAGCACATGAGGAGCCTTAAGGGGAAATCTTAAGAGCAACCAATTGAGGAAGAATACTTTCGTTGAACTTGAGTTTTGAGTACTCAGTAATGCCAAAACGTAACATGGGTTTGAGTATTAACTTCTGGACTGAGTTTTTCCAGACTCTCAGATAAGCCTTTCCTCTGTTCATTTTCTGTATGTGATTGAGCTGTGTTTTGGGAGAGCCATCATCTCTGAAGCTTTAATATTTTGTATTACTTTATCTGTGGTACTTTGCTGGCTTATTACGAGAACAACGCTCTCTATTAACTTTCATAGTTGTCCTTACAAACAGTAATTGATCTTTTGGTGAATTTAAATATCCTTCTTCAACGGCATGCTGGGAGATTTTTTTCTGTGGCTGAGTGATAATCTTCTTTATTATATTTACAACTTTTAACAAAGCTCTGGTTTCTCAGCTAATTAAATTGTGTGGGTTTTCTTTCTTTTTTTTTTTTTCTTTTGATAGAACTATTTTCATCTTTAGTGCTTTTTCACCTCTTGAGATATTTTGAAAATTAAAATGATAATATGAAAAAACCACAAGACATACATTATCCAGTCTTGATTTAGACAGTCATAAAGGATTCCTGAGCCTCAAGTGAGAATATATCAAGAAAAGTTTAATTCACTTAACTGTAACGACGAAGGAAGTTTGTTCAGCATTATACTTCATTTTGACACAGTTCTATTCACATTTTAATAGAATTAGCTCGTGATCTATGTACCTGTGAGTTAAGTTTGTATTAATTTCCACTTCTTTATTCCATTTGCTGCATTTCAGATACAACATTTTAAGTGCAGCTGTTGAGGGGTGCTACATCATGTTCCTATTCTGTTATCCCCTGAATGCTGCAATATAGATTGCATTAGCAGAACTTATTGTATTTAAAGTAGTGTCTGAATATATTATTTTCAGTAGTATGTATGTGTTTCAGAACATAGAAAATTTATACAGTCTTTTAAGTCATTGCAGTTATCTATACTGTCAAGCCGGGTCAAGTCAGCAGAAGTCTTTTCAAACTTGTTCTGTGAAGAAATACATGCTGTATTTTCTTCTTGACCAGGCAGATTTTTTTTCTATCATTATATAAAAAAGCAAAAGTGCACAGGAAACACTGTTTTTCCTGGTGGAAACAGGAGTTATGTATCAGGGACTTGAGTATTGTTATAATGATGAGTTCTACATGGTTTCACTAATCTGAACGCTTTCTTCAAAAAAATGAAACAAAGCATTTTAATTAATAGGCTTTAGGACCTTTTCAGTATTCTGTCCTCAAAGTCATAAAGTGGAAGATTTTTGCTTTTTTTTCAATTAGTAAAATTAATTTTTTCTTAATCTTACATTTCTCCAGTGAAATACTGTGCAATGCCATTTTTTCTGTTGATAAATGAAGTATTCTAGAAACTTGTTAGAGTCATTTGGCTTTGTCAAGCTAGTTTGAACATGTCAGTATGTTCTTTGTTCTCCTTGATGTTCAGTATTTTTAGAAGAGACATGGCAACTATGGCAGCCATGAGCTTCATAAAGTAGAGACAGTTTAGGGGGGGCAGGGTATGGATTTTCCATGTTGGGCAGGTCATCAAGGTTTTGATTCAAGCAAGTGGAATGCTTGAATTTTAAGGGTTTAATTTTTTTTTTTTAATGAATTATTACAAGAGCTGGCTAAACAGTAAAAGGCTGAAGGGATTCCCTTTCTGGAAGCTGCGTTTGAGAAATGTAGGGGAAAGATAGGAGCTTTATGTGTTAGAATCAAGTCTGGTTTTGTTAGAATGGTAGAATAAGATTTTTTTAGTGAGCAGTATTACTGAGGTACAGCAAAAGGTTCCACCATATCAGAGGTAGGGTTTCAGAAGGTGGATTTTTTGTATATGGGCAAAAACATACTCATGAAGGCTAAATTGTGATAGAAAAGAAGGGACACAATATTAAAATTTTTGAGATTGGTTGCTCTTTATCGCTGCATTTGAGGTAAGTATGCTTGCTAAGGACAAGAATTCCTGTGGTATAAATAAAAGTATGTTGTAATTAGAGACAGAGGGTTCTTTGAGATGACCGTGGACTCTACAGTTTGTAGTAATAAATGTGCTATTCCTGAATATGGGACAGTGATGTGGAGCTAAAGTTTTTCACACCTGTCTTACAGAGTGAGTTCTGTTTAGAATTTGTTTTTCTTCTGCAAAATTTCTTCTCTCCGGTGAGGCTAGGACTGAAAATAACCAAATATCAAACCCAAATAGAAATCAGTCTGAATCTGGTATCCAAATTCCTTCCAAAAGGAGTCTGAATATTCCTTTTCAGTTTCTGAAGAGTATAGGGTGGGACAAGCAGTCAAGTGTCCACTGCTCCTGTTGTGGTTTGTTGTTTTGGTTTTTTTTTTGATTCTGGGCGGTTGGTATACAAAGACCGTGTTATGATACAGACTGCACATAGGCTGCTGAGAGTAGGACGCTGTATGGCTTGTAGGATTAGCAAGTGTGTGCCTTAGTCTCAGGCACTGATTGTAGAGTGTGTAGAGATCTACTGATGGAGAGCATGCTGTGTCTGTGAACGTGCATGATGCTTTAGTAGTTATATTTTTCCTTTGTTTTCTCAGAGAAAGAAGAAGAACTTGTCCATATTTACAGTCTTTATTTGGGAATGTTTTTAGGAAAAATACAGTCTGTGATCAGCTGTCACCAAGGCAGCGTACAGGAATGTTCTTATCCGGTTTATGGATTTAGAAGAAAAAGAACTGAAACTGAGGGAGACTTTGAATTTTAACACAGCAAAAATATTCAGCAGCTTTTAGCCAGTGTGTGTTTTTGAACTACTTTACTCAATTTGATAAATTATTCACAGATGACTGCAAATTCTAGCCAAATTGCTTATTTAAATGCATCATTACTGGACACCTCACCAGCTTCTCATCCATTTCAGCACAGTGTACTTCTACTTCATTTCAAAGCTTATTTTACTTAAGAAACCACTTTATTTTTCGTGGTTTACTGGCTGTGCTCAGAAAATTATGATTTTACTACTTTTAAACCCATTTATATGTTACTCACATTGCAGCAAATACAATGTTTGATTATAAGGCTTTTCCTGCTTATCTGGTCCATTTTCTGTGATAACACCTAAAGTAATCTATTATTTAATGAATAGTTGTTTATTCATTGATTCTTAGATTTTACCCTTCAGATTTGGTTGCTGGATATTTCCTACAGAATGGCTCAGGATTTCTGCGTACATATCATGGTATATATAAAGCCTTTTGCTATTTAAATGTTTTAACTGCAGTGTAAGTAAAAACAGCCTGGATTTTGTGTCCAAAACCCAAAGTTTAAGTGACAAACTGCTTTCCTTGGGTGACACCACAGTTGTAGTTCAATCCACAGTGTTACATCTTCTTTTATATTGTTCTTATATACTTATAAAACCCACCAGCAACACATATTAAAACCAGATACTTGCCATGCTTTGTCTTTTGCAACAAAATACAGTTATCTTTATCAAGCAGGCTGAGGACTATAAAAACTACAAAGCCTTGTTCAGGTCTAACAGTAGGTGTGGGAAAATCACGTACAGATAAGGATCTTGGTTTCTTGATGAGGAACATATCAGACTCTGAGATAACCTGGATGACTTTGTACCCTAACCTGTAAGACAGAGTAGCAGATGTTTGGCCAGCTGCCACCTAGAATCACTGATAGCCTTGAGGGTTTGGCTGGTGACCAGACAGCCTGTTGACGAGATCTTGCAAGCCAAAGCTTCAAGCAGCCCTTGATGGTGCTGTTGTTAGGCCCCAAGCTCAGAAACCCTGATATCTTCATCATTCATTAGCCAGGGATAGCGTGGGTTTGGAAATTCCAAACTATTGGTATCCTTGTACTTCCGCCCTGCAGCAGCCCTCTGTACAAATTGGTGGACGATATGAGAACCTCACTGGCTTTATGTCCGTGACAGTCTTCATGCCCAGGGAGTCGGGCAGAGCG
The DNA here is from genome assembly GCF_034619465.1 of Leptosomus discolor. Lineage (NCBI taxonomy): Eukaryota > Metazoa > Chordata > Aves > Leptosomiformes > Leptosomidae > Leptosomus > Leptosomus discolor. The sequence goes on from NC_141419.1 coordinate 24,868,480, forward strand.
GCTGCCAGGAGACCTGGCTATCGGGGATATGGAGACATGAATATGGAGAAGGCTGAGGTACTCAATGACTTTTTTTTGCTCAGTTTTCACCAGCAAGTGATCCAGCCACGCACCCAAGTTGCAGATGATAAAGGCAGGGACTGGGAGAATGAAGAACTGCCCTCTGCAGGAGAGGATCAGGTTTGGGACCAACTAAGGAACCTGAAGGTGCACAAGTCTATGTGACCTGATAAGATGCATCCATGAGTCCTGAGGGAACTCGTGGATGAAGTTGCTAAGCCACTGCCCATCATATTTGAGAAGTCATGGCAGTCCAGCGAACTTCCCACTGACGGGAAGAGAGGAAACATAACCCCTGTATTTAAAAAGGGGAAGAAGGAAGACTCGGGGAATTACTCAGTCTTACCTCTGTATCTGGCAAGATCATGGAGCAGATCCTCCTGGAAACTGTTTTAGGGCACATGGAAAATAATGAGGTGATTGGTGACAACTGACATGGCTTCATCAAGGGCGAATTGTGCCTGACCAATTTGGTGGTCTTTGGTAATGGAGTTACAGCATTGATTCGTAAGGGAAAAGCAACTGACATCACCTGCCTGGACTTGTGTAAGGTGTTTTACACTGTACAGCACGACATCCTTGTCTCTAAACTGGAGGGACATGGCTTTGATGGGTGGACGACTCAGTGGATAAGGCATTGGCTGCATGGTCACACTCAAAGAATCACAGTCAACAGCTCGATGTCCAAGTGGAGACCAGTGACAAGTGGTGTTCCTCAAGGGTCGCGCTGTTTAACATCTTTGTCGGTGACATGGACAGTGGCATCGAGTGCACCCTCAGCATGTTTGCCGATAACACAAGGCTGTTTGTTGCAGTGGAAACAGTGGAGGGAAGGGAGGCCATCCAGAGGGACCTTGACAGGCTGGAGAGGTGGGCCTGTGCAAACCTCACGAAATTCAACAAGGCCAAGTACAGGGTCCTGCACGTGGATTGGGGCAATCCCAGACACAGATACAGGCTGGGCAATGGGTGAATTGAGAGCAGCCCTTTGGAGAAGGACTTGGGGGTGCTGGTGGATGAAAAGCTGGACATGAGCCAGCAATGTGCAATTGCGGCCCAGAGGGCCAATTGCATTCTGGGCTGTGTCAAAAGAAGCGTGGCCAGCAGGTTGAGGCAGGTGATTCTGCCCCTCTACTCTGCTCTGATGAGACCCCACCTGCAGTGCTGTGTCCAGCTCTGGGGCCTCCAGCCCAAGAAAGACATGGACCTGCTCGAGCAGGTCCAGAGGAGGGCTACGAAGATGATCAGGGGGCTGGAGCAGTTCCCCCATGAGGACAGGCTCAGAGAGTTGGAATTGTTCAGCCTGGAGAAGAGAAGGCTTCAGAGAGATATTCTAGCGGCCTTCCAGTACTTAAAGGGGGTCTACAGGAGAGGTGGGGAGGGACTCTTGATCATGGAGTGCAGTGAAGGACGAGGGGTAACGGTTTCCACCTGACAGAGGGGAGATTTAGACTAGATACTAGACAGAAGTTCTTTCCTGTGAGGATGGTGAGACACTGGAAGAGGTTGCCAGAGAAGCTGTGGCTGCCCCCTCCCTGGCAGTGTTCAAGGCCGTGTTGGATGGGGCTTTGATCAGCCTGGTCTAGTGGAGGGTGTCCCTGGCCATGGCAGGGGGGGTTGAAACTAAATGATCTTCAAGGTCCCTTCCAACCCAAACCATTCTATGATTCTGTGAAAAGCAGAGAGGTTTCCAGCTAAGCTTTTGTTAGAATTTAAAATTTCTGCAGGAACATGTAAAATTCAGCATTTTCTAGCAGAAAGTTGCTATACTGGAGCAATCTTAACCAGCCTTATTAAAAGCTTAAATTCTTTCAGCCTTTCAACTGAAGAAGAAAATAAAATGAAGGCATCTGGAAGTTGGTGATACCTTCTTTGCTTCTGTGCGGTCATTATACTGTTCCCTAGAATAGGTCAGAAAACTGGAAGAACCAGAATATCCAGAAGGAATTAAGGGTTTGGATGTTTGGTTCCCAAGAAGATGCTTGAAATAGTATAAAAGGTTTTGCTGTTCATTTAGTAACTTTTTGACAGTTTGAGGGAGAAGAAAGATATGAGATCATGTGTAATTTCTTAACCTCTTCACATTTTAATAGTGTTTTACCCCGTGGCAGATCACAACAGACCTTTGCAAGGTGGTATGCCACCCAAGATGTGCTCATGTTTAGTAGTTGAAATCGGAACATTTTTCATGCTTACATTTTTATTCCTGAATATTTGTGCAACTTCTAAACTTCTGGTTTAAAAATTACAGGGTTTATGATGTCAATTAGTTATTTGCATTTTAATTACTAGCATACCAGAGAAGGGGGGAATATTTGTGCTGTTTCCATATACATTGTAAAGCTTGATGAGACCTACTCACAATCGAAGCATGCTCACTGCACATGTTCCTGCTTGAATTTTTACAAGCATTACCTTGAGCACAACCGTTATCTTTGTGTAGTATTAATTAAACTATATATCCCAAAGCTCATCAACAGCACACAAATAAAACTCAAGTGGATTGCTACTCTCATTAGAGTATCTCCCTTTCTTTCTCCTCTCCTATCTGCCTAGAATTGATGTTTCTATTTGGAAATGCCAGCTCCCAAAGTGGATGTTTTGAAAAGTGAATGCTATAATGTGGTAAACCAGATTTATCGTTCAAAGAAGGAAAGATAGCAGAGGAGGAGAAAAAGGCAGGTGGCTGGAGAGTAGAGGCTCTCTTTGCTGTTACACTTCATCCTTTTTTGTGTCTCTGTGCAAGTCCAGTAACTTTTTAGTACTGAGAACATGTTGGTGTCTAACACTACATAAACGGTTGTCTTACAATTGTGGTGATTGTGTAAGCATCCACATCTAGAGATTAAGAATACAGTAAATTTTTATTTAAAATGAAGGACAAGATTGAAATGTTGACTACATAAAAGTAAAAACAATAATAGTAATAAAAAATCTTGTAAATCTTTCACCAGCGTCTGCAAATGGTGTACTATACAGAATCAAACATTCTGACCATTTCAAGAAGTGTTCAGATTTTTGAAACTCTGAGTTGTTCTCACATGCTGGTACTGTTCCTTTCTTCTGTGTCAAATCTATAATGTATACTTCACAGGTGTTGCTTCTTTTGCATCTCTAGTTCTCAATAGAGAGCTCCTTGTAAGTAGCGTGTAAAGCTAGGCATTTCTTTTAGTGGTTCCATGTAGTGTTAGCTCTTGCACTGTGCTGAGGAACACTGCTCCTTTCAAAGTATTTTTGAAAGCACAATGTCCCTTTTAGTTTTTGTCCTTTAAAATAAGTTGTTCAGGCATGATCCCAAGCTGTGGAATCTATAAACCACTTAGCCTGAATTTGCACAGTGTCATTTATTTCATTTTTTTTAGTGCTCATCCCCCCCCGATACATGAATTTACTACTTAGTCCATGTTTGTTCATACCAACATGCACCTGACAAGAAATTTGGAGCAAGCTTTGTCATTGTGTTGTTTACAGCTCCTCTTTTGTCTAAACCAAAAAACTAAAGATGCCAAAGATACTACTACGCATCATTTTTTTTAAAGTTTGATTTTCAGAAAACAGAATGTGCCTCAGTCAGGTCCACAGTTTGCAAAGCAATTTTTGAAGAACTTTTCTTACTATTTGAGGAAACTTGCATTAAAAACAATGAAGCTTGTTTTCAGTCAAGTACAGATTGTTTAGTGATAAACAGTTACTGAAGTGTGAAAGGGTCCTTCTTCTACAAAATCTCCTAAATTCAGCAATACAGTTTGAATACTCTTTATATATCTGTCAGCAGAATGAAGGCACAAGAAGAAAACTAAAATTAGTTTGTTGTGTATCTGAAACAAGCATCAGAAGACTGCGTTTAAAGAAAAATTTGAATAAAGAAAGCTTTGGGGTTTTTTTGATACAGAAGCAGTAGGCTGTAAGAGATGAGATGTTATGGAAACAGATACGAAGGTTGGAGATTTTCATTTTGGACAAGAGCTGACTGAGAAAGTTTTCTTTCTGTGGTGTGGAAATTAGTCCTGTTATGGTAGCAAAATTAAAATTCTGCCTGTGTTCATTTAGCTATAGATTGGCCCTTTTGGGACTTGGCTCAAATGCAGGAATAAAACTGAAACTACTTATCAGAGTTTTGAAGACTGTCTATCCTCTGCGCCCCAGAGAATTAAAGGAAGAAAAGTAAAACATGGATCAATGAACTCTTTTTTTCAGTTATTTTACAAAACAATACGGATTGCAGGGAATGAATCGTCTAATGATATTTCACTTCTTAAAAATTTAATGAAAGATATTATTTTGTAAAGTATCCTGCTGTGCCTGTTTCACAGTGACAGTATACAATATTCCCTGAAGCTGTTTCTGACATCACTGAGTTTAACATGGTTTAGGATGTTTGATGGAAAATTAGGTGTAGGAGAGATGCTGGTTAGAGTACCCAAGAATCGTGTGGATACTGCACTAAACTGAGAATCTGGGCAGAGTGGATTTTTATCTTACCAGCTCTCACAAATACTACAGCAAAATAAACAAATGAACTGTGTGACAATCTGATATACTATTACCTTGCTTTACAATAGTACAAAGCTGCTTCTGAGATTTTGTAAATTTGGTAAAGTTAAGATACATGTTACTATTTGTGATGTGTTGCACGTGGAACTGAAAGCTTTATGTCGTGTTGGGGCATATTAAAAATGCGGCAAACAATGGGCAGAGAGCAAGGTACCTAGGAGGCTGCTTGCTTGTTAAGTCTTGAGCTTCATGATTTTAGGGTTCAAGGGAGGAATGTGGCACTAGCTGACCCCAAGCTGTCAATATGCAGTGGATTTTTGGCTTATTTTTGATGTGGGTTAATATTTAGCATGTTTTGAGAAACTAATATTCTCTAATACTTCTGAAAGTTGCTTTGTTCTAGTATATCTAGTAATACAGTGCTCAGAAGTGACTTCTGATTTTGGGGTCATCACTCTTTGGATAAGAATTTAAGAATCTGGAACTAGAAGTGATACATTGTGCTACTATTTCCTTCCTTTTTTTTAGATTGCTATATTATATAGCTCTTTCATAAATTCTGTGATCTTTGCTATAAAATTAGTTCAGATTTCTGGACCTGTTACTTTGATGGGAAGACTTTTCCAGGCTTCTGCGTCACAGTGTTTAGGAACCTTTGTTTGAATTTGAGCTGAATGTTTGAATAATTTATGTCCATTTGTTTTCATTCCCATGTTCTTTTACCCTGACAGCTTTCTCACTCAGTAGTATTTGTACTCCTGTTGTATTTATGCTCCGTAAGAAACTTAAAGAATCCTGGAGCATAAAAGACTTTGGAGGACTGATGTAAACCATCTTCAAGCATCTTAATAATTAATTAATTTTTATTTCTCTCTGCCTTTATACCTGTCAATTTTCTCTACATTTGTTGAATGCAAGTTTTAATGGTATAGGATTATACCAGTGATGTAGTGTTAAATACAGTGTTAAATACTCCTTAGGATCTGTATTCCCTTTCTGTTTCTAGATGCCCTGCACAGCTTCGTACTTGATCATATAGAAGACTAAACATAGTATTTCTCTGTGTATATGGGCAGTAGATTTGCAAAGACCATTCATGAAGGTTGCACTTTCTGAATATTCAAATTAGTTGTTGCAATATAATTCTGAAGTGATATTCAATGCAGTGGTAAAATTACGTTTTTTACTTTTCAGGGAGCACTAAAATTTCAAACTAAGATGACGTCCATGTCATCATCACAGATTGCTGTTTGTTCAGTTTCTTTTATTTGGATGAATCTCAGAAAAATATGTATTATGCATGAACTCTGCAGATGTACTATGAAATCATAAGCTGTCTAAATGTTGAGCTGTTTTGTATTACACAAATGGCAGTAAATTTGCAGAGTTACCAAATACTAAACTACTTCTGTACACAAGGACTAAGGCAGTATATGCATTCAGCAAGTTCTTTGTTTTCTTCATCACTGGAAGGACAAAAAGAAAAAAACTAAGGTGTCAACAAAGAAAAGTTTGCTAAACGAAGAGTGAAGATTTGTCTGCAGCCTGTGTTTGAGATTGTTGCATAGACAGCTGAGGAGACACAGCAATATCTTCAACTAGAACTGTGCTGCTGTTCTGATGAATTTTATAAGTAACAGGCATGAGCCAGAATAAATTAACGGAACTGTTACACTAACATTAACAATTGCGTAAGTATAGAGACTGTTTCTGAAAACGCTTTGACAGATATTCAGGGAGAGAAAATCACTTTCAGCATCTTTAAATATTTCCCTATGTGTAGAATATGTATCTTGTAGACTTTTTTCTTCTTTCACGTCTCTCTTCTCTCCAGCCACACACAGTACGCTTTCCTGCAGAACATTAAACTTAAACATTGTTATTTTAGGACTCAAGATTCATCAAGTCATTAGAGCAAATGAGGGTTTTATAGTGTTCTTGTCAGGTTTTTTCGTATTAGGAGAATAGTAGTCTTGTCTGTTGTTTGTTTCTGTACAAAAGCAGTGGACACAATATACGCCTTTATTAAAATAGCTTAGTGTTAGTTGGAGTGATGTTAATACAATTGCAGGCTAAAATCACAGAATTCTGTTAAAGGCAATGAAAATATTTCTTTGTTCTTAATTAGAATTTTTACATAGCCTTAGTGATACTCATCACATTGTTTGTGATGGGGAAAAAGATACAGCCTCAGAAAGTGAATAAATCTGGATTTAAAAATTAACATATATGAATGATTAAATATTATTCTTGTTTAGCTTACTGGAAACTCAAACTAAGATTAAGAAATTTAAATAGTCTACTTATTTATCCTTTAGATAAAATTTTAGGTGCTCAGATCCTGAAACAACAACAACAAAAACCCAAACAAACAAAAAAAACAACCCAGTAATAGTGTCCTGGGATGAGTTAAAAACATAAGGCAATTGAATAGGTACTGATTCTCTTTGTGCTATAAACAATATTTTGCATTAAACACTTTTTTGCTTTCAATAAATATTGATTTACGTGCTAAATTCAGAGAAGTTGTTGCTTTATTATTGAAAAAATTCTTTCTGAAGTTTTGGTGGAGGAAAAAAAAACAATCTGTGCCATGTTCAGTTTTTGGGGTGGCTAGGTGACAGTGATTCCTGTCACGTGGTAGTGTAGCAACTTTGTAATGATTAGAAGAGACTAAGCTATTATGAGAATGTAACATCTACTTTCAAGCAAAAAGTCTTCATTCTTCATGGATTTGAGAAGTTTACTCACATTACCTAGTTTACTCTTTATGGATAAAAATATGTCAGCTGAACTGTTCTGAATTGTGCAGCTCTAACCAGTTGTATATACATGGAAATCAACTGTTCTTTTAACAGAAGCTGATAGTCACTTAGCAACTATTGCAAGTCATTACCAGATTTGGCTAGACAGAAATCCTGTCTACATTAATCTAACATGCTGTCACCTAAAGACATACAAACTTTTGAAGCATATTTAGACATGTTTAGGCAGAGTCTAGTTTTCTCTAGCAGGTTGCTGGGCGGTTTCTACAGTAGAGCAGCAAGCTACATTTTTATGAAATAAGAGGCTGAGCAGATGCATTGAAGTGATAACCTTACCTAGGGCTTTTGCGCGAGGAAAGGCTGCTTTGCTATCTAGAGATGGAGTAGGCTCTTTGGTGGAAAAAACCAAAACCAGTTACATCATTTTTGCAGTCTGACTGATTTTTAGTGGTTAGTCCTGCTGCTACTTAAATATATTATTTTTACTATAAATTTAATAATAAGTGATAAGTTTATTAATAGTTAACACAGCCATTATTTGATAGAAAAAAGAATCTGAGTTCTTACATTTGCGCGGTATAAGTGTAAAAGAAATAATACAAACTTACTCTGAAGAAGCTGTAATTGAATTGGTTATTGCACTTTGTAACAAAGTTTATTTAAAAATGGTGTAATGTTCGGAAATTCCTAACTACACGGGATAACAACCTTTTGGAAAAAAAAAAAAGAGGGGTTCTGTTTTAGGAATAGGAATGCAAAATTGAAGGAATTATCCAGGTGTTGAAAAAATAATTAAGAAAGTAATGGGTGTTTGCAAGATGGGTGATGGTGAGCAGTAATTCTGTTTCATTACTAGTGTAGTTTTGTAATAATAATTTTAAAAAAAAATTTTGCAGAATCAACATGTGATTATTACTTTTAATAATTGTATATTGATTGCAACAAAAAAGCAGGAAATAATGTGTTTCTAAAGTTTATTTCCATTCTGAAGTAATATTTTGCCTGTTCCTAGAGTTAAGCATCTTCTGTTTTCTGAAAGGAAGTAAAAGACTCCCTAATTGTGAGTTGTACATGCAGAGACAAAACTGGATTCTTCAGTAAAGAGAAGCTGGACTAAAGGTGGAGAAAAACTGAACTGATGGATAAAGTGCTTTAGGAGTTAAAGCAAATCCCTTAATGTGGCATTATAATATATGTCTTTCCAAAGCTTGAGTGGATAAAATGTAGTATAACCTTTAAGTAGTGTCTTAATATATTCCCCTCAATTTGACAATAGTATGCCAATTAACAGGTGGAGTGAAGGCATTTACTGAGATTAGCAATACAACTGTCATTGACTCATGCTAACTTTATAAAGGAAGCTGATATATCGGGATGTGGGTTTTTTTTTATAATTAAAGCTGAAGTGTTGATAAGTTCATATGAGAATTAATAGTCCTTTGGAAAGCTTTGCACAAAAATGTGGATACAGACATTTTACGTCGGTTTAGGGGAAGGTGGGACAAGCTTGTGAATAGAGGTTTAGTGAGGGTAGTTGGCCAGATAAACTCACATGAGGCTCAAGAAGTGCAGTTGGAGTCTGGGAGGGTGTCTGATAGGTGTGCACATACACTGATACCTTTAAAGTCATCGGTTTCAGAGTGTTCACAGTGAAAGAGAAGAAATCTGAAAATGAATTATATTTTTTAGCAGGAAAGGTGATTATCTCTTAAGGGAAGCTTTGCCTACTAATTTCTGCTACTTTTCTGATTCCAGATCTTTGTTCCATAATTACTGGTGTTTCATTTGTATGTGACTTGCTTGAGAACTTGTCAGGTTTTGTGGTAGAATTAAACAGAAGAGCCAGTTGGATCTATTACTTTAGATAAAAATTGTGATGACAAAGAGTGTATTTCCAAGTTTATTTTGTCAGTTAAACAGACACATGTGCAAAGGTTCTTTCCATACCCTAGTTAGATTTGTTAAAAATGAATTAATGGTTGATGACTTCTGAAGGCCAGACACCCTGTTTCAAGGCAGTTTCAGGGACCTTTGACAACAATCCCATCTGTCTGTGAACAGATGAATGGAGAAGAGAAAGTCTGAAGAGAGGTTACTGATTGAAAGAATGGAGTTGAAGTTATGGATAGCAGAGCATGACAAAAGGTGCTTCTTTCTGGAGAGTGTTGAGATGCTTTTAAGTCTGAGAAGTTTTTAAAGGGAGTATGACTGCAGCTTTGTAATCTCCTTGGATTGGGAGCAGAGTCTAGCATTAAATATGCCTGTGTTTTCCAGATGCTTTGATTTTGTGGTATTGCAAAAGAAAATAGTATCCTTCTTCCAGGTTGTATCTCTGACTTCTGTGACAATACTAGATATTCCTATGACATGCTTTAAAGTCTCTTGTGATCATTTGTAACACAGGAAAAATTTGCATTTTATATCTTAGATTTCTTTAATTGTAATTTTTCCCCCATTTAATTTATTATTCTGTCTTCTGCTAATTCTTCCTCTTATGAAAAAATGAATACAGGTGTATGTTTAAAAAATAATGCCACTTACTTGTGGCTGCATGAAATATGTGCGCCACAATTGCCACAAAAGTAGTTTGGGACAAAAGGTTTGCATATTGAGAAAATTAATATTGTCAGTCAGCTTGCTATATAGACATGTGACCTACTCATGCTAATAGCCCCATTGTTATTAATATATGCTGCCTGCTTCTGACCTGCTTTGTTTAGAATGCATGTTGGGTTTTAATATGTGTGACATTTAAGGGTTATGGATTAAAAAATTAAATTTTACAAAATAAATAATATCTCATACATTTTTAATAGGGTTTACAAAAGAGCAACTCTACATTTTCCCTCTAGCAAGTTGGTACAGTATTGAATTAAGTGTCAGTACTTCTGTGGCCATGCAAGATATAATATTCTGGGCAAATATAGTAATTGTCTTTTGGAATGGACAGCTGGATTTTCCTAAAACCTGGGTGTTAATTAATTGGATTTTTTGAAAAACGAGTAATTTTCAAATGAGATTTCAGACTTCTAATTCCTTGATGGAAACATTTTATATTGTAGGCTTTTTTTTTTTTTTAGAAGTATATATAGAGGGCCAAGAGAAAACATTACTTTATTTGATTTATACATTTCCTATTGGAGTGTGAAAGTAGAACCTGTGTACTGTAGAAATCCAAATAATCACTCATGCAAAACATGTCCCAGTTTGGGTTGAAAATAAATAAAAGCATCTTGAGAGTCAAGCTCTTACAACTCTTCCCTGCAACATGAGGGAACTGAATTTACCACTCACTTATACAAATCTGCACTTTACTTCTAACAAAAAAATATAAATTACCACTACAAAATTATGTATGAGGCAAGTTACTACTCTTACAGTCTCCTAAGCTTTTTCAGAAGTGCCGCTTTTAAAATTTCAGCTTTTAGTGTTGAGTATCAAGAGGAAAATGAAGTCAGCAGAAGCATTTGCAAGCCATTTCATCTTTCAGCGAAATCGAGAAGTGAACATTGGAGCTATGGCTAGGTAAATGTATCAAGAAAGCATTAGGCTATGTAGCAAATCTAATCTCATGCTGTGCTGTAGATGATGCACAAACCTGCGAACAAAGGTAGTATATATTTGGTAAATTCTCAGAGATGCTGGAAACCTCAAAAATATATATTTATAGACATTCATTTACCACTGTAGCTCTTTCAATCTACACTGATTGTGTACATTAAAAGCTTTTACTTTTCTCCTGTTCCATTCTTCCCTTTTGTCCACTGAAATATATCTTAACCTTAATAAAGTTATTTTGTGCTAAGCATTTACATAAAGCGTGTGTGCCTGTGAGCACATTTTATTTTCGTTAAAAAGAAAAATCTCTAAAATAATTTTACTTATTTCAGGTGCCTTTTTTCCTCCCTGTTCAAAAAAGCTTCAATTGAAAAAAATGTTTAAAAGGACAGAATACAAGATTTTGAATAATGAATGCTGCATATGTGCACCTAATATTTACCCACAGGGTTTAGGACAAGTTTTTTCCTTTGGTATTATATTTTATACATTATGGTAGTGTGGAAGGAACTAATTCTGATATAGCATGAATAGGCTCCCTGATGGGGGCCAAAAAAGAAAGAAATTTAAAAACCCAAATCATACTACATTGACTGCAATTCACTGAAAAGCAGTCCAATAAAGCCCAAATAGTAAAGCGTTCACTGCAGTTCACGGAAAAGTAGCTATACTGGCAAAAATATTGAGTGTACTTTGAGACTTTTAACATCAAGTGAATGAGAGATCTATCGATTCTTAAAATTTGTTTGCTTACTTGAAGACATTAAATATATTACGCTGATGGAACAGGAAGTTTTTATCACTGCAAAACATAACATCTGTATTTAACTTTTTTGAAAATCTCTTTTTTAATTGTTCTACAGTACTAGTGACCGCTCTGGTCAAATCCTTATTCAGTAGGAATAACCTGACTGTGTATGTATTTGTTTAATATATGGACTTTATGTTGGTCCGTGATCATAAGTCCATCAAAATTTCTTTTTAGCAGTAGAAAAGATCTGCTGGTGGTCTCTGCTGTTGTCAATCCTTTGCAATAAGGAAAACTAAGATTTTCTGACTGTAAGAAAGGTCTCTGTTCCGCCTTTCCTGTATTATATGTTGTCATTTTGCTGTTCTGTTTTTCCTAATACATAACAAGACTACCCTTCTCTTCAAGACCTGCTCTTCAAACACACATATGGAAGAACACTGTTTGTTTCCTGTACTAAGACTCTGTCTTGTCTACCTCTTTGGATGAGTGAATAGTTTATTTCTCACTGATGAAGCGTTCAGACCAATAAAACGTGTGAACTTCAGTTGCTTTCTTTTCTGCATGTTGTGGGTTATGACTGAGACCCCCAACCTCAGTTCACACAGCTGCCAACATAGTGGTTTAGAAATACAGGTAGAGACTGTTACCAAAGCCCAGGTATCACCTAACTGGGAGTTACACAGATGGTGAAAGGAGGACTGTCTTGCCTCCTGGCTCCTGGAACACAGAGTAATGGCAGGGCTGGACAGCAGTCGCTGTTGTAGGCTTTTGATCCTGAGGCTGGTCTTTTCTATGTTGATTTCTAGATTGATCTGTGTGAACTAATTACTTTCTTTGTAATCATCAGTCGCAGCTGATCTCACACATTTTCTAGGCTATGAAACCATTGCATATATAAAGCACTGTGGTCAGGGTGGAAAATAGGATTTGTGACAAAGCTATATTTTGTTTTGAAGTTCTTGCATTATTTTGTGCTTTCAGCTGCAGTCATTCAGTTGGAGAGAATTTAGGAGCTTTTTATCGTCAGCAACTACAAGCAGTGGGATGCTGGGATTTTATGAAGTAACCAATGTAAATTTTATTAAAATGTCATTAATTTGTGTAGGTTTTGAATGTGTATCTGTGTCAGTGTTTAATGTGTCTTGGTTTCTGTAAACACAGTGTTAGCAAAATGCATTGTACAGGAAAATCCAACTACTAAGGGGATGATGCCATGCTATATTAAACAGAAGTGTAGAAAATGCAGCATTTTCTAGTAACTATTATTATTATTATCATCTGAATGATGCCCTGTGACATTCTTTGTGGCATGGCTTCACATTAGAGAAATATTCCAGGGAGCTTTTGGGTAAGAGCTTCCAGCAAGGTAATTTACAGCCCCATTTTGATATTTATCTTCACCTCTTCAGTCTCTTGTTTGCTTGGAAATATTGCCACATATTGGCCTGTAAATAGGGCTTTCAGTTCAATTCACAGCTAGTCAGTACTTGGAGAAGAAATTTAAGTCTAATGCCATAATTTCACAATTAAGTTTACGCCATGGAGTCTAGGCATGATTTCACAATCATTAGTACTGTATTTCTGCACCACAGAATTGCTCACAGAAGAATTGTGATGTTGGGTACATGACTGGCCTTCTGTCACATTACCTAGAATATGTGCAAGTAATACAGAGTTTATGCAAGCCTTGTGTTTTTGTGCTGTCTTTATTCTGAGAGAATGGATTATGCAACCACTGATTCAAAGCTAGCCTATTTACTTCCTATTAAACACATTTTAACAGTTGAAGTGAATCTAGTGCCTTGTATTATCTGACCGTAGCATTTTGGTTCTACACCAAGAACCCTATGGGTGGGTGATGCTCTGAATGGTAGTGTCTAGATGTGTAACTGACTAATAGCAGGAATTTTTTATCTAAGAGCTCCGGACCTTTTGGGTATTCAGTCCTGTCTTTCTCTTTATGGATGTTTTATACTCGATTTTAAAAAGTTTCTGAGCTATTGGAGATGGTGCTGAACTTGTGCATTGTTTAAAAATCATTAATCAGACTCCAGTTATAGCACTTTTAAAAGGGTGGTGATAGACAAGCAAGATGTCAGGAAAGTCTTTGGATCCCAAGATTGACCACTGAACAGTCTTGTCACTTGTGAATTTTACTGGCCTACTACCACCTTGTCTAGATCATCTTTCTGGCTACTGTCACTGCTCATCAGCCCATATTGAGATTATCTGTGCATCCATATCTTCTAAGAGTGAAGAACAGTGGCCATCTAAGAGGTGTGACTGCCGACTTCTAGGGATTTCATTTGGGTCAGCTCCGTGCAAAAAATATTCAGAGAAATTGAATCCTCATGGATGGATCCCTCAGCTAAGGGATGGTTGTTATTTATGACCAAATATCATTCTTTGTTATGAGGTGGGCTCTCTAAACAGATAAGATTTGTAAACTTTAACAAGATAAACTAAAATCACTGTGATTTTACAATCATGTGATGTACAATTTAATGCTAAAACTGTTACAAATAGGACTGCAATTAGATTCCCCATTCTTTACTCTGTTTCAAACTAAGCAAACCAACTTCTAGTATTTCTTCAAATGTGGTACATCCAGATGATAACCATCCAGATGATGCTGAACTCCCCCCAGTTTCTTAACATCTGTCCTGTACTGGGAGTGTGCAGGACTGGATCCAGTGTCTCAGATGAAGCGTCACAATCATAGAATCATAGAATCATTATGTTGGAAGAGACTTCTCAGATAATCAAGTCCAACTGTCTACCCAACACCACCGTACCCACTAAACCGTGTCCCAAAGTGCCACATCTACACGTTTTTTGAACACCTTCACCACTTCCCTGGGCAGCCTGGTCCACTGTTTGGCCACTCTTTCAGTAAAGAAATTTTTCCTAATGTCCAATCTAAACCTCCCCTGGCGCAACTTGAGGCAATTTCCTCTTGTCCTCTCGCTTGTTACTTGGGAGAAGAGACCAACACTCACCTCACTACAACCTCCTTTCCGGTAGTTGTAGAGAGTGATAAGGTCTCCCCTCAGCCTCCTCTCCTGCAGACTAAACAACTCCCATTCCCTCAGCCACTTCTCATAAGACCCGTTCTCCAGACCCCTCACCAGCTTCGTTGCGCTTCTCTGGACATGCTCCAGCACCTCAATGGTCCTTCTTGTGGTGAGGGGCCCAAAACTTCACACAGTGCTGAGTACAGAGACACAATCACCTTCCTACTACTGCTGGCCACACTATTACTGATACAGGCCAGGATGCTGTTGGCCTTCTTGGCCACAAAGTACCAAGCAGAGGAGAATTGCTTCACTCTGCCTGATATCTGTTTTCTTGCTAATGGAGGTAAATGCTCTTTTCCTCATATGATGCAGTATGGTTTAAGACAAGAAGTCTCTTATCTTGTATGTAGAGCTATTGAAGGATGATTTCAGAACTTCAGAAGGAAAAATTTTAGTTCTGAAAGGAAAAAAGAATGGAAAGTCTTTCTGGATCTTCAGTATTCTAAAGCTTCCATTCGTTGCTATATACCAAGTGTGGTTGTTGAATGGCTTGCACCTTTGACCATTCATGTGTTTACTTTCATATTTCAATACTTTCAACACACAGAAAACATGAACAATTCCTGCAGAAACATTTCAGCTCAAATGCAAATACTCACTTTGTATATTTACCAAAGTTCTTGCTGGTATGGAGATGCAGTTTATTCAGTTGGTCCGTCCTCTTGCAATCTCAGGCTGTGTTCTAGCATTTTAGATTTTAATGTCTCTGTAGGCTTCAGCTATAGTAAAACCAATGCCACAAAAAACCCAAGTACTGCATTTATGAGTTTGAGAGCTGGATGGCCAACTGTCAAATTAATTGCTGGACCTACATATTCCTTAGACACCCTCTGATTGCACACTGCCTTTGCCTGACCACCAGAGTTCTCGCTGTGGGTGAGTTTATGGTTGCAGACAAGTTAATCTGTTTATCTCCAAGATAAACAAAACAATCCAAATAGAATTGTTTCTCCTACACAACAGTGCTTTAATCCTTTTAACATAATGGTCCCAAGCATATTGGTCTATTTGTTCTCATTAAAGCAACTGGTTTGCAATTTTGTTAGTTCATTCCTCTGCATAGGGCTGTGGAATTACTCTCTTTTCAGCAGTCACAAAACTTTTCTCATGCCTGGAATCTAATGGCATCTACCTTTCATCTCTGTTCAACTGTTAATTCTGTCACTCACCAGTAAGAGAGTGCAGATTCTTTTAATATGCTTTTTTATAAGACTGCTGTCACCCTGAGGTCTCAGCCAAGTACCTGACCAGGTTAATCAGGGTATCTTTCTGGTTCATGAGTTCATCTGTCAACTGATTGTTTTCCCAATTGATTTTTCAGCTGGTCAGTGCAGTTTTACACATTGTATGCAGCTATAGCATTGGCTTGGTACTAAATAGGAGGAAATAGTAAGTCTAGAGTCTCCGTCTTGACTCTGATATGCGCTTAATTTGAATTTGAGATCGTTCAGTCTCTCATACTTCCTCATTTTTCTTAGGAAAAAAGTGAAAAAACCACAGAAGCTTGCATTAGATAGACAAATATGTGAATCATGAAGAGTAAAGTCAAAGCAATATGTTGTACATGGATAGCCATACTGTAAAGGTGTATAATATGAATATGAGAGAACATACAGTAGGTTCAAGATAGGTAAGTTTTCCCTGAGATTATTGGAAAATATTTCTGTTGTATAAAGAAAAGCCAGACTTAACAGTCCCCATTTAGCCAATGGGGAAGCAGCTATTAACAGTTCCCTGGTAGTACTCTTTACCATCATATTCTTCTTTCTCCGTTTAAGCTAAACTCCCCAGTGTATGTAAAACCTGCATTTATATTTGTAATATTGAATGTGTTGTTATGTCAGTTTAAAAATTAGAGGTTTTTTAACCTACCATACTTGCATGTCATTCTTCTTTGTTGTTCTGTTTACCATCGCCTCATTACTTATGCCTTAAGAAGAGAAAATCTGTCTGTTTTGGACTTGAATATATTGAAAGTCAGTATTAAACCCAAGGTATTTCAGTATTAACTTGACATCATTCTAATTTCTCTGAATATTGTATTAGAATGTATTTTTGTCTGTAAAATGATCCCCCATTAAGAAGACATGTGTCTTTGGATCATTGAATGATTTGGGTTGGAAGGAACCTTTAAAGCTCACCTTGTCCCACCTCCCTGCCGTGTGGGCAGGGATATCTGTTACTAGAGTGCATTGCTCAAAGCCCCATCCAGCTTGACCTTGAACACTTCCAGGGAGGAGGCAGCCACAGCTTCTCTGGGCAGTCTTTTCCGGTTTCTCACCACCCTCATCGTAAAAAATTTCTTCCTTATATCCAATCTAAATCTATGCTGTTTCAGTTTAAAACCATTGCCCCATGTCCTGGCACTGCAGGCCCTGGTAAGAAGTCTCTCTCCATCTTTCTTATGAGCCTACTTTAGGTATTAAAAGGCTGCAATAAGGTCTCCCCAGAGCCTTCTCTTCTCCAGGCTGAACACCCCCAACTGTCTCAGCCTTTCTTCATAGGAGAGGTGCTCCAGGCCTTGCATCATTTTCATGGCCCTCCTTTGGACCTGCTCCAACAGGTTCGTGTCTTTCTTGTGCTAAGGACACCAGAGCTGGACACAGTACTGCAGGTGGGGTCTCATCAGAGTGGAATAGAGGGGCAGAATCGCCTCCCTTGACCTGCTGGCCACACTTCTTTTGATGCAGCCCAGGACACGGTTGGCTTTCTGGGCTGCGAGCACACATTGTCAGCTCATGTCCAGCTTTTTATCTGCCAGTATCCCCAAGTCTTTCTCCACAGGGCTGTTCTGAATCCCTTCATCCCCCAGCCTGTGTTTATGCTGGGGATTGCCCTGTCCCACATGCAGGACCTTGCACTTGGCCTTGTTGAACCTCATGAGGTTTGCATGGGCCCATTCCTGAAGCCTTTCAAGGTCCGTCTGGATGGCATCCCTTCCCTCCAGTGTACCAACCACACCACTCAACTTGGTGTCATTCACAAACTTGCTGAGGGTGGACTCAATACCGCTATTTGTATCGTTAATGAAGACAATAATGAAGATATTAAATAGTACTGGTCCTAGTGCAGACCCTTGAGGGACATCACTGGCTACTGGTTTCCACTTGGTCATGGAGCAGTCGATTAATATTCTTTTGATGCTGCCATCCGGCCAATTCATTACCCATCTACCAGTCTATCTGTTAAATCCGTATCTGTCCATCTCAGAGGTAAGACTGTTGTGGGGAACAGTACACATGTTGAAAACCTTATTTTGACTAAAAGGAGGAGAAAAAATGTGTTGAATTCCTTTCCGTTGTGGCATATAAATACTATTTCAAGAGAAAACATTTTAAACCATTTCCTTTATTTATTTTTCTTTTAAATGTAAAACCTTTGGTAGTCAGCAAAGATGTTTTTAGCATCCTCTCCATATTTAAGAGGGGGCGTAAGAAAATTGAAAATGTATTAGGTTATTTTAAAAATTTCATGACTTCTTAGATTGCAAATCTAAGTATCAATGACAAGTCCATGTATTACACTTTTAACCTGCGGTATAATCAGTGTAGACAAGACATTAAAACATAAGCTTTCAGTATTTTTTTGGAAGAAGTGGCTTAGTATCTCAAACATAGGTTTAAACATCAGTTTATAAAATCGTTAATACAGACGAAATAGCGTTTGCAAACTGACCTGTAACACTTTATTTTTCCAATTTTCCCTTTGAAGAACATGTAGTTACAAGATAAATGTCTGAAAGATGTTAAGCATAGTTTAAATATTAATTTAGTGTCTTTCTTTATGAAAAAATTACACCATATAATATCAGTTTTTATTCCTTGCTTTACCATTTTAGTTTTGCATCATGCAGTGCTGGCTTGAAAGAGAAAAATGTAATTAATTTGGAGCTAAAGGGATTTGTTTGGAAAGAAAAACGTAAAAGTGTCTTGGTTTTGATATTCACTGGAACCATTGCAGCCAGCCTGAGTACTGCATTGTATTCCACCATCTGTAGAATAATCCAAATCTAGTACTGTATTCCTTCAGATTGTGCACTCTATTTTAAGGCAGCCTGTATGAGCTGTAATTCAATAGCACACAAACTTGAAGAAAATAGGAGGATTTGATAGCCTCTTTCAAATTGCTTATGTTACCCAAATGTTGGTTTTTTTCTTCCCTGAGAGGGTGTTACCTGTATACTTACATTCATATTCTGGCTTTGAAGGCAACTGTGGGTGAGTGGTTTAATTTCATCTTCACTGTAGGTGAAAACACACAGCACTCATAGTACTTTCTGTCCTTAGCACTCTGTCCAGTTTTCTTTGTAAGCAGTGAGAATTCACACTACACCACTGCATCAAGTTGTTAAAGACTTTTCATCAAAAGTAACAAGGCAAGAAAATTGCTGAAATTACATTGTCTAAAATCCAAAATAGCTAATTTTTTCATCATTAGAACATGCATAACCTTCAGCAACAAACTGAGCAAGAGAAGTTGATGGTGGACTGCTTCATAATAAGTGGTTGTTTCCACATTCCTCTTAATTTTGCAGTCATAATCAGAAAAGACCACCCAGTCTTTTTTTTTTTTAATCCTTGCATAAAGGAAAAGCTTTTTTGTCTAGTTGAGAACTTTGTTTTTAAAGACCTCCTTCCAATTTTGCATTGTGCCATGTTGCCTGAGAAATGTTGGTGTTTGCTTGTGTCAGGGTGATGGTGTCTTTTTCATCACACTTTGACATTGGTATGTCCTTGATCCAAATTGGTAGCCCAGGTTCAAGGCCTTGCTGCATTGCTTCTGGTGAGGAAGAGATATTGGCTAGGAGTCTGGTGTTTATTTGTAAATTGTGAATATTGTAGCAAAAGCTGTGTATCTGTTCCGTTTCTTAGAATATAGTAAAAATAGTAAGTGACTTCCTAATAAAATAAATTTTAAAAAAAAAAAGAAAAGAAAATATACATTACTTTACAAACAGTCTTGTTCCCTAAGAGCTCTGTCTTTGATCCTGCTGGGGACTAGACTGCTAGTTAACATCCTTCACTTCCGCGTGGCTTTCCAGTCGTTTTCAGCAGCTGAGACTTGTGTGCGAGCACCCATTTGCTAGCTGCTGGAATGATTTGCCAGTGGAGACCAGCAATATGCCTGCTGACAGCCACTAACACCTTTTTAGCACAGAAAAAAACCCAAACATTTTATCTTTGCTTGTCTGCCTAACACAATCCAAGCTGCTGATACTCTGAGTGACCCATCCCAAACAAAAAAACTAATTTACAAATCATCTAATCTTGATGTTCTGTAAATATTTAAGCAGATTTTTTGGAAAGGATGTTTTCACTTAGTTACATTGATTTCATGTGGATCTGAGCTTCCTTAGATCTTTTTTCTGACTGCTGGCATCTTTTATTCAGCCTCTTTTTCTTGTCCCTCAGTAGAAACAATAGATACTTCCAGGTTTTGTGGTGTTAAAGAAAGGCCTTTCATGATAAAACAATGCGGTGTTGTAGTATCTTATTAAACCAGGTAGGCTCAGAAGCTAATGCTGCAAAAAGATGCCAGCTTCCTCCATTCATCTAAAGCCTTCTTAAAGTGTTACTTGTCTGCATGACTACCCCATGTAAAATTCCTCTCAGAGCAGTTGCTCTGGATGTGGATGCATATGACAATAATGCAGTTTCTTCTCACAATTTGAGCTTTCTCTAGGTCCAGCTTTCTTCAGGCCCAGCAATAGATGTTTATCTGATTTGAACATGAAGGTGTTGCAACTCCATGTTAGTCACATCAGCTACAAGCAAGCTGTGTGAGAAGCTCTCTAAAACACTGTGCATGTTGATGAGCCACTCTCCTTGCTGTAGGAGATTTTGACCATCCACATACAAACCTGTCCCAGTCTGCCTTTGATGCTGTAGGCCTGAGCTTCGCTAAAATACTTATCCAAGTTGCAGTTTTTGCCATTTGACTCCGTAATCTTTTAAGTCTTCGGATCCCAATGCTAGGCTAATGTTGCCCTTCAAATACTTATACTCAGTTCTGTTAGCTTCCTAGAATTGGATTAATTTCTGAGAACATAATGGAAATATTTCGTAACCGTGCCTGTGTGAAATCTTTTTCACGTGTAGTTTGTAAAAAATTAATTTGGCTGTGATCAAACTCAGTGAATATGTGAGATCAGAAAAGCTTAAAAGCATTTCTGAAGCCAGCATGCTTACTGCTAGGCTCTCTGTTTCTTCAGCAGTAGTTCTCTACAAGTGCAAGCGTAAGAAGAAAAGTGAATTCCTTGTCATTCAAGGTGAATGTAAGACTGTTGAGTCAGTCTTGATGTGAGGTATCTTTAGAATAGAGGTGTGAACTCACCAAGCTTCATGGTGTTTGAAGACTTATGTGATAGCCCTGACGGAAATAAATGAAACACAGAGTTTTAACTCCGTTTTTCCTTGCAGTGTTCATGAACTTTTTTTTTTTTTTTGTATCGTAAATTCTGTGCCAAATAAGCTGTACCAAAACATGAAAGATCAAAGAATTTAATTTCTTCTCAGGAATAAAAATATTTAGTTATCAAAGTAGACTTCTGACTAAAGAAGGAAGTTGTATTCTGACAGTTGCAGACTGTACACTATGTAAGCAATACGTAACAATTAGGTTGTATGTGCTTTCCCAGAGACTCTTTTCTTTCATACTTGGTACAGTGAAATTTAGTAGGAAGAAAGGGTATCTTTGTTGTAAACTTACAGTGAGGTTGGTTCTTCAGAGAGCTTTCTATGGTATACAGTGTACAGGAGTACAGTATAATTTGCAAAATCAGATGAGAGATAAAATAGGAAAGTTGTCATTATTAGGACTTGTGTTTCTTAGATTAATCAGTGGTATTCTTAGTAGTTGTGTGGTGGCCTATTAGTGAATGAAACTAACGATTTTCAAACACATCTTTTCCTGAATGCGATATTTGGGAATTATACCTATACGTTTTCCTATTGAATCCTGAAATTACAGTGACACATTTGTGCAGGTGAACTCTTCATGCTGTTAGTGACTGATCCCGTGTGGAGACCAGTGTGGAATCAATAATGAACTTGTGCTGTGTATAGTTTTCTTCAAAGAAGGGAAGGGCATGTGAAGGTATGTACAAAATACAGAACAGGCATAGAAGGAAGTCAGTGTTTCAATAAATCTCCTATAAGCCATTTTCTGTACGTAGAACATAAGGGAGGTATCGGTACAAAAGACCTGCTTTTAAGTATTTCTTGTGATAGGCATACAGTGGTGATTCACATTTACCACCTATTTCCCCCAAAAGCGTGTTTGTTCACTGTGATGTTTTTGTAAAATTGTATTTAACGTAATCTTTGCACAGAAGTGACAACCGAGTAATTCTAGATTTCTGGTTTTGAGAGGTTTTCCATGCAAAAGTATCATTAAAACGCCAACCAACCTAATGATGTTGTTTATAAGCATGTAAATTCCTAGTACATTCAAGGCAAAGGAATCCTCTGTCTGGATACAGCTGTTGGAAAAAGAAGTGCTCTGCTGTCTCCCTTTTCTTTAGCAAGATGGCATTTACTCTTGACTAGGTGTGTTGACTAGTTCTTTGTTTCCAGATAATTTTCTCAGTTTTAAAAGCATTTTTTTCC
Organism: Leptosomus discolor; assembly: GCF_034619465.1. Lineage (NCBI taxonomy): Eukaryota > Metazoa > Chordata > Aves > Leptosomiformes > Leptosomidae > Leptosomus > Leptosomus discolor. The sequence goes on from NC_141419.1 coordinate 24,890,792, forward strand.
CCTACTGTGAAGAAAGGGGCCTGTCTACCTCTAATGCTCTGTGGTCTTCCCAGTCTATGTAGTCTTTATGGTAGTTGTGTCCCATTTCTTGTCTGTAACTTTACACCAATTCGTCCAGCCAGTAATGCATGTTTTCATGAGGCTGTAAGGGAACAGGAGTGAAAACGGAAATGACTGACAGTTCTTGTTGCTGTTTGTATGTCAGGTCTTCTGCAGGTCTGTCTCGTAACGCCTGCAGAGTCCGTTGGCTTACTACAGGACTAGGCATTGGATTTATTCTAGGCACTTTCTATGAAAACATGCTTAGATGACCCTCTATCTGCTAGAATAAGATTATCTGTGTGTATCTGCAAGCTGTCAATTTACGGTAACACGTTGATTAGATCCGAGGAATCAACACGGAGCTTTGGGTGGGGAGCTTACAGATATCTTGGAAAGGGAGGAAGGACATCCTTAGTAGGCTGCTGATTTTGATCTCCCTAAGCACCACAAGGAATTCAAATTTCTTAAGCTCATATGAAAAAGAAATGCAACTTTGAAATGTAGAGTGCAGTATATGTACAAACTAAATGTTAACATATCAGTCAGGAAGAGAGGAGGTTAGTATGAAAGACGTTTAACAGTTGCACACTGAGACTTGAAAATGCATGTAATTCAGTCATAAGGCACAATTTTATTTTTTTTCTGTGTGAAAATAATTATTTGGTATTTTTGGCAAATGGAAATCATTTTGGAAGAAGAATGAAGTTTGAAGGTCACATTTTCTGATGATTTGAAAGAAGTGTAATTAGGGATATATAAGTAGGTATTTAACTCCCTATGTTCTGCAGAATCCCTGAGCTGAATTACATCCATCTACTGCTGTAAGAATATAAAGTCTTAATTGCTGTCTCTTACGTGCGGAGAGTTAAGGAACAGGTATGCTTTTAGGTGATGCTGCTCTGTTTTAACGCGTCTGCTTTTCTTACCATGCTACAATTCATCTTTCTGACCAAGCAGCTTAAACTTGCTGATAAATTCTGTGAGATACCACTTACGACCCTCATCCCATCTGTAAGTGCCCAGGTGAATGTGTAATTCTCCAGGGTCCAAGCAAATTTAAAGGAAGTCTGAATTGATGTAACACAGAAACTGATAGATCCAGAGGGAAATGTATGCTACTAAGAATCAAGTGGGGTCTGTTTAGGAATGCATCTGAACTTGACTGTAGACTGATTAGTTTAATTATCCATATCCTTCCACTATATCTTAAGATTTTAAGGATATCTAATAGGAAGAAATTGGAAAATAGAAAGCAAATGTGAAAATGTTCTTCTTTTAAACCTAATTGAGATGTTGCTTCATATAATAGAATATGAAGACTGGGCTATGTGTTGGTTCAGCTAGTTACTATTAACAAACTTTACTGAATATACTGTAATTTTTTTACATGTGCTCAGTCATAGAAGATTATCATTATCAGTAGACATTTAGATATACAAACCAGGCTGTCCCTCCATCTGTTTGCTTCAGAATACTTGGCATTTATTTTGCAATGTCGTAAAAGTAGTTACAGCTTTGCAGTTGAGAACTATTACAGCAATATCAATTTTTCATATTCAAGTTAGCTTTAAAACCAGAATTTTGCCTTTTATTTATAACTTCTAGTGCTGTGCTCTATGCCTATGCATGGGGTGGGGGAATTAAATGTGTGGAATACAGCTGGGCAATAAATAAGGTTGCAAAACTCTGTCATTAGTAATAAAGCCTTTTGCATTAAAATGGAAGTATCTAGAGCACTAGATTGAAAAAAACCCAAAAACCAACAAGCAAACCAAACCCCAAAAAAACTCAAATGCTTTGAGTATAACCAGGAATTTGCCTCTACTTTGTGAAGTATTTTAAGGAGACATTTTTTGCATGGTTTCCACAGAAACATTTTGCAGCAAGAAGGTATTAATGTTTAAAATAAATGGTTAGCTGAGGCAGCGGGAAATTGGAGACTCTTTTTACATCTTTTGTAGTTGAATCTTCATCATTTTAGGCTGATGATCATGTTCAGCTAAAAATTTGCCTAATTGTTTGCTGGTGGTTATAAGCTAAGTGTAGATTAAATGATTGTGGCTATTTTGTAGAATTAGCCATACAAGAATGGCTGTTTTGGATAGAGTACCATGTTAATGTTGACTGGGAGCAGGAAGTTTTTATCTTCATTTTCCTTTCTCTTCTCTCCCCTCTTCCCCCCACCCCTCCATCTCCCAAAGGAGATGTTAAAACAGCTGTTTTAGAGACTGGTGAAGATGTTACGTTTTTTGAAATGATACCAGGCAATAAAAGAGAAGATAGGTAAGGGGAGAAAACAACCCTAATCAGTTAAACTTATTAGAATTTCACAGTTCTCAGGAGGCTGTAAATTCATACAACCCTGGGGTGAGAGAAGAGGTAGAATGAAATCAGATTCCATCTAGATCTATAAAGGCAAAATGGCACTAAAATTTTATTTTAACATTTAAAAATATATTCAGTAGTGACATGTGGCCAAGTATGTTAAACCATACGTTTCAGAAATACTACTGTATTCCTTGCAATAGATTCAGAGTGATGTAAAGATTTTACTTGGGCGACACCTGCAATTCATGCAGACTTTTCCAAGTAGTAAATGCAATGCTCTGCCATGTTTAACAGCAGATGAGCACATTGAACTTAACAGCAACTTTATTTAGCTGAAGATGCTGCACATCTCCTCTTTAGCTGTGCTCATTGAGCGTATCACTCCAGTGCTGTCCCTGCCACTCTTCGTGGGTATTGAATCAGACCAAGAGCCTGTCTTCATGTTTTCAAAGCTGCCCAAAGAATGAACTTTTGGTATTTTAGAGATTTCTTTGTCTTCATAAGAATAACGTCCTTGAGTATGTTTCGCTGATGCTATGAAGCTGGGCACCCTCAAGGCTAAAACTCCTAAAAGTAGGAGCTACAACTCTTACTGCCACAGCAACAAAGTTTGGGATGTAATTAGGAAAAGTATTAGAGTGACTGAGTGTGACAATGGGAATCAAATTCAGTTTAGTTTTCTGGTTACTCTTGTTTCGTTTTCTTTCCCATGAAGATGATAACAGCAAAGGGAAAGTGAGATGCCAGAAATGAGGGAAGGAGTAGAGTGAAGGTGAAGAATAGGAGGAAATTTATCAGAAAAGAGGAGAAGAGAATTATATACTTGATAGAAGGAAGAAAGAAGTTAGACATTCAGCGAATTACTGTTTTCTTATTTACCTGCTGGGAAGCCCATACTAGGTGAGAGACAACATCTGAAAACCTCTGTGTGCAGATAAAAAGAAGGCAGCTTAGCTGCACTTTTCATAAATAGTCTGAGACTCTATCTGCACACAGTGACATTTAATTAAGCCAGTAAGCTGAAAGTTTTTTTTTATCCTATGTTTTAGTTACGGTTGAGAAATTATTGCAGTTTGTAATTTTGTATCCTTATCTGAACTAAATTCCATGAAGTAGATTAAGAGTTTGCCTACTCTGGGGGGCTTTAGCAATATTCTATCTATACAGTCATTTTTAATACAATTTTACTGAGTGATTAAAGAAATAGATGGTAACCTAGTACTGTGCCGCACTTTTTTAATTAAAGTTGTTTGTGTTCGCACAGAATAAAGCAAATAAGTGAATAATGGATATCTGAGCTAAAAATGGGGGGCTGTCAGCCTGCTCAGACATAGCTTTTTCTTGTAGGGACCTAGTTATGATAATGGTCTATATAGGAACTTCTGATCTCGGAACAGTGTTTGTTTGGCACCTTCCTCAAGGGAATCATACTAGTGAAAAATTTATTATTGTAAAAAAATAACATTTTTAAATGGCGCCATACTTCTGTGCGGTCTTTTCTGACACTGCTCTTCACTGAAGTGACATAGTCGATGTAGCAGGTTTTTACACATGGAAACAGTTCTATTTTAGCAGAGGATTAAGTGCAGATACACAACATATTTCATAAAAGATTCTTATATCCTCTCTCCCATTGACACTCCTGCCCCCAGATCAGAAGCGTAGCCTGGCACACCGTGCTTTCTTTCAGATCTTCACAGACATTTGCCTGCCATAATGCAACATAAATTTTGTCTTAGTTATCAGACTGTGATTATGAAATAATAATGGGAAGAGGGATCTCAGCCTGTTCATAAAGCATAGTGATTTTTAGTATAAAAAGAAGCTGAATTAAAAAGACCACACTTTTTTATTTGCATATGCTGTCTTATGACTTACAGTAATTAATGTAATTAGAGGAAAATATGAAAGACAAGCTTTTTGATTTGTGTGTGTGTGTGAGAAGTTGATCTGGCTTGCTGTTCTGAAGTAGTACTGGAAGAGGCCTGTCTTGAATGAGACATAGAGCTCGGACAAATGAGATCTGGTGGTTGAGGGTGTTACACACCCACTGCCTCTCTCTGGAGGCATCGCAAAACTGTCATATTGAAATCCAGCAGACTCTTCTGCCAGAAAGCATGCAAGAGATGACCCTGACAATTCGTTGTGACTGATAATCTTTAAGATGTACGATATCTTTCTTTTGTTGTGAACCTCCTCTTTTCACTTTCACTTCCTTCCATTCAAACGCCATAATCCTTCTGGAACGGCAAATGCCAAACAGCAGGCTGAAATGGTAGATCCATTTGCTATTAGTGTATCTTTCTTCTTTCCTCTACCCACTTTCTTTTCTGAAGAAACCACTTGTTTGCTTTTTCTTTGTTTTGTAGCCTTTAGAAAGCCTTTGAAAATGCTTTTACTTCCCTGTCACCGCATTATGCTCTTTGGAGGGAGGATCAGCTGGAGTCATGGCAAAGAGAACTGCTGTCCTGGTAGTTTTATTTTGTATTCACCGTATGATTCCCAGAATTGCATTGTTCCTTCCCAGAGGGGGAAGATTGGTCTCTCATGCAAATCACTGGTCCTTTTCTAGGCTTTTGTAGCCTTCCTGAAATTGTTGGAAAGGATCCTTCTTTCTGCAGAGCGGGGAGAAGGAATTGCACCAGACAGGCTGGCCCCAGTCATTTTATCCCTTTCCTGTGTCTTACAGCTCCTTTTGAGGAGCAGGCACCAGTCAGTACCTATCCTGAGTTCCCAGGGCTTCTGCTGCTTTTGTGCATTTGGTGCGCCAAATTCAGCCGTGTTATTTGACTTAGAGACTTGCATTGGTGTGAGAGTACACAAAATCTGGCCCACAGCCCTGTCTGTATGCAAAAGTATGCTTGCTCATTTAAGCTGAATTGATAAATAAGTTTTTCTACTGACTTGTGATACATGAAGTTGGTACCAGTTAACCAAAATTAACATGTTTATGTTGTTTCAGCTGATAATATTTTGTGAGTAGAGGTGTCTGCAGATTCAGTTTTCACAAAGCCTTATTAGGGTTCATGAAAGTGCAGCTGTTATCCTCAGGAATGCCTCCAAGCCTTGGAAAGTCTAGCAACAACACAGAGAATATGCAGTAATAGGAATTTATTTCAAAAGAAGTAAAGTGACAAAGCGAAGTAGAAAGAATAAGGCTAGAAACAGTCTGCATAGATCTGCACTGTGATTGAAAGTAGCGAGATTTAAACTACCTGTTTCTTGCAAGCAAGTTAAAAAGGACAGAAATTTTAGTTTAACCCCTATCTGCATAGACATCAGCACATGCGTGCAGAGGATTATTACCACCATCTGTTTTATCCACAGTGGTTTCCATCAGTTGTGTTGTTTTGCCTTTTTAGTGTTTAAGCACTGCTTTGAAGCTGTTGTGTTGTTAACTTAGGCTGAATCTGTGCATAGCTGCCTGTAGCAGTGTCAGCATGCTAAGATCATAACTGTTAGATTAATGAATGGAAGTATTAGCTCTGTGCCAGTGCAGTACATTAATAGCTGTGCAAGTTCAATCAAATACACTACTGACTTTGTCGTTGTGTAATAGTATTTACCAGATCTTAGATGGACTGCTGAGAAAGATGAATGTAATCTTTCATTTTTTATCTGACTTAAATACAAGGTAAAAAAATCATTTTCATAGACTATTTTATTATTATTCTTCGCAGGAGGAGAATATATGTACCTGTAGACTTGAATTTGTCACTGCAATGGAATATGCATAATGAGGGATATTGTAGTGAATGGAAGGAAAACTAACTGTTGCAACCATTATCTTTCACATAACTTAATCTCATATTCCGAATTACTGGAATTAATACCAAAAAGAAAAGAAAAAAGTATGCTTATTGCTTCGTTTTTTTTCTTTTTCCTTCACAGAACCTGAAGAGAGTGTTTGTAGAATTTAGTCATCAGGAGCTGTTTGAGTTCTATAACAAGGTCTGTAGATTTTACAATACTATAGTTTCTTTGTAAACACCTTATGCTGCTCAGCAGGAAGTGTTGCCTATATGAATTAAATCTAATGAAACTGGAAGGAAAATGGATCCAACTTTTATTAAGGCTGTTGGATTTATTTGATCACATAAAGCATTTGCAGGAAGAATCTGTGCGTTGAAATTTGGAATAGGCAGGGCTTGGGTCATTGTAAGCATACCTGATGGTTAGATCGAGAGTAGCAGCTGATGATTAATAATGAGGAGCTCTTTGGAAAGAGCATCTTTGCATTACATCTTCAGTTGAAATGCCAGGCTTGTAATCCAATCAAAATGAACTCTATTATTTTTTTTCCTTGTTATTATGCATTGGAAATTCGCAGCAAAACATCTGTGCATGTAAAAAAAGCAGTATTTAGGCAACTGTTTCTTTAAAATTTGAATATTTAAACTGCAGCAATGAATTCTAATAGCTTCATGTAAAAACAAATATTCATGAGTACAGGATTTTTTTATTGCCATGTGAATAGATTTAGTATGCATAGCTGAAGATACTGGAATGTGGGGGTTTTTTACTGTTTGCATGTTTCTAAACAACATTTTATATGACTGGAGATTTTTCTCTCTTTTTTTGTTCCTTTAAATAGCTGGAAACTATACAAGCACAGCTGGATTCCCTTACATGATGTTTTTGAAGACTTATTTCTCCATCACACTCCTGCCACCTCATTATTTTGAATTGAAGATAGATTGCCAAGCTGTGTTTGCTGAAGGATTCGGTGGGTTGCTTCCTGTAAAATTATATGGCTTCTTTCCTTTTTAGACCAGTAATATTAGCCAGGAGTCTTTTTTAAGGGTCTGAAGATTCTAATGGACTTTCTCTTGTTTTCTGAGCAATTGTGAGGAATGGCTTTACTTGCAGGAAAAAAAGAAAAAAAAGAATGCTGCCTTGCTTCGGAATTACTTTTTTTTTGTCCTGTTATGTGTATTACTTGATTCTGGTAGAAATTTGCATACTAGTGAGGGACCAGGAATAAAATCTATTTTTTAGGCATAGAAGTACTAAGAAAACACACAACTGATAAAATATCTATAATTTTTAATTGTTATTCACATGATTGATAATGCTTATTGCAAATTTGTCAAAATAAATTCAGAATTTAAAAATTGATTTAGTTTGGGCTACTTTAACTTAATTTCATTATCTTTGTTCTTTTTTTAGTTTGTTTTTTTTTTCTTCTAAATCATCAACAAGTCTTTCCTGTGCTGGTGGCCCCAGAGCTGGACGCAGTACTGCAGGTGGTTCTCACCAGAGCAGAGTAGAGGGGCAGAATCACCTCCCTCGACCTGCTGGCCACGCTGCTTTTGATGCAGCCCAGGATGCGATTGCCTTTCTGGGCCGTGAGTGTGCATTAACAGCTCATGTCTAATTTTTCATCCACCAGCACCCCCAGCCCTTTTCAGCGGGGCTGCTCTCAATCCCTTCATCCCCCACCCTGTGTTGATGCTGGGGATGGCCCTGACCCAGGTGCAGGTGCACTTGGCCTTGTTGAACTTCATGAAGTTCACACGGGCCCACTTCTAGAGCTTGTCCAGGTCCCTCTGGATGGCATCCCTTCCCTCAGGTGTGTCAACCACACCACTCAGCTCAGTGTTGTCTGCAAACTTGCTGAGAGTGAAGTCAATCCCACTGCCACTGAAGATATACAGTACTGGTAGCAATACAGACACCTGGGGGACACCCCTCATCACTCATTTCCATCTGGACATTGAGCTATTTGCCATTACTCTCTGGATGTTAATTTCTTATGCACTAAATAGTGCATCCATCACTACTATCTCTCCAATTGAGAGAGAAGGATGTTGTGAGGGACCGTGGAGTCCTTCTCCATTCATAAACAGCAAGTCTAGGAGGGCATCTTTCCTCATTGGCTCTCTGAGTGCTTGTGACAAGAAATTATCTTCCATAAACTTCAAGTATTTCCCCAACCTGCTCGTCACAGCAGTATGATATGCCCAGTTCATGTCTGGGAAGTTGAAATCTCCCATAAGGACAAGGACTGCTAATCCAGAGGTTTCTCATAACTGCGTAAAGATTAACTCCTCAGTGCTAGCATCCTGTCTGGGCAATCGGTAGTAGACACCCACTACTACATCTCCTTTGTTTAACATCACCCTAATCCTCACGCAGAGGCTCTCAACCACATCATCACTAACTGCAAGCCTGAGCAATCAAACCTCTCCCTTGCCTGCCCTGTCTGTCCCTCCTGTTGTCCTCCATCCCTGACTTCCTGTAGTGCAACTCATTCCACCAAGTCTCACTAGCACCAATGATATCATAGCTCTGGGAACTGACTAAGGCTTCCAGCCAAAAGCATTTGCAACCACAGCACCCAGTAGTCCCCCTTAACCCTTTCCCTTCCTGTGAGGCACTGGGGGCAGGGTGGAACATGGAGAGACACACATTCCCTCATGAGATACCCCCAAACAGTAGGCCAGAGCCAGCAACTCCAGAGACTCCTTAGCAGCCAACAGACATAACAGACCGTGGCACTGCCAGGACTGTGGCTCCTACTGTGCAGTTCCCAGCCGCTGCACTCCAATGCCCTGGCTGCTTCAGCCCTTTGTCCATCCCAGAACCTTCTACCCTCAAGGTGGGGACCAACCCTGACTCCTGCAGCCTGGGGATGCTCTTGGGGGCAAGAGTGGAAGTGACCAGCAGCAATGGCTCCCGTCTCTCTTTTCAGGCTCAGCAAACCTGTGCTGACTGTCTGGGCTGAAGCAGCCCTTCCCTGCAGCCTGGGCGCCCCCGGCAGGGGTGGCACCCCTATGACCCTGGTGTTTTTGGCACAAGAGTTCAGCAATCCTGTGCGAGCGTCCATGTCCTTGCCTGGGTGATGCATGCACAGTAAACACAACTTACAGAGAATTTCCCAAATACCTGGGGCCATGTCTCCTGTTTCACCTCCTATAAGCAAGTCTCTTCCCTGATCTGCAGCCCTGTCCTGCTGGCGCAGCAGCTCACCCCATGGGGAGTGCACCAGCCACAAGCATCCACGTGCCTGGCACAGAGCCAGGAGACGTTGGTGATCAGGACTGGCTCGGTGAGCCACCCTGGAGGGTCCCCTGGCCCAGCACTGCTCCCTCTTACCCACGTAGGTCCGCAGATGGCTCCATGGGGCTGTTTCCTCAACCTCTGGGTCTCCTATATGCAGTGGACAAGCACCGACTTGTCTCCAGTGGCCACCTCCATGATCAGCCATGGCATTGCATCTCTGCCGGGTTCTGGGGTGGGGACCCTGGGGCTGTGGGACCCCCCGAGCCTGGGAAGCCTCTGGGACCCTCTAGGGCCAACTGCACCCTTCAACCTTCAGGGAACAGCCCTAGGCCCCATGATGCTGCCGTTGTGCTTCCCTGGCTACCAGGACACGGAGGAGTGGTCTGCACAGCTCAGGCTTTCTGACATGGCTACTCCAGTGGGGTCAGCCCTGGACAGCAACATCCCCCCAGGCAGCAATATCCCCAGCCACTGTGCTGGCCCCCACATCCAAGCTGTTGGGGACCCAGCGGGTGACCCTCCACTGCCCAAGGAGGTGCTACTGTATTGCTCCTTAGTCAGCCAGGACATCCCAGCGGCATCCCCGTGCCCGGGAACCCTGGTGGCACCAGCAGAGCCATCTCTCAGGGTGACATCAGCTTGCTGTCACTGCCTGAGGAGCTCCTCAGCACCGACTACAGTGTTCTCAAGACCTCCAATGCAGTCCTGAGCCTTGAGCAATTCAACTTTATCAGGACGGAGCCCTAGCAGCCATGGTGATATTCAGGGACAGACTTGCCACCACCCCAGCCTGGTGTGCCCAAAAAGTGGGGGGAAAAGCACCTTTCCAAACCCACCCAGCAAGCACAGAGCTGTCACAGTCAGCACTAGGGCAGGAAGCTGGGATTAAACCCAGAGCAGGGGTGAGATGAGGGGGGAGGCGTGTAGGAAGTGGTGGTGTAGTTGAGGGGAGTGTTGTAGTATAACATATATAATATAATATAATTATAACATAATATCATATATAATTATGTGTACTACTTTATATTATATTGATAATTGATAATATAAAACATATAAATAGTTTTCATTACACTCTTGCTCTTGTTTTTTCATGCAGCATGTTAAGCCGTGCATAGGCTATTAACTTCAGGAAAAAGTGAAGCTTCCAAAATATCTACAAAATGTCAGTTTACACAGTATTTTAATACAAACAGGAATCTCTATAACTAAAAGCCAATCTGAACTACACCTGCTAGCAGAAAAATCCCACTTTCAAGCAGCAAAACCCATCAAGTTCAGTTTTGTACAGACGAGTATCAACAGTCCGGTGTTCTCGTAAAAGGAAGAAAATCCAATACTGGCACGGAAAAATAATGACACAGTAAGTACAGCATTATCTTTATGCAGAATTGTTCAATTCCATAATGAGCAAGGCTGTCTAACACTGAACAACATTAAGTGCAGCTCTCTGAAAACTACAGTAGCTGTTAATCAGTAAAGACATTCTTCCTGCCCTTCTCTCCCCTGCTTTTAGCACTCTTAGCTCCACACAAGCAAAAGGAAGGAGAACTTGTTTCTTTTCCGTTCAGCAGGTTAAACTTTTTCTCCTGCTGTACACAGTAGCAAAAAAGAGTCTAACTGAAACTTAATTCAGTCACAAAGTTTGGATTTGCAGAGCAAGAGGTGGTAACTATAGACTGATGCAAGTATGCAAGTGACAGTGGAGGGGATGTTGATTAAGACCTCGGCCTCAGCAGCTTTACAAAGTCACCTTCCACACAGAATGGTGATAAATGAATAATCATTCAGCATCTTTAATAACAAAGACTACCACAGGAAGAACATTAGATCCTGGTTTAGGACTACTTCAGAAGCAGCTCTCAAGGTACACGATCTCATACCTAGTAGCCTTTATCAAGATAAGGAGACTAGCTTCCCTCACCTTGTATTTTTTGGTGTCAAAAAAATCTCACAATCAATATTGCAGCCAGCACTGCCACTAACTTTAAATACATTGATTTTCAGCACTGATACAAGAATAAGTACACACATATTCCTATTTTTACAGAAGTTACAATGCATACCAATGAGTCTAAGTAGCGTGGTATAAAACTGGGAGGAGAAATCTCAGAGTATATAACGAAGAACACTGAAATAGTCTGGCGATCAGTTTTCTGAAAGCTATTTGTTGGTCCTTCCTAATGCTGTCCACCACTATTTTTCCATCAAACAGGAAGAAATAAAGTACAGTGACTTAAAGGCAAAGTTAGTCATGTTTTCACACATTAGTTCCAGATGAATGGAGGTTCACAAGCAGTATGGGAAGGTAAAAGTCATCTTAGTTCTTGTTTGTTGACATTCATTGACAGGCAACTTTATTGCTGCACCTTGGTAATGGGCAGAGTATACAACTCTTTACTTGGGGCTAATAGAAGATGAGAGGAGACAAAAATCTTTGGCCTTAGCTTATCTTTCTTCATCCTTAAGGGATTCCCTGAACAAGCCTTTTTTCTTCCAGGTGCCTAAAATAGGAATGGTTAATATCCAACCAGCCAGTTTCTTTTGAGATTTGTTTGCTCATGACAGTAGATCTAAGTATAGCCAAAAGGCATGTTTTGAATAGCTGGTGTTTAGCTCATCTTGTGCCAGATTTCTTGCTTTGTTGCTTTTGGAGGGTTGTTTTGGACCTTTTGTGCTGCTTTATTAGGGATTGTGCTGTCACCTCTAGAATACTGAAGGGGTTTGCAGCAGTTATTTAAAGCTGTGAAAGAACAGATTTAGAAGATAAAGTCATTAAGAACCTATGTGTGTGTAAAGGGCACTGAAGAAAAAAACCACATTTATAGTTCTTAACTGAAATGTCAGATGATACTGTACCACTCTGGTAAGGTAACGCTATTATTACCCTATTGGAAAGAAGGAGTCACTGTTGCACAGCAGAATCGTACCCTCTACACCTTGTGAGGCTGGCTGCCAAACTTAAGTCTTGTCTCAAGCCACTGGTAAACATGCCTCATCTTCTAAGGATACAACACTCCCACCCACAGACATCACATCCTCAGTCTGGCTATTCAGCAACAGCTTGCCAGCTTGCTCATCTCAGGCCGCATAGGTTGGTGTATGCCTGCAGATGAGCACATCCCCACCGTTCCCTCTGCCTGCCAGCACTAGCAGTGCCATGTAGTTAGTGCAGCTAGGAAAATCCCCTTCTTCTTGACACTTAGGTCCTGGCTTCTCTGCTGGTCCTGTGGGACAGTATGTCATGTGCTAGGACACTGCTCTTGAATGTTTTCCATGAGTTTCTGTGGCTTAAGTTCCGGAAGTCAGGTCTGAAGTGAGTTGAAGACTCTCCTGTGTGGATGCAGGACATACTAAGGCAGTTGTCTGAGTGTGAGAGAGGGATTAAGTTATCTTTGTCAGTATAGACAGTGATGGATGAAACCTGGAGAACAAGGTGAAGGCAGGACCAGTTCCGAGTGCAGGAAGCATTGGACAGATCAGCAGCCACATCTGAAAACAAAATAAGAATTCAAGACAGACTAGGAAGAAACTGGGCATGGGAAAAAAGAAGGAGAGAACAGAGTAGTGGATATTCCCAAGGATGGAATTTGGGAGTTGGACAACTGTAAGAGACGAGGAACACTGGAAAAGCTGGCAAAAGTGTATCTACCAAAAAAGTATTAAGCAGAGGGGGAGAATACAGTAGGGGAATGTGAGGAAAACTGGGGAAACTAAGTAAACCAGAGTTAACCATGAAAAATATGGCCAGTTGTGTAACTGTATCTAGTGTTTTGAACTAACCCAGAAGTGTCAGCCTTGGTGCAAATTTGGCTAAAATCAGAAGTTTGGGATAACAAAAAAAGAGCATTTTAAATCTAGCTTTAATATGAAATATTTTAAAAGTGATGAAATAATCTTAAAAGGAGAAATAGAAAAAACAGAGCCTAAGGTTGCAGGATTCTGTAAAATTTATTTAGTGTTTCTCCTTGTTTGCAGGTGGATGAAGAGAGCTGTGATTTCTTTGGCAGTGGATGCCTTTTCTTTTTCACTAGATGCACCAAATGTCTTACTGTCAGAAACCATAATAAAAGCCATACTATAGCTCATGGTAAGAAGCACAATTGTTATCTTTTGTCAATGAGCACTCAGAAATAAACAGTTTAGAAAGACTTTTCTTTATGTAATGGGAAGCTTTGGGCTTGTACATTATGGGGTAGCAACAGCATAACCAGTGCCATCTTGAAGAACATTGTCACTTATTTAAGTGCTCCTGAATAAGGGAGAAACTTGACTAACTATGAAAGAGCAGAACTATTTAGGCTTTTTTTTTGTTAGGCCTTGCAGAAAAGAAGGCTTTTATTTTGGTTTCTGCTCTCTGGGCCTGAGTGGACCTGGAGAAGGGAAGATTAGTTTTCCCCTGAGAGCAGATGCTCTAGGATAGAGTCCAGTGTCCCAGCATGTCAGGGAACAGGAGAAAAACAAGCACCAGCACAGACTGAGGGGATGCCTGGGGAGAATGGAAGATCTGCCTGCAGCAGGGACTAGACCCAATGCCGTTACCTCAGAGGGGGCAGAAAGAAAAACACTTCCTGGGAGGAAGAAGGCATGTAGCCTCTTCAGAACTGAATACATCAGGTTGGTATGGGAGCATAGGCAGGGATGTGCATGCTGAAGGTCTTCAAGTTTTTGATTTCTGTTTTGGTAAAACATAGTTTTGAAGAGTGAGTCTTGTGAGTATTTTGGAGTTTTTACTGCAGGAAAGGAAAGGGACGTGCCCCAGGCTCTCGTCGGGGTCCTAGCAAAGCATCGGACTGTAATACCTCTTGGGCATGATCCAGAACTGAAATTACCAAGGCTTCTGATAGTGTTGAAGGAAGATATTTGCAGAGATTTGTTGAAGTCTAGAAGTGGAAATCTGAATGAGTAAGAATTACTAAATCTACTTTCAGATCTTTCAGTGCATTTTAAAAACATGATTCATCTTTGCTTAGACATTAAAGACAGTACTTTCGGTGACTGTACTTCTCTCAAAGCTGTAATATCAAAATCTACCTCAAATGGACTATTGGAAAAAGAAGGAATTCTTTGAGTTTGTGTGTAAAGAAGCATCAGTGTTGTTTTGACGTGAAGACTTGGAGTTCTGGCCTAAAATGAAAACCAGTGTGAGAACTACCTCAAAAATACCAACTTACTGGTGAAGAGCAACCATTTGTACATCACTTAGCAAAAACAACACTAACAGCACATTAATGCTTGTTGAGTACAAATGTGTTAGATTCTCTTTGCCCAGTTCAGCCTTAGACATATATTTCTTCTTTCTCAACAAAATATGAAAAGTCTGTAAGTTTCTTCATTCTCTTTTTATTGAAATAAAATGTGTAGATGGATAGATAAATATAACTTTACTATCTAAAATTCTGACTAATTGCCAAACCTGCTTTGGCTCTCCAGAGGCAGCTTTCAAATTCCCCCTTAATTCCTGGATTTATTGACACATCGATTTTGAGTTATGACTTGCAGCTTCTTTTTGTACGGTCTGATTTTAAAGAATTTGAAGTTCTTTCAAAGCATAAAGATTTTACTGAAATGCTAAGTCTTACGCTGGTCAAAGGAAGAAAAGTGTTTATTGTGATAAAATGGTATAAGCTCCCCTTCACACTTGTTCCATCTCATATTCTCTGATTTCCAATATCAGTAACATTTCATTGTTTGGCCACATTGGCATATTGTATCTTCAAAGATTGTGAATTCACTCACATTATGGTGAAGAAATGACAGAGCTTAATAAAACCTATTGCGCAGTGAATAAGTGTCATATCATTTTGTGACCCTTGTGTAGCTTGACTAATGAAAATGAACATTTTGAGCTAGTGTGAGAAAGTTCCTTTTCTATGGATCAGCCAAACTGGCCTCCTGGATAACAGTGATTTCATCTAGGTGGATTAACTCTGATGCTACTGTCTGATACACTGTTGATGGTGTCTCATAAAGATAAATTAATAAGATGCTTTTATCTATGACTCTCGCATAAAGTGTTTTCTAATTTCCATAGTAATAAATCAATTTCATTGGATTTTCCCTTGGTCTTTGTAATTGTGTTGATCAAATTATATGCTGTCATTTTAACTGAAATAAAGTGTTTAGATGATCCCTTCATTCCTTCATTATTTTGTTTCTCAAGAGATAGGAGAAAATATTGGTCTGTTAAAAGTCAGATGCTCTCCGGCTGTGTTGAGCTATGTATGGAGCTATGTCCCTCTCACTGACAAGATTAGTTCTTTCTCTACTGAGGCTAAAATACCTTCCATGGTTTTCCAAGGTTTTCTCTATTTATTGAAAGCACAGGAAGGCAATGTGGAACTCGATGCCTGTTAGAAGCATAACTGTCTTGACTGGCTGTTCACATAACATGATCACCAGTTTGTTAGAGCAAACTCCATTTCCAAGTGGGACACTTCTATCCTCTTGTAATCACTGTTACCTTAACTGTCCCTCTGTGGTGATATGCAGCATACATTCCAGGAAACCTGGATGAATGTAGCATCTGTCTCTGAGATGGTAGTACAGATCACATCTGCAGGCAGCTGGCCTCTTCTGTACAGTACTAGTTACAGGACTGGACATGCTGGAGCACCAGATCGTCGTTTTTGGAATTCACCCTCTAGTCATTCAGGACAAGTGAAGGGATGAGAAGCAGCACTCCCTGCTTAGTGGTAACGAGTCTGCTTGCATCTGCACTGTGTGGGAAGGTTCATCCCATGAGGGTTAACATGAAGAGCTCTGCATACAGGTGAGATAACTTTGTTTCTTCTAGTTCCAATCCGCAGGTTCAACGGTAGGGCAACTTAACTAAATTGCATTTCATGGGCAGCAGGAGAATGCCACATGTTTTCCATCACCCACTTTTTTGTTTTTCTGTCTCCACAGTGTTAAGAAATGCAGCTTTGTTTAAAAAAAAAAAAAAAAAAGAAAAGAAAAAGAAAAGGCAAACCCCTGTTTGATTTAAGAAATTATGCAATTAACATACACAGTAAGCATTTTGAAGATTTGCTTTCTTCGATTTGTTTCTGCTTTTGAAGAGTTTTCCATAGCCAATAAGCGGCAGAGAATGAATCTGAGCAAAGCCCAGGGGAGTGAGGGAAGGACCATGTCTCCTGTTCCACCCACTGCTCTCTGTTGAGCATTGGGACACAGCTTAGGCACGTGCCTTGGTTTGCATGTCACATAGCCAGTTAGGTGAGCTCTGCCTATTTCCTGGACAACGGTGAGTCAGGAAAAGATTAGAGAAGCTGACTGCCTTGGGCAAAGCTTGGACTGAGTGTTGTTAGCTTAGCTCTTCACCCTGGAAGGGATGAGAACGTTTTCTTCATGACACGCAGCACTTTTGCCCAGGTCTCCTCCATGTGAAGAATGAGGTCAGAGGAGTAGCCCTTTGCATCCCGGATGAGTCCCTCATGTCTCATTCAGGAGCTATGCCTTCTGGTGGCAGGTGTCTGCCATCTTCTCCTCTTCTGATTCCTAACACATTCCTTCCACTTGCAACTCATACACAGCCTGGAGATATGCGTCGCAGATGTCAAGAATGAAAAAGGACCTTTCTCCTCCCCTGCTTCATCTCTGCTCACAAGGAGACCCGTTCTCCTGTCTCAGGCCAGCATTCAGCACAGTTCCAGGTAGGGTAAAGCTTTCATGGAGGTTTACCTAGCACCCCAAGTTTGAAACTTACTTTGAGAGGGACCCAGAAAGGTCTATATGAGAAGGGAGGTAAAACAATACCAGCCTCTCAGGACACAGGAATTACTAACCATTTGGTCATTTCTGGAGCAAACTCTCAGACCAACCTATGAGTGACCCAATTTCTCCTTTGCAGCGAAACTCCCTACATGAATCCGTGCTTCCCCACATCATTCTTATGGATTGCAGCAAACTAAATCATCTTCAGAATCTGATTTAAGGCAACAGAAGTGAAGTACATCAGATAAACGTAGAAAAAACAAGCCCATAAACATGAGCTGATCCCTTCGGAGCTATGTTCACTCACTGTCTCTCACAGGATGAATGGCAGTGGTCCCAGTTTCTTAGAAAATCTGATACTAAAACATAAGCTTAGGGGAAAAAAGAAGTTATAAATAGCCAAAAAGGAAAAAATAAGCAGATCAGCGTCTCCTTTAAGCAACAGAGCACAGTATATCACTGAGTATACTTGCAGTGAAATGGAGTGTTTTCAGTTCTTATTTGGGCAACACAGACTGTGTGCACTCCTCATTGCAACACCCAGTAAGTGACTTTGAGTCCTTTTAATGTCCTTCTACAATTGAACTGCATCTTCCCTGTCAGATGTCACCCTTCTATCTACCCATTGAAAGCCTGGTAGTGTACTGATTGATTCCTCTGTATCTGTAGTCAGTAGAAGGATAGCCCTTGGAGCCCTTCTGTGTGTCAGGACAGAGGGCACAGGGCCCTGAATGACCTCACGCACAGCTGGGCAGCACTGCTGTCACCTGCCTCTGCAAAGAGCGCCCAACTGGGAAGGCAAAGCACCTTGGGTAATTTTAATGTCTTCGTGGCTGAACAGGCTATGTTTGTTAGGGTAGATAGACCGTTTTGGATTGGTGAATATCTCTTTCTCAGCACTGGTGTCGGTAAGTTTTAAGATCAACCTTCTCTCTGGGAACAGAGAAGTTTTAAATGAATACTTAGTCAAAATGGTCAATATGAAAGAGAAGTCAAAGGTGGAGCTTACTCTGGTGCCTGGAGCAAAGTTCATGGTTTAACTACTATGTCAGATGAATAAAATCTGCCCTTGAGTCCCTTCCAGGCAGGTCTAGATATGAATGTGTGAGAGTATCTAAGCAAAAGGTCGTATCCCTGTGGCATAATGATTTCAGCATGTTGGAAGAAAGGAAACTTCATATTAATCAACCTTATTTCAGCATGCAAGGTCACAAAGCATGAACTTGGAACTTCGTTCTGCCTTTCATAGGTCTGCCTAAATCAAACCCAGGCTGAAGACATGACTGTACTTTTTATTTACCAGAGTAGACCCTTAGTCATAGCTACCTTCAGTCAAGTGATTTCTGTGGTTTCAAATCAGATGATAGTGCCTTCAGCTGCTGTGTTAGCCCACTTCTGCGTCAAAAGTGATAGTTCCTCCCTTGAAACTCCAGGCCTTGAGAGCTCTGTCAGCCTTCAGATAAAGCAGCTGTATCTCTCTTATAAAGAGATACGAGACATCTTCATATCACTTGTGTGAAGATATGCTCTACCTCTTGAATGTCAATACTTATATTCAACGAATACTTCATACTGCATTTAGTTAAAATCGTTTGATGATGATCTTTGGTTTGACAGAATCTTTCCAATGACTTGGTGACCAGGCAAAGATGCTACAGATTTCTTTGCATAATCTTTTCTCCTTATTGCTCCCTTTCCTCCTTATATTTCTCCCATGTTTGAAAGATGATCCTTTTCCAAGTCTGGGATGACAGTACTGTGAGAATCCATGGGTAACTGTTCAATGGTCGTGAACATGAGGAAAACCAAGAAAACGCAACTACGCCAACCTGAAACAACACTTTATCTTCAAGGAAGAGTCTGCTTGGAGACAAAACAGTTAGAAATCGATTTCCAAAGATTTAGATTAATTGATTTGAAATGGAATTGTTGTCCATGCCTCTCCCTGGGTGCAAGTTCGGTGAAATCCTGTGGTTGTGGATCTTACTCACAGAACATAATATGAAAAGTGCAGATACCTTTCCCTAGTCTTTAAGCCATCAGATTTTGTGAACGTGATCTCTGAGGACAGTTCTAAAGGCCCAGTAAGAATGATGCATCCTGCTAAACCATGAGCTAGAGTTCTAGTTCTCCCTTTGATTTCATGAAAACCTTCCTCCAAACTTGCTAGTTTCTTTTTTGACTTCTTTGCTGACAGATTCTGTCTTTTACTGTTTTTACCCTGACTCACTGTGAATCTTGAGATAGCTGGTTTTGCCCATAATTTGCCCTACAATTTTAAGTTGTAATTAATGGTTTGCTATGTTTGTTCCCTATTTGTAACACATGTACCTTGGCCACTTTTCAAAACAAGGATCAGGATATGCCATTTTTCTGTCAAGAGTCCTCTGTTGCTGTGCACTTTTGAAGGACTAAGTATGGATCTTAAAGCCAGTAAAACACCATTCACAAATGGATTATACTGTGTAAAATTGCACTGTTCATCATGATGACACTCAAGGTCAGTACTGCTGGTACGGGGAAGTGACTAAATAAACCAGCCAAACAACAGAGATGATTAGGTAAGACACAGAAAAGCCTGTTAAAAAAAACCAAAACCAAAACAAAACAAAACCAAAAAAAAAAAAAAAAGAAACATCTCTGCACACATGAAGCACATTTCTAATCTGCCTTTATTAGAAGATCAGTTCTGCTAAGAAACAAATGTGTCCATTGCTTCCTTAAGTGATCACATAAAATTGTATTTATAGAGATTTTGCTGCACTAGCAAAATGATCTGTTAGCTGCAAATACAGTCTGTTTATTTGGGTATTAGTACACAGTAGTTTTCAGTCGCTTCATTGAAAAACAAACAGGTCTGAGCTTATTCTAGAGGATATGAAACAGTCCTATAGATTAATTTTACCATCTGTAAGGACTGACAGGAGCATTGTGTTCAAAGGAACAGAAGGCTGAAAACATGGTGCTTCAGAAGTACCTATATTTGAAACATATTTTTGTAATCGTAAGAAAAAGGCTAACGTAACCTAGCATGGCAAAAAAACACTCAAAGACTTGTGCGCGAGTCTGATGAGATTTATGATACCTGGTCCTGGCCCAGGCATTTTTGCAATGCTGAAAAAGCAAACACAAGGTAATGGAAAACAATTATGAGTCATTCCTTTACTTCAGAGGTGATTAATGTGACACGGTCAAGTTAAATCCTCTGAAGAGACATCAGCAACGCTTTTCACTCAAGTGTTTTGTAAGCACGGATTTGATACTATTCCTCAAGAGATTTTAATTTCCTGCTAAAAACCAAGATACACATAAATACTAGCTGCTGAGCTTGCAAGACTGATGTGTTTCTTATCAGCAAAAGATAAGAACATAAAACATCTTTGGGTTTATGATACAAATAATTCTATATTACCAAAAACATGCAGAACTGAACTGAAATACTCTAATGGACTGTGCTGCAAAGGATCTGATAGCAGCACAGCAGACTACCAAGTAGCCTCTGCCCATATTTCAGAGGGTCTATGTGTATTCCCAGTTTAAAAACTGAAAATATTTACTGCTTTAAATGGAACAAAGAGTGGCAGTCAGAAGCTCGCATGGCTTAATTTTCTAGGGTGAATTTGTGACACACTGTCTGATTGCTGGGCTTTGAGTTCTTTGATGTCTAGTATCATGCAGTATGAAGCTGGTTCAGCTACACATATACTTCATTTTCATGTAGGTACTGTTTTAAGCCTTAGTCTCATCTTGCCATTGTTCTGATGCTTTTTATTAAATGAAGATTAACCTAGTAACTGTCAGGACACAGAACATTTAACACCAAGAAACCAGCAAATTTTGGTACTTCAGGTATCACAGCCAGTTACCTCAGCTGAACAGTGTGCTGGGGTAATCCTTTTGACTGCGTATTGCCTATAGGCAGGCCTTTTTACAGAATAAGGTAGCATGTTTACAGAATAAGATAACCTTTTAATGTGGGAGTTTCCATGGTGTGCCATGTTCGTTTGGCTCAGGAGGCAGTGGAAACCAATGTCCTACTGAAGAATTTGGCATAAGAATCTCCAGATGAGCACCGTTTTTGCATCCACAGACTGGTGCATCTCAGGTTCTCCCCTGAACATACTGTGTCTGCAGTTTTGCTGTGTGTGGCTGAAAGGTCCGTCCTACTGCTTGTGCTGTGAGTGTTTCTTCAACTATTGATGTAAAGTCCTCTGTGCCCTATTGTGCAGTAGGTAGTATATAGCACTCAAGGGGCAGAGGGCTTCACAGTGTTCTTTTTCAGGATGAAGACAATCTCAGTAGCACAGGCTACAACAAGGAAGAGTTCAAAAATAGAGAGGTTCTTCAAAAAGCTACCAAATAAAACTGTCTAAAGACCAAATCTGAGCACCTGGTTTGCCACTTTTTCACCATGCTGGCAAGCAATGTTGAACCCTGATCTGGCTCCATGTATATTTACTGGTGTGACTGTGGAGGGGATGTAAATAAAGTTACATTTAGTCCCCCACTAGTTTCCCTTGATGCATATCACTTAAGTTGCTAATCCAACAGCTCAAGATTGTATTTCATACAGTTCAACTCCAGTTCCTAATGGGAAGCATATCCTAGCTTCCACAAAGGGGTGCTTTGCCATCATTCCCAGCACTTCAGTCCTAAAACTCATCTGTTCAGACCTTTGATTCAGGTTTTATGTGTGCCAGATTAGTCCAGCTCTTTTATTGTCTTTGTAAGCTTCAGCAAGTCATTGGTTGGAGCTGCCTTTCATTAGGATGGCAGCTGAGCCCAGACATTCTTCCCAGTGTTACTGAGCCTTGTTTTGTGGGTATAGCAGAAGGAAGTATTTTTGCAGGAGCTACCTCAAACCTTGTCTTCTTTCATCTGTCATCAGGATGTCAAATCTCAGCTTGCTTACATCCAGCTTTCCTTGCTCAGGAAGGCAGAGGATTGGTCATATGAAATTTGATGTAATTTTTGATGTATTGAGCACAGGTATATTCCTCTAAAGTCACAAAATCAGGTAACATTTCACTGTCCTACCTTTCAAAGCTTAAAGTAGATGTTTTCCTCAGCGCACTGAACGTCACCCAGGCAGAATCTGTTTACTCCTTATCTCCCTCCATATCTCCATCACCAGGTGGGTGAACTCAGGGCTATGGACATCCACACACACAGATGTGTCCTGGTACTTTGTCCTTCTACAGTGGGATCCATCTGTACTGAATTAAACACTGGCAGAAGAATTTAGCACATTTACGGTCAGTTTGTTCCTAGGGGAATATTAGAAATGCTCAGTGATCTCAGTGTCTACCTGACGCTTAATCAATTGCTTTTTCGGATGTAGTCATTTTGGCATTTGGAAAAGGATGACTCAAATTTTAAAGAGCACTTCAGGAGCTTGTTTCCCGCCTGGCCAGCTCTGGTTTTATCATTATTTCCATCTTCACCAACTCCACTTTTCACAATCCATCTTCCCTGCCATCTTTTTTAAGAGACTTCACCCCATAGCTGCCTGTTTCCATATTTACTATACAGGTACCTGTAATCGAGGAAGGGTTACTTGGGCTTCAAAGGGTCAATGCTGTCCCACTCTGTGTGGCAGATGAGCTGTTGCTTGTGCACCAGGAGCTGGATTTAGGGTTTGGCTGCTCTGTAAAGTAGGCAGCCGAGCAAGCGGGTGGGGACTTGGCTCCTTCCAGCATCATTCTGTCACATGAATGGACTGCAGTACTGTGGCTCCTGCTTAAACCCCTGGCTAAAATCTTTTGTTTAGCTGGTAGGTAAATTGCTTTTACAAATGATCATTTCTCAGATTGCTCTCCGACACCTGCTGGTTCTTCATCCCCATGGAGAGCTGCTGACACTTCATTTGCCTCAGTTGAGGCATATCATTCATTACTTTCTGTATACCAGCCCTGAGTTTATTTTGCCTTCACCTTGTCATGTTCTCACATTACTCATTTACATAGATAGTTCTTATTGTCTATCAGAATTATTTTTCAGGAAAGCTCACTGTGACAGATTTCTGGGGATAAAAATTCTAGGTAGTCCTCAAAGTTTTCCTGGTTATCCAGTTTTGTGTTGTAAATAGTTACCAACATGCTAATTGGGATACAGTGATTTTTCTGAGGTCCACGTTAATCTCAGCTCTTGGACAAGTATTTCTTCCCTTGTCAGGAGAGGAGAGTGGGAGGGAGGAAACATGCCCTCCTTTATTCACCCAGCTATTTCTTTTATCTGTTGTTTTTAGCATCCAGGCAGAATAACTGAAAGTTTTTTTCCCTATGTTAATTTCTCTTTGTTGTGGTTTTTATTTGGTTTTTCGGTTGATTGGTTTTAACCAGCTTTCAGTGTTAGTATTTATACAACTTTTATTCTTACCTTTTAATCTGATTGCCGGGAAAGTTCTGGTTTTGCAGGATACCAAGTATCAGGTGTTAGACTATAGTTATTCCTCTAATACCTCTCCATTACATTGGAGTTCTATAAAAGAAGGATTGCTTTAAATGTGCTGCCTACTAAAGATAAAGATATCTCTTGATTCACCTTTTTCCTGAGACACATCTTCAGGCTGTGAGAATTTTTGCAAGGATATAAAATGATAGGGAGTTTCTCGTAAAAGAGAGGCCAAAGGCTGCTTGAACTAAAGCTAAGCCGTATCAAATTACAGTCCCAAATATTTTTACCTCTCCTTGCAAACACCTGAAATAAAATCAAAGGATGAAGCTGAATCTTGAATTTATAGCCACATGGTTATTCACAGTTTGCAGACAGATCTACAGAAAATGCCTTATTGATGAAATGTGAAGATCTCCAAGAAGCATCCACTTGGTCAAATAACTTTTATGTATAAAGAGTGTTTGAAATCACTTTGGGGCAGATCTAAGCTTCTGTCTGGTTCAAGGGCAGATACTTTCTTGCTATGCTCACTTAAATTGTGTTTTACTTCTTTTCAAATTAATATATATTCATAACCTTACTCCTTAAGATCTGTTGCTGATTTGTAGTTGGGGGTAGGGTCAGAGGTAGGAGGATGCAGAATTTTTATTTGAGGGGAGTTCATCAGTAAGTGCTATCAAATTATTTATTAAGTGTTGCATATGTGAAGTACAGAGAAAATAATTGTAGTATTACAGGAGTCTGGAAATTGCTAAAATGGTGACAGAAAGCTAATAAATTGGACAGAGAACTAAACTATTACAGGATCTTCTCTATAGCCTCTGTTAAGATCCATTTTAAAGGCATTACATCAGCTTAGATGTAGGTAGTATTCACTCACATCCCATGGTGGCTCAAGAATGTCAAATGGTCAGTACAGGAAGGAAGCAGATGAAAAATTATGTCCTACTTAGAATTCCATCAAGCTTCATCTGTGGACCTAGCTTAACACATTGTAAAAACCTTAAAAAAGTCAGTATGTGACAGTGGTGTCTAGTAATACAAGCAAAAAAGAACAAGAGGAACTATTCCCTGACAGTAATACAATCCACGTGTATTGTCTGAAAGGGATAGCTCTAACTTCCCAAGACTTCTGTTTTGAAATCATGCCTGTTCTTGAAGGCTATAAATGTAGCTAAAGGTACTAAGAAGAACCCCACAAAACATATCCAAGAGTTTATATTGTTACAATATGAATCCTAAGACTGTGGCACTGTTGAAGCCCGTATTTCTTATGTAGAGCTCATTCATGCAGAAGGATCTATTTTTGTAGTGTTTGTTATGTCGTTTGCATCCAATATTGCCCTGATTGTGGAACCTGGGTTTCTGCCACATAGAATTTCTTGAAGAAAGGCTACCCAATGTGTGTTCCACAGAAAATTAAGGTGAAAAATGGGAACACAGGCAGGTCCAAGCAGTGGTATGTGGGGATACCTGGGATAGCTGAGGTGCTGAAGTAGCCATGAAAGAACAGCCCACTACCCAGGCTAAAATATTTTGCTTTTCAGCAGAGCTATTTAGGCAGATTGAGCAACAGAGAAACACTACAGAGGCAGGTGAAGGTAGCTCTGCATAGCCCTGCAGTGAGCCATGAAGTTGTGGTCCATTAATTGCAACCTAATAAAACCTTCTTGTGAAATTGTTTCCTGTGCTGTGATGATATAGAGTTCATTTAGCCGTGGCAGACTGGAAGGTGTTATTGTTGAATCAAAAATATTGTTTTATCTAAAAGAATGGCTTAAGATCACCATTTTTTGGTGACCAGTGATGATAAGCCATTCATCATTTAGAACTCTGCAAGAATTACTTATATTCTTCTCCTTCCCACTGCTGGCTTCATCTTCTAAGGGATATATGAGCCCCCTCTAGTACTTTTAAAATAATTTTAAAATAATTTCCATTTCTTTTCTTATAAATCTTGTCACTCATACAGGATTCAGGGTGCTGTGTGGCACAGTTTTTATTTGCAATTTATTTTATCTAACTTGTAGTCTTTCATATGGGACTTGCTTTTTTTAACTTTTGGGGTAGGATTGCTTGTATAATGGCAGAGCAGTACAGGCCTGATTCTGAAAGGGACCTGTGGGCACTACTGTCTTGTGAACAATGCTAAAATAATTCTGTTTTGCACTGAGAACGCTTTTTTATTTGTCAAGCTTCCCAGAGGAAAGTGGCAGAAGCAAGGGCTCTGACTGCTAAACCTGGGCTGAGTTCCATTCATCAGGATAATGTTAAGAACTGCCACAGAGCTCACTCTTAAGGTGAGTCCTACACCCATTAATCTTCAGAACTAGCACTGTCATAATTTCTGTTTGGATCCTGCACACATAGTAAGGAAAAACTGAGCTGTGTGCTGGCCATCAGAAGACTCTTAAGTACCTCTGCAGGTGTTTTAAAAAAGAAAGCTTTCAGACTTCAGAGATTTCAGACTTCCACTGACTGTGTTTGTATATCTACATGCTAGATATTGGCCACACTAGACAGTGACTTAAAAACCGCCTATATAAAGTCTGTAAGACCAAAGAGAAATCTCCAGCAGAAGTGATCAAAGGCCCCACCAGAAGTTCATTTCGAGCCTCCTGGAATGACAGAACAAGCTTTCTGCAGAGGGAATCCGAAAGGCAGTTACCTGTTTTAATAGCCTGACTGTTTTATAAACCATTATAATCTAAGTCTGCGATGTTCAGCAGATGTGGTGTTCGGAAGCGAGGACTCCACGCTGTGATGTCTAGTTAGTCACTGTACATTTAACCAGCAATCTTTATAGGGTTCTTGCATAGCTATTTATGCTTATCTTTAATGGGAGGAATAACAGCTCTATTTCTTCTCACTCTTATCTGACTGTTAGCTGTGTGTTAACCTACGGGCTATTATGTGGAAAGAAGCTAAGTTAGGCATGCAGATGAAAAAGTGCAGGAGTTCTCCTAAAAGGCATTTTTTTTTTCCCTCAATCTATTTTTTTTTTTTTCCTGGAGAGGGGCTGATGTGCATTGTCATAATATTGCATCTCTCAACATTGAACAGGAATATGGAGGAAGATCATCTGTCATCTCCCTCACACATTGCAGTGAAAAGATGATGTACAGTTGCCTTTGCCATCAAGGGGAAGGGATGCTTTTCATGCTGTTTAACTCATGGGCAGCTGACAAGGTTAAAAACATGGTTTCAAATCTGCCAAGTTAGATTACAGATTTGATAGTCGCTTTTAGCTTTTAATCCAGAGCTTTAGGGGAACTTTCTTGAGTAACTTTTCTGAGAGTGTCCTTTGGACTTGTTATGCGGTCTGGCAGTGTGACACTATCCTGTCACTTGAGGTAATGGGCAAATTAGGTGGAGCAACGCAGTGAAGGACTAAATATATTTTTTGGTCTATATTTACTCTGTTATGTTGTTTGCATTCTGTTCTACAAAGCATTCTTTTGACCCAGTCTCAGCTGTGTATTCTTGTATAACATAAAGATCAGAAAGCTGACTTGTACTCAGATTCTGTGCTGGAGCCAGATTACCCAGGTTATTTCAGAATTTCCAGAAATTAGATGCACTCCATTTGTTTCTTTTTAGAACAGATGGTGGAGTAGAATTTGAATCACTGAAGTGATAGTGGGAAAGAAGTTACAGTGGGGGGGTGGGGGGGTGGGGAAAGGGAACTGAAGTGAAACTTTTCACACTTTCCAGTTTTTTGCTGATTCTCAGCTTTTGTTTTTATATGAAGAGTTTAATAGATCCAGCTTTCAGATTTGTCTCTATTATTCGGATAACTATAAAATCAGACGGAGAAAATCTGGAATATTCTGCACTTTTACTAGATACCTAATGGATACTCATAAAGCATTAGACTTTCAACTTTCTGACTTGAGTTCAAATCTATTTTAAGGGGCTGATTCCTTCTTGGTGTACGTTCTCTGAAGTGACAGAGCTAAAATAAGGATTAATTTTACCACTCTTTAAAATGAGTTGGATGTATGAATTTATCATGGCGTCTGAAGAAGTCACATCAAAGACACTGTCACTGGCAAAACTGAAGCCCTAGGTGAGAATTCAGTCTATTTCTAGATCATCGCTTTAAATTATTTCTGTGGAGATATTTTTGATTTATGCTGCTGTACTCTCTGCTGTTGTAGGATCACAGAACAGGATAACCCAAGAAAACGACTGGCACAGGGCAGTCATGGAAACAGAGGACTGTACTCCTGCTCCCAGGAGAAAAGGCAAAACTGAACACTAAGCTCTTCTCTACTGGGCTTGTTTTCTTATTAACAGAGGCTCTTGAGCTTGACACAGAGTGATCCGAAAAGATAGAGGGACATGAATTAGTGTACCTTGAGCCTCTGCGTTTGCAGTTCTCTCACTAACACCAATGAAAATCCAGAAATGCATTGTTGCAGATTAGATGGATGAAAGATTACCCCAACCCCCATGCCATAAACCAGTAAATGTGGTGGTGTTTTTTGCTGGCTTCTATTATTTCTGCTGTATTGAATCTCTGCTCTTAATGTACCATGCACAGAGTCTGCAGAAGGCTGAGCACAGGGAACGTGTCCCCTGGTGCAGGAGGTTACAAGCTCAGTCATCCTGTATTTCTGTGGGCTCCCTTCAAACATAACACAGGTGGGCTCTGCAGGCTGGGCTGTGCCAGATGTTCACTGCTTGGCTACTGTTTTCTTCATTTTGTATTTTCATGTCTCAGTGTGCCCTCTCTGCTATTAAGTGCCAAACTCCAGTGCCCCAGTTCCCACTGAATATCACCTTACCCCTGCAAGGGTCTCCTGGAAGCCACCTGGGCAACTTGTGGCATAGGCATTTGATACAATGTTATCTGAATTTCATCCTATGGGAGCTTTGATCTTTCTTCACTTGATCTGTCTTTATTACCATCTGTGCTTTAAACTGTGCTTCTGGGTCATCTAAGTAGTGGTAGTGGTGTTAACTAGACTTTGGTAAACTGTTGTGTGGGGTAAGCAGGCTAAAGATGACTAAAAAAAAAAAAAAATCAATAAGCTCCCAGGGACAGATTCAGCAAAGTACTTATGGAAAATGCCTAAACAGAAAGATGTGAATAACGCAATAGATTTCAGTGGGATTACGGATGCACGTAAAATTATACCTGTGATAAAATACCTGGCTGCACTGGAATCTAGCCAGGGGATCATCAGAGCTTCACATGGCTGTATGTAGCCCAAAACCTCCGTGGTTTCCAGGGCTCATCTGCAGCCTGAGCGTGGTGCAAATGCTAATGTCTGTGCTGTGCCACCAGCCTCTCTGGCAGCCAGATTTCCTTTCAGAAACCAAAGATCTAGATTGGGAAACAAACCAAGGTGATAGCACGGCTTTGCACGTGCCTCTCCTCTTTTTCTGGTGGATGAGCAGCACTCCAGGCTCACTGGCTCTGTGACCTGTGATGCGCTGGCAGATGCAGCCTTGGGGCTTGAGATCCGAGTCAGCCCCTTTCATGCTCTGCCAGTGTTCCCAGTGGTTTTCTGTCAGGGAAGCAAAGCTGAATTAGGTACATTGGTAAACTTTTCAGTAGTGTTTACTGTAGCTTTAGGAAACATGGTTGTGGTCAGTTTTATCTCGGTGCCATCTGGTACACAAAGTAGCATCAACAAAGAGGGAGGAAAAATGCTTTCGGAAAAAATGTGGAATGGTAATAGAAAAATGGAGTAACACAAGAAAAGGTCAGAATTCAGAGAAGGACATTAATATGAACATAAAAAGAAAAGTGTTGTGTTTCATAACTGTGAGGGCAGAAAGATCACATCACTTACTTTAACCCATTTCATCCTACTCACATGATTTTCTACCTCCCAGATGCTCCAGATAGCTTGCCAACCTATTTTCAAGCACTTCTAATGATAAAGCAACAGTTATGAGGCTCCTGTCAGATTGCCTTTACAGTTAAGAAACTTTCTTACTGTGTTATCGAAATGCTTCAGCGTTCTACTGTCACCTAAAATACCCACGGTGCATTAAGCTGTAGGTGTTTGTGGGATCCTGTAAATGTCTCTGCAAATGTAAGCTTGAACAGCTTTCAGTTGATTCCCTAATTTAGTTAGCAGAAACCCTTCCCTCCTCCTCCTCCCATCCTTCGTCTCTCAGATTCCATGCAGCCTCGTTAGTTACTAACCTTTAAATGCTCCCTGCCACCACCCAACTCGGTCCAGACCACTTTCCACTGAAAGAGGCAGAGCACAAAATTGGAAGCTTTTTGCAAGAGATGAAATTATGTCTTCAACTCCCCTAGGTTTCATTTCCACTTAAAAACCTCAGCCCAAAGACACTGAAGTCACCAGGAATCTTCCCGCGAGCGGTGGTGGCGTCTTAGGTGCATGTGGTTGGGCTGTTAATGGCACTCCCAGCAGGTCATTTAGGAGACCCAGGGCTTGACTTTTCTGCTGAACAACGCAATACCTCTGTTTTCTGTCTGCTTCTCCAGTCAGACCGGCAAATCATCTTTGAGGAGACTGATCTAAGACCCTTAGTTCACAGGTGTTTCCTCAGTATCGAAGGCAAGGAGTTAGTCCCACTTGATATTTTTTAAATCAATATTTCATTAAGCAATGCTTTTATGGCATTTCAGTACTCATCTATAATAATTAATATAAGCCTTTTATCTGTGTATATCAAAGCACTTTCTGAAAGTTGAAGTGCATAAAAACTCTGTATTAAAGATGAAGAACTATGAGGCATGCAGAGGGATTATGCTCTTTGCCCAATTGCCCAGTCAATTAGCAGATTAATTCTTAATCCAGTTGCATATCCACTGTCCACACTGCCAGATTTTATCTCCTAAATGTGAAATATTCTACATCTCAAAATACCTAATCAAGTTAATGACATCGTCACTTTGCAACTGAATTAATACTCTATTTTTAATTAGCTTAACAAAAAGAAAATAAATGTGTTTGATTAGGGTGTTTTTCTGAAATGTCTGTATTTCACTTCAGCGTAAGATTTTCAGTTAATGACATGTTTTACACTCAACAGTTTGGCAACGTGTTTAATTTTCTTTATTTTAACATTTCACTCTGGTTGTCTGCACATACAACTGAGAGAGAAGTCTGTGTCACAGAGAAGCATTATTTCTAAGGTGTTTTGTCACAAAGATTTAAATGAAGAATGCAAGTGGAAAACAGTGTTTATACAAACCTGACGTTTTCTGATTTCACTGTATTTTTTTTTCAAGGGGTTAGCAGCTTTCTATTTCATAGCAGGAAAGCAACCAAACCAGAGGGACCTCACCTACACAAACACATTTTGTGAGATAATTATTCGACTGACTTTACAGAGCTTAAAAACACTCAGACTTCATGGTCTCTGAAGACTGAATTCATTACGTCTTAAACAAGACAAGATTCTCCTTTGGGAATATTTTCTGTCTGTCTGTTTTTCTTGTATATATAGTTTACCTGCTTAGGAATGAGGCAAGGAGAATAGATCAGCTCTGCTTAGTTGATACTTTTGACACCTTATTTTTTAATTCTTGAGGGAAAAAAAGAGAAGAAAGTGTGTTGCTATTCCAAGTGTAACCCACTTCTCTTTATGTAGGCAGGCACATGCTTCTCCCCTCAGCTGAGACACGAGGCCCTATTCTTAGATCCACTTTCATTTACGTTGTGCCTTGAGGCAAGATGCACAGGATATAACAGCTCTGTAACTATGACTGGTTTAAACTATGCAAAGTTGGAGCTCTCTCTAGCATTACAGGCCATTTTAAGGATATAAGAAAGGATGTTAAAACCTGCTATAGAGACCCTATCCAAGGATGTGTAACCCTGACAAGCAAGAAAGGAACATTAAAATTCTTTGGAAATGTTTGGAAAGAGTCACCCAGAAATTTATATAACCAGCCTCCTGTTTCATCCTTTTGGCAGCTGAGAATTGGGAAATCTCTGCAGTGAAGGGGTCAGCTCCCTAGCAGACGCAGTTCACTTAGTTTCACTGATGTTGACTTGCACAAATTGACAAACTAGCCCCTTACACCATTCACCGCATGTTATTTCTCTGGTATTACTTCAGCACCACCTTTCACCCTTTTTTTCAGTTCTGCACCTTACCTCTCCCTCCTGTCTCTGCATATGAATGAAAGGAGAGCAGAGAAAGCGCTCTTGTGGGGATATGACCTTCATTATCCTAAAAAAATACAAGAAATTAATTCACAAACATCACAGAGAATTTGACTCTTGCTAAAAGAGTCAGTCTTCCCAGTGAAAATTCTGTCTGGTTTTATTTTAAATGCCCTTGAGTAAACCACAAGGTGTTGAGCATAAGAAACAATATGGAAACTGTTCTTTCCAAATTTTGAAAACTAGATGTCAACATCGCTGGTCATGGCTACAACATCTAAACCAGGTGTTTGCTCTGCTGGAGCTCATCTGCTTACTGGCCACATTTGGGAAGTGTCCTTGGGAGGTAATGGATCACTTCTTAATTGCTTCAGCCTGGGGTGTAGGGACATTGCCCTGCCAGGGGCAAGGCTAGACTGTACTATGGAGGTGTAATCAGTTCCAACCAACACCAGAGGAAAAAAAACTCTGCTTTGGAAGCTGTAGGTTACTTTCCAGCCAGAAAGGGGCAGAAAGATCCCCCTCCCTCCCTGTGAAGATCTCAAAGCTCTCCTTGAAGCCCCTGAGCAGAGGAGCACCTTGTGGAGGCTGTGGGAGAGCAGGTCCTAGGGGCACCTCGAGCAGGGCTCACCCCATTGCAAGGAGACAACAAAGCAGAAGTGAGAGGAAATTATCTCTTTCTCTTTCTCACTTCCCACCTCTCCAGGTGTGCTGGGGTGTCACAAGGAGGCTGGCCAGTGGTGGACTGGTATTGGCCCTCTCTGGCACAGCATCTGCAGGGTTTAACACAGGGGTGGAAGCAGGGGCCAGTTTGGCTTGACCTGCGGCACTGGTTCAGCACCAGTGCCAGTTGCAGCTCTGCTGGCTCCTAGTTTGGTGGTTTGGAAATAACTTCCCCCAGTTGAAGAGTCTTGCAAAAGAGCTGCAATGTTTTTTGTGACGGTTTTTAGGCTTTTAAATGACAGGCATCTGCACTTTGAGTGTTGGGTGCATGAAGAGTTGGAAAGGACCTGATCCGAGTCCACATAGATCAGAGGACTGATTAAGGAAGTTGATTTACTGCAGTGGCATATACATCCATGAGAAAAAAAGGCTCTGGGACTCTGGCTTCAATCAGTATCCCTGGCTGTCCCTGAGGTGAAAAGAAAGAGCAGATTTCATCACCGTGACAAGGTTTCAGCAATTAGAGCTGTAGGCTTGTCTTGCAGCTGGTGCTGGAGCAAAATTGCCAGAGCTCTGGAAGTTTCTCTCCTCTGGGTAAAAACGGCAGATAAAGATGTAACTTCATAATTGACCAGGCAGGGATTTATATGCTCACTGGGCTTTGTTCACGATGCTTCTTTGCACAGCACAAAATTATCGTCTGTCATCTGCTTGCTCTTTCCTTTGTTGTGCCTGAAGAACTGCCTATACCATACAAATACCCTGCACTGAAAAACAGCAAACAGAACAGTACCATTTCTGCAGCCAGGTCACATACACAGAGCCTGGAGCATCTACACAGACCAAGTTGGTGACTTGACATAGCTATGTGATGACAAATATGTCACTGGACCTTCCTTCCCCAGGACTTTATTTCTTCTTCTCTTGTGTGAAAGCCCCTAAGTAAAATCTGGCTGCTGTGGTGCCTGTTATTCACTAAATAGCTCTTTTCCCTCTGTGTTAGCTGTGATCCAAGACTTCTGAATGGTGTTGGAGGAACCACATGCTACTAGAAATGCTTTGTTTGTGATATTCCCTGACTGATCAGAAAATTTAAATGACCCCTTGGTGGAGCAAGTGTAGAGTCAAGGATGGATAGGATAGATATGATACCAGATGAGCTTGTATCCATGTACCTTGTGGCATTTTCTTAGATTGGTGCTTCCAGAGTCTGCTTCGGTTGCTAAAAAGAGATGTGCTGCTGCAAAAATGCATCTTTGGGAAGTAATTTTATAAACACTAGAGTATGGCTCTGAAAAAAAAAAACCAAACAAAACCTTGGAAGAATTGTGTTGTAAGACTCTATATTTATTGTGTTTCATAATTACTTGGGATCTGTATGTGAAGCTGTGGCTGCTCATTGTCCTGCACTGTCCCTGGTAAAGAAAATGTTGTGAAAGCTGATGAAATATGGAAAACAGTCCACCTTTTTTTCTCTCTCTCAATGGTGTTGGTTTTATGCAACTAACAAGCAGAAGGTAGTAAGAATCTATTTCAGTCACCTGCAGTCAGCAGATATGACAATTCACAGAGTGAGCAGGGTGGCTACGTGAGAAGGTGCTGCATTTGCAGTCAATTTTCAACACAGAACTTCACCGTAATTTCTCACCCCCAGGAACAGAGGACTGGAGGAAAGGTGTGCATTTTCTTCGCCAGGAGTAACAGCTGTCCAGACACAGAGAGATAATTGCCTAGGACCTGACTGCTAGTCTCTGGTAGTTTTTAGCTAAGGACCGTTTATATCTTGCTAACCCTCCCAAACTTGAACTGAATCCCTAGGCATGGCCAGGCAGCCCAAGCTAGGCATTGTCTCTGGTATAAGCATACCCTGAAGGCTGTAAGTCAGATGTCATGAGAACACTGCAAACGTCTTCCCCACCATGACCCATCCCTGTATGGCCCTGATCAGGAAAAAGACCCTGCATCTTCCTTGCATGCTTTGTGTCAAATACGAATTTGCTTGCACGGTGGATCTTCTGATTGTTCAAAGAGGGAAACTCCAGGGCTGTCCTTACGGATTTGGGGCAGCCCAAAAAAGTGGAAGGGGTCTCTCTTGAGGAAGAGCAGCTGTTGAATCACAGGTTGAAACAAAGCTGGATTCATTCCCTTAGTCTAAAGAATATGGCCATGCTGACAGGTCCCACCCAGACAGTGCACCCACTGAAGAGCACAGGTTGCTGTTAGAAGTATTGTTGCAACTTCTCTGTTGCACAGGGTGGATATTTTATTGCTATCTTTCACACTCTGTGTTCTGTTAAGGCAATCAGCTCTTCTCAGCTGTTGCTGCCATGTCTTCACATGCTACTAGCACTTTGCTCCACTCTGGTAATGCTTCAGCTCCTTGCAGCAGTCCTTCTCCCTTGGGCAATGCCCATGATGCATCAAACTGCTCAAGATGGAAGTTATGGGATGCAAGAAAGTCATTAGCCCTGTCAGACAAAAACTAGACAGCACAGGGTGTTTGTACCTGCCCTGTGCCTTGCTGCTGGTGAGCCTCCTACCGCACTGCCCAACCTCTGAGGCCTGGCAGTAAACACATGCCAGGCAGCAGGAACGTGCTCGGCACTTATGAACCAGTCTGATTAGAAGAAACCTCAGTGCAATTCCGGTAGAGTTGGATTTGGCTTAGGGAGCTCCTGCTCCTAGGTGACCACATCTGAATATGGCTCAAAAAGGATTGCAAGAGATGAGCAGTGCCTCCGAAGTGCTCATGACCTACAGGCAGAGGTGGAGGTGTGATGCCAGCACTGGGTTAGATCTGGCTGTCCTCTGATCTGCTGACATTGACTAGCAGCACCTAACTTAGTCCTCAAGGACCAGACCCCAGCCTGGGCTGTGACAATGTGGGCTCCCTCCCTTCTTGCACTTACAACTGAGGTCTCGTTTTCTCTGCTAACGTCCATTCTGCAACAGCTGGCATTATTTGGCAGGGGGGTGGGTGTGGGGCTGGCACAGACATACCATTTTTTCCATAGTGCCATGGAAAGCTTCAGGAAAATAAGAAATCACACACTGGTGCTATGTGAAAAATTTCCAAATTAGGCTGCAAAGCAGGATTGGGCAGGGCCGCTGGTTATGACAACTGGAAAAAAAGGCATTCTGCTTCCCAGTATGTGTAGCTCAAAGTGCTGCCTCTTGGCAAGTAATCATATTTATCCAGGTAATTTTACTATTCCTCACGAAAAAAATATTAAAACTCCTTTCAAGTATTTTTATGTACTAATCCGGCAGCGTGGCTTTCCTGAAAAGAGGCAGCCAGCTCCAACTTCTTTTCAGCAATGAGCTGTAAACCACTTTTTTCTTCTTTCTTTTTCCCTCTGGTGACCAAGAAAGCACAAACAAAAAATAAGCCAGTCCCTGGAATCAGTTATTGGTATTGGTCTCTACTATACATTTTATTAAGCCTAATTAAATATTCATACCATTAGGTCACTTTTAACTGTCATTTTATCATTGTTAAAAATATTAAGATTTAGTAAGTGATATTTTTCATTAACTATTACATGCAAGTTCTTCTGCCAAAAGTGAACTGTAATTTTCCTAGCAGTTTATTTAGGTGTTTCTGTAGAGGTAAATATTACATCTGAACTGACCGCTCTATGTATTTGGTCTTATTATTCTTGATAGGTGCTATTATACCTCCATAATGAGCCTGGTGGGAAAGCCTGGCAAATATGAGATAAATGGGTCCTATATATATTGTCAGGATCGAAGCTGAGAAACAGCTCATTAGGCTTTTTCTTCTTTGCTAAAAAATGCTGTAAAATTGTTGCTTTATCCTGGACAATAATTGGTACTTTTCTCAAAAACAATGCCAGCTGAACTCAGTGTGCTATGTCTTAGTGAAGGAATAAAGTACAGGATGTGTTTGAGAGGAGAACTACCAAAACCTGAAGCATTCTTCAGCTGGAAAGAAAAGCTAAAGGCTGCACAATTTAAAGTACTATACTAACTATGCTCAATTGCTCCTTCATTCATAAATATCTATATTCTACATATTTTTCAAGCAACAAAACCTTCACATGAGTGAGATCTCATTGGACTAGCAGCCAAATTAACTTCAGAGTTCT
Organism: Leptosomus discolor; assembly: GCF_034619465.1. NCBI lineage: Eukaryota > Metazoa > Chordata > Aves > Leptosomiformes > Leptosomidae > Leptosomus > Leptosomus discolor. The sequence continues at coordinate 24,927,153 of NC_141419.1, forward strand.
CAGACCAAAAATAAATACCTTTTGAAAGGAAGCTGAGGCAAATGTGCCACTTATTACCACCGAGCAGCTTGACATCACTTCAGTCCAAATTTCAAGCCGACTATCCACTCAGCAGGAGATATATTCATTTTAAATTAAACATGCCAGGAATCAGACTTCAAAGGGAACAAGGCGAGTTCGTTGTTTCCACACTGGAAATCTCTATGTCTGCATCAGTGAATTTTGGCTCCCTATTTTTCCTACTAAAATTGATTGCTATCCATGCCAAACTAGAGCAATTAAGGCCTGAAAGCTCCTGCGTAGTGGTTCTTGGTCAGGAAACTGGGGAGCGTGACAGGGGAGAGAAGGGTAACTAGCAGCGAACCAGATTTTATCAGAGATGGAAAAATAACTGGAATGCAAGAGGGATTAGGAAAAGAAGATCTGGTGTTTTAATGAACTGACTATTGGGCTAGGACACAAAACAGTTTACAGTGTGTGAAAACCTGGGATTATCCTGTGGGATGAGGGAGACGAGCCTTGCTCCAGCACGCCTCTCACAGCTGCAATGGATGTTGTTGCTAGAGAGGTATCCGCCAGGATGGTATCTGTCAAGTCTGTGTTTACAACAGGATTAGGAACACCCATTTTAAGGTGTTTGCAAATCAACTGGAAAAATTGGCTCAGATCAGGAGTCTGGCTGACAAAGCTATGCTCTTAAAGCAATTGTGAAAAAACAGATCATCTGTTTTCAAATTGCAGCAGGAGAGCAAAGAAATGGTCTTATTTTCTGTTTCTGTTTTTGGTTTTTTTTCTAGTTGCAGTTGCATAATACTGGTTATTTCTTATATTTTAAATGAAACCATTAATTGTTGTTAATTAGAATTTGAGACGTGAGAAAGAAGTGTGAATGTATTAATAAAACTAAATTGATTGATACTACAGGGTAAGCTTTTATAAATACGGAGCTATATTTTGCTTGTCATATGCAGATTGCAATATAGTATCGAGGTCAACATCGTTTGAAAATATCCAGACAAATCTGGATCAGGGTGAAGTGCTATTCCCAGGGTATTTGGAAGATCACACTAGATGATAAAGATGGTCACTACTGGCCTTAAAATGCCCATTTCTCTGAAGTTTCCCTTTGTTTACAGAGAGTCCTGCAACCCCAGAGGACAGACTGGGTCTCGGGCAAGGCTGTGTCATTCTGAGCAGCCGCCCTCTCCTTCCACTGCCACGATGGTGGTCCACAGCGGGCACATTGGGAGCATTTTCCTGCAGACCCAGCCCTGATCTGGGGCCAGGGGGTATGCTTGTCCTGTCAGCACCCTGCAAGGGTCATGGGCCAGAGGAGATGAGCCTGGTGAAGCTGCCTCACAGCACCCTGGCACACAAGTGCCCAGATGCGGGGCTGTAGCTGAACCGGTACCCTCCACCTTTGCCTTATCTGAGCTCTCTAGGCCCAATATTTGTAGAGCACCGAAGGGCTGGGCATGCCCCTCGGGTGGTCTAGTCCCATAATGTTATCTTTCCCTGGGCATACGCTGGGCAGTGAGGTGGCAGTAGCTGCGACTGCTGTCTAACTGGCCCTAGAGCTCCTGCTGCAACTGCACCTAGGGCAAACACCCCTACGAACCTGTTTTTCCAGCACAATAGATGTGTGTAATTTGGTTATTTTTGAGTGAGTAATCTCTTTGCTCTTCTAAATTGTTTGTCTCTGTGAGACCTCAGGTGGGGTCTGGTGGGATGCGTGGATTCAAGCACAGTCTCCTGACACAACTGTGTGCCTGCAGATGGAAGTATTTGTGAGTGAAGTCTCCTGGTTGGGTGAATTGTCCCACCAAAGCTGGCAGACCACTCAGTTCCTTGGTTTGATTTGGTTGCCCTTAGCAGGGTGGAGGTCCGGAAGGCTGCAGCTTGTGGTATAGCAATAGTGAGAAAGTCTGAGAGAGCCACACATCTGTGAACTCAGCATAGCTCATGCAATTACCAGCACAAGTGAAATCTGGGACCTTGAAACAAAGCCAGCTGTTTCTCCCGGTTGTTGGCTGAGGCCTGTTTGTACAGGGAAAAGAATGGCAGCACTAAATAAGTAGGATTATTTAGGAAGAAAACATAGCAACAGCACACCCTTGTCACTTAGTAACAAGGTAGAATTATGATGAAGAAGGAGTGAACATATATAAATAAAATATTCAGGAATATACATATTCATTAAATTGATACTCAGAAAACAGAGAGGAGAAAGGCAATTGCTAAGCATCTAAAAATGTTCTTTAATGAAAAAGAATTTTAAATATCTGTCTCCACTCTTCAGAGCTGTGTGATGGTATTATCTTCCCACACGGAGCTACGCTATTTCAGGTTCTCCTGGATTCCTTCCCCCATCCCCTTGCCTCAAGTACCAGAGAAGTCTGACAGATGAACTTGCAAGTGTTTCTTTATGTTCCCAGACATGAGTTGCCCGTTTATTATCCTAACCACGTCTATGTGAATAATGTTTCTTATGTGTCGTCATGCCCAGTGCTGATGAATATACAGTGATATATTTCGGCTCTAAACTGCATCTCAATTAATTTGCCTGCTACAGTCTTCTGCCCTGGGACTAAAAGCATCTTCCTCATCATTATGATTGCTTTCCTTACCTCCTGGACTGGAAGAAGAGGAGGAGAAGACCAAGAAACTATGCTAGTTAGCAAATAAAACTCTTCCTGTCCTTTCCACACCTCTACACTTAAATTTATTCCAAAGACGTCTTTAATTTAGGAAAAAAACAAACCCCAAATCAAAACCTTAATAATCTGAAATTCAAATGGCTTTCACAGAAGAAAGAGTGAGAGCTGAGAAGCAATTGCAAAACAAGATTTCACATTATTAGATGTTGTTATCCTACCTTGGATATTTAATCAAATGCCCAAGTCTGTTCCCACATAAAGTGAAAGATTAATCATTGCACTTATAAATCATTCTCCTCATCTCCCTCTCATTTGCACCGAAGCCTCTCTCTTCTATTTCAGTGCTGTATAAGCTGCTGCCCCTTATCTCCAGGTTCTCTTTTTCTAAGGGCTTAAGTTGGGATTGTAAGTAAATGTTAGGCAGTAACCTTTACTGCTTATTTTATGCACGATAAGCTGATGACAGGGATGATCTTTTTTCTTCAATCCAGTTTTTTTAATAAATATTTTACCTTCCACTGCTGAAACACTTGTTGTGCATTTTCATGAGCACCGTCACATAAATCTTCTCAACAACTCTTCGCATCAACAGGAGCTTCAAAAGCATTATGCCTGGCTAGGCAAGGGTCATCCTGTATTTGGTTTCTCTTTTTCCTGTAGAGTACTTTCAAGGATTGAATGGAATATTTAACACAAAGAAAGGTGCTGTTCCAGACTCCATTCATCTTGGTCAATAGCAAAAGTTTGACATGACTGGAGGCTGCACAATGTGTTTGTGGGCTCGTTATATCAGTTGGTTTTGGTAGATTCCTAAGATAAAAATTGCTCCTGCTTGGGAAATACTGAAAAGAATTCACATTTGTGTTTGGATGGGTACCAAGATCACATTTGGTGTTTTCCATCTGAAATTTTCGTAGTAAACTTAGCAGCGTTTATTTGAGGTACAAACGCACTTAAAATCTATCTTGATGTAGAAATACTAACAGGATCGATTTGCAACACCAGTCCACAGTCCATAGAGATGATCAGGAGCTGGTGGGGCAAATAAATGATGCCCATGTGAAAAGATCCGCTGGTGGGCAGCAAGGGCATTGCAGAAAAACTGAGCAAATTCTTTGCATTGGCATTCACTACGATGGAGATGCTGTGAATGAGGAGGGAGTCTGAGGAACCACCTCAAATGGAGGTGTTGGGAAAAGGCATGTTAGAACAAATTGATAAACTAAACATGAACAAATTCTCAGCACCAGATGGTGTTTACCCAGGAGTCCTGAAAAAACACACACCACAAATAAGAAATTTCTGAATTACGAACTGTGTGTAATCTGGCACTACAATCAGTTCTGGGTTTAGAGGGATCACAGTGGGGATGCGATGCCAGGCTTTGAACGGAGCTACAGTAGTGACCCTGGGAGCTAGCGGTCAGTCAAGGCTTTCATTGGTAGTGATCATAGGTTTGGCTGGAGGTTTGAGAAGAAACACGGGTGTTGAGAGGAAGATGAGGCCTGATGGCCACAAGAACTCTTGGAAGAATTTCATGAGCGTACAGATCATGCTTGTCCGGGCTATGTAGCTTTCAACACAACCAAGAGGCTCCTAACAAATTACATTTATTATATAAATGGAAAAGGAGATGTTACCCTCTGGTCTAACCCGTGAGACGTTACCTGTGGGCTAAACGCCAGAAAAGAGTTGAATGGAAGAAACAGTCACCTTGTATATCAGGAGGCAGTCCCACAGACACCAGTCCCGGTCCTGATGTTCAGCATCTTCTCAAATGGCCTGAAGAAAGTAGTACAAGCAAATAGTGACAACATTTACAACCCATGAAATGTTCAGGATACCCAAAGCTTGTGCTGACTGAAAAGATGCTGAAATAGTTCATTGCACTAAAATGATATTCTGTGTTGGGGCTGTCAGGGAAAAAGTGACTAAATATAAAAAATCATGATCTCTTAGCTCAGGAAAAAAGGAAAGACATCTTGAGTCATTGTAGAGGGTTTGCTAAAGGCACCCAGGCTCTGCTCAGTGGTCAAGCTGGTTATCAGATTTGAAGCAGAAACAGGGAAGTGTTTTTTCATGCGATGAAGAATTCCACTGTTGCTCCTGTGTATTGAGGATGCCAGAGTACCAATGGGTACAGAGACGGGTAAGTAAATTAAAGGACGATGAGTGCAGGGGGTGAGTCAAACCAGGCGGCATGGCTACACCCTACAGCACATCCAAGTTGTAAACTGAGGGCAGCACAGGAGCAAGGGAGAGGCACTTGCCCTCTTTTGTATACCCCTCTCTGAAGTGCTCACTGCCAGCCTTGGCCAGCTGCAATTTGCAGGCTAAACTGGGCTTTGATGTGACATTTCTTAAGGCAATCCCAAATTACCAGGCTTTCAAGGGTTTGAGATGTGTTCTTATTACACACAGGAGAATAGAAGCAAGTTGGTAGTGGATAGCAGGATGTCTGTCATAGCTTACACCTGTAGCTGGGCAGCTATGGTTGAGGGAGTGTGAGACATACATAACCAGCTCCTAGACAGAGGGGTTTTTTTTTGCTGGCACTTGTTTTACATGCTAGGACTTGAACCTGGATTAGGTGCACTCCAGGGTGTCCTGTCTTATCTTCCTTCCTTCCTCATCTGAAAAAAACATTACTTTTCTTCCTGGAGAAGCTAGACTTGTCTCTCTGCTGTCCTTGTATTACCCACAAAAATAAAAGAAAAGACAAAAATGAGCAATGAATGTAACTGCTTTTCGCAATTATTCTGTGTATGATGTATTGCCTTATTTTTGAGACATGAAATACACTGTTAATGAGAATATATTGGCTACAACAGCTTATTGTTTTTATCCTGGTGACTTTCTTTTTGTCATGAGAGAGAGCAGTGGATTTGCATCTATTTGACATTTGAAATGTTTTGCCTTTGGTTGATCCGCAGCTTTGTGCAGCACGACCCAGGATCCAGACCAAGAAAAGCCCATTTCAGTTCTTAGGACAGGTGCAAAATTAAGCATCGAGCTTCTCACTTCTAAAATTGCTTGTGATTGTTTTCTCATCCACAAACATCTGCATAGCTAGCAATTAACTGCATCCAGAGATCAAAACCTACATTTTCTCAGACAGGAATTGCTATATCAGAGCTTAGTGCTACTTGTACTGTGCTTTAAGCAATCAGGCACTTCCAGTGATCTCTCTTTGGTGATCTCTCTTTGCTGAAGGTGAAGCAGCAGGCTGGGATTGTTCTGTAGCCAGAAACAATAGAAAGGGAAAGGACTGCATAGCAAGATGGGGAGAAGCACGGGTTTTATGGTGCTAGGATTTTAATACCATGGGAAAACGTTGCTGTTTCCTCCGCAGGGCCAGATGAGCGAGAAGGGGCTCCTTGCTAGAAACTCAGACCGTGACCTTGGCATAAATACCACAGATGTCCTCTGCATGTTGGTGGGGGTAAACCCTGCACCAGCTCTCCTCTGGCACAGCATGGTGCCCGTGGCTGGGCATCTCCTTGCAAGGCAGGCAGGCACGGAGGAGGTGACAACCCCATCTGCCCAGCTGGGGGAAAACTGGTCCCAGCAGGGAGACAAGGCCTGAGTGCAGCCTGCCCTCATGCTGCCAGCAACGTGGGCTCAGGGAAGCAGAGGCCTCGGTACCTTGGTGACTCTTTCACTGTGAATTGGAGGGAAGCCCCTGATGCCTTCGTCCTTAATTGCCTTAATTAGTCCATTACACTCCTCAGGGGAATTTTCTCCAGAAAAAGAAGACGTCATCCCTTGAAATGTTTGACTGGTAGACCAGAAATTCCACTGTCAGCTTTTCTCTTTTTTTAATATATTCTAAACTGAACTATCATATTGACAAATTAGCATCTAATCCTATTACTTTAATTCAATCATTTGCCTGTGCATTAGGATAAGAATAATTTGCCTAACAGTCTTCTGTTTTGAAAAAAAAAATATTTTGAAATTTGCTTGCACTAAGTGGGATCAAACTGCAAACAGGCTGGCAAGTAATCCCGGGGGATCTACACTGACTCTGGTACTGCCGGGCAGACGTGGCTGCTCCCTTTCCCTGCAGGCTGTCTCGCAGGGAGTTGAGGCCTGCTGGTAATTGTCTCTCCTTGGGAAATTTGAAGAAAAAAGAGGAAAATGGCTTGCTTGCCTGAGTCAGGAGTGGTTAGGCTCCACTTGTCTGAATTTATCGCAGGCTGCACCACTGATAATGATTGTTTTAGCAAGTCAGCCTTTATGCACAGTGTTTTCCTTCCTTAGAGCAGAATAGGTCTGTAAATGAGTTGTAAACCTTTCATTGGACTGTCAGGACTGACAGCTTTTTGCTTTCATGGGGACGGTCGCCAAAGAGACCACTGCACCAGATTTTCCTAGCGAGAGCTGGAACTGTTTATTCTCTGTCCAATGACTTCAGGACTCTGCAGGTCAGAGTTGCTGTAGGTCCCCCATGAAGCCTGTTACTGAGCTGTGGATGCTCCTGCCCCATTGCCAAAAAATCCTTCTCCCACGAGCTTTATCAAGAAGTAAACTAAAGCACTTCTCTTGCCCCACCTTCACTGTACATCACTTTGAAGTTCTGCAGATGTCATACTTCCACTTCACCCAGTTTTTCACTTTTTCTATTAGAGCGTTTTTATTTTGTTCAGTAGCTAGATTTTATGCACAGCATGGAGCATTCCATAGAAATTTTACATTCATTTCCTGTGGCTGGTGGATAACATTTTCTCAACTGAGTAAGTATCCAGACTCCTACAAAGGTAGAGCTGCCATGTCACGTGTTGTTCATGACTTCAGGCACCTGCAAAGTTGTAGCCCCTTGTGGCAGATAAGTAACTTCAGATTAATAGGAAAATAACTTTTTCTCCTCCCTTTTTGTTATATATTTATTTTGCAGTGTCCACCTGCTGCTCAGGGAGGCATTTTCAGAGAGCTGTCATTCCCCTAACATGAACTTGTATTATCAAAGTAGTTCTGCAGGTACTACTATGAAAATACTGTAATGAAATGCAAATCTACATATTAAAGACAACTTCCTTAATAAGAGAGGGTAGATTTCTTCAAGTTTCCTTTTTAAAATTGTACTTCTTTTCCTAAGAAACAATATGGAGGTAAAGGAATGTTTCTACAAGGAACCTGTTTTTACAACCCTCCCTTGACTTTGGTGCATCTCCTCCTGAGAAGGTGAGTGAGATCACACCATTCACAGATATCCATGGCGTGTGATGTTCTCCATCGTATTTTAATATATATCTTCTTATGAGGATGTGTTCTATGTGTTTAATTCAAATTAATACTCTGTGAGCGAAAAAAATCTGTGGGTGTTTTACTTTTCTAGAGGCTGTCAATAGCCTGGGGTTTGCTTGTCGAAACCCGGAGGGTGGGGAAGACATCTCTGCAGTGGGCTGTGGGTGTTCCCCTCACCGATCCCCCTCATTGCACAACCATCGCCAATGACATGTGTTAATACATTTCACTGTGCTGGGTAGGAAGCAGCCAGGTCCCTGACATGTCCCAGGCTCAGGCCTTTAGCTGAATTATGTAAATTAGTCCCTTTGCATGGTTCATGTAGTTTTTCTTCTGCACTAGCATGTACACAGAAACACAAAGTTGTCCCTCAGGCTCCTAAAGGGTTAATATTTTCAGTCCCAGGCCCTTTATTTTATTTTCATAGCCTTAGTCAATACCATAAATCTCCCAAAACACTGGCAGTCTTTACCAAGATAACCACACAATGAACCTATGCACACATCAGGTAAATTTACAAGTACTTTGTTGGACATGGGGCGTTGTTGCTGATAACCAGCTTTGGCATCGAATGGGAGCTGCACATTTATGCCTGCTTTGTTGCTTTTTTTTCCCCCTGCAGATAACAGCTCATTGTAGGAAAAGGCAAGGACTACTGCTGGAGAGCGCTCAGCACCCTTGAAAACACATCTGCACTCTGTCTCAGCTCTCACACCTAGTTTAGTCTGCGCTGGTGTTTGTTCCTCTCTCTTTTTATGCCTCTCCTCCCTTGTCTCAGCTAATCCATTTCACAGTTTCTCTGTATCTTATGGACCAGAGATAATTTCTATTGAAACTGCTTGAGTTGCACCAATTACGAGATGTTTTTCTGTGGCACTCTGGGTTTAATCTCTGTTGATGTTAAGATCCTCGATCCTCGTCTCTGCTGAATGCTTGCTGGGGTGTGAAGTGTCTGCTTAGCTGTTATGTAAAGAAATACATATTAAGGTGGTTAGTGTAATCACATAATCTTGATAGACATTGGTGGCGCAGTCACAGTTCCATATTTTGTGAAGACGGAGGGTAGGTAAACAGGCAGGCAGCTAAGGGAAGGCGGGAGCGTTCCTGCTGCTGAGGGACATGTTGTCAGGACCATTTCCAAAGTCAGTTTTTGGAAACAAACATATGGGCCTTAGCTATCTGTGAGCGTAATGATCAGGGAGGAGGGGATGATGGCTCTGTGTCCAGTGCTTCACAGCTGAAGGGGTGGAGGGTGGCTTTGCAGGTGATACAGTGCCCAGGGCAGGGACAGGGACAGCACTGGTGGGGTGGAGGAAGGTGCTGAGGACCCTCCACCCTCTGAGCTGGTGGGAGGTGGTGTCTGTGTGGGTGCCAGGAAGCATCCTGCAGCCCAGCCAAAGCTGGATGAAGGTTGGCTGGGGGAGCGGCAGACTCCCAAAGCACTGCAGAGAGGAGGGTGTCAAGAGGAGTTCTGGAGCATCCTCACGGAGGTGCTTGGCACTGAGTGGCTCCTCCAGGCACAGCTGGTGACCAGCTGGGAGTCTGAATTTATTAGTGCCTTTGAATGGAAAAGAAATGTTTCAAGCCCTCTTGCTGCTCGATCTGCAGCAGAGTTGACCCCAAATGTACACACTTCTCAGCAAGATGCTTGCAGGAGCAGGCACTGAGGGTGATGAGTGTGTATGGGGAGACCCCTGCAGATGCATCCTTTGCAGGAGTCCCTCTGCCTGCCCTACCCAGCACTGTTTCGTGGTGGGGCCTGCTGGTAATCTCAGAGGAAATCTGAGAGATTTGAGCTAGCTGTGCTCAACTGTGCAAAGGGGAGGACTTTCCTCAAATCCTTTCAGGGCAGAGAGCTGGCCAAGGCCACAGACTTGCTTTGTTTGCCCCTAGACATGCAGGGGCCGGGTGCTGTCACCCCCAGCTCTCTGGATTTATTTTACCCACAGAGACGCCAGCCCAGTGATGGGAATAATTTGCATTTGTGGGAGAGGTGCAGGCTAGAAATCTCTCTAAGCATTTTAGTCATGCAGAACTGCCACCTTTGGTTTTCAGAAAGCTGCTACCCCCTTACCATCTGCTCCTGGTGCCACTTCCCTCCCTGGAGACACCCAACAAAATAATAATATGGATTTTTGCATGTGAGGATGGAGATGATCAATAGCAATCCTTCCCACGGCAGTGGCACTGTATGAGAAGCACAATCTGTAACATTAGAGTACTGGAGGCTCAAGAGAGGCAGGAGCAATGCCCTGAGCTTCCTCGCTGCTCTGCTTGTCCTAAGATAAATCCCAGCACACCAGCAACCCAGAAATCCTCGCTGCTGCACTTGCGGTATGTTTCCCCTGATAAAAAAGACAGAGCAGAAAAGGCTGACCTACCCACCTGCTCTGAGCAAAGTCCTTGCTTATGGTGAACACGCTGGAAAAGAGTTTTCTTTCTGTTTCTTCTGCTTCTTAATGACCTCTGTTATACCGTCAAGGACTGCAGTGATTTGCTATCTGAGTGCCAGTCAGGCCAGCTAAATCTATTGACTGCTTTATTGTACACATCCAGGATGTCCTCTGCCCACAAAGGATGCAGGCAATTTGTATAATGGAAGTATAAGCAACTTCTTTGGGCCAATTCCTTTATTTAGATATTTCTGCCTCACCCGAACTCCCGGTATACATCACCAACATTTCTGAGATTTCTGGAATGGATAACATCAGCATTGAATAATTACAGTGAAAAACCCAGCATGTCTACATATTTTGTCTAAATTATTCAAGAATGTGAGAGTGTTTCGTGCAGCTTGAGTGAGCTCTGAATCTGTACGTGTGTCAGCCTGCCTGCGTGATGGAGTAACGGTGCACAGAGCATTTGGAGGAGTTGCTCCTATTTCACTTAAGCTGTCACTGTTGATGACGAGAAGGCAAAAATATTTCTAATTTCTTCTTCACTTTGCTGGTGGTATAAAACAAGCCAATCCACCACCCCAAGATGCTTTTTCTGTGCTCCCCTGTCACAACAGAGGAATACCTCTAACGGTTGTATGAAACAGTCTCTCTCTCTCTCCTGTCAGAAGGTAGTCAGAGACAGCATACAATTCTTTCCTCGCACACCATATTAAGCTCTTTTTGAGTTTGGAATTAATTGTGATAAGTTGACAGAGCTCCAGAGATTTCTGAAAAATAAATCAAACATGTTGTCAGTTTGCTCTGAATTTTCCACACCTCTCCAGTGCATGTTGAAGCAAAGACCTTTTAAGTATGTTGTAATCCAGTATTAGACATTTCTCGAATTAGCATTTTCTGTAGCTTTGTATATGAATTAAAATTCTGTTGATACTTATTTTTATAACTAAGATGGGTTTATGTTACATTTAGGTGTATGCCATTGTGTCAATTTGTGTGGATTTATTTTCAGCAAGTAAAATGTATGCATTTTGAAGAATTTTACTAGCTGGTAATGTTCACTTTGGTATGCCTGGACATACAGTGGGAAATGTGTCTTCTCATTTAAATGTGTTACCCTTTGGATAGGTCTTAATTTGCTTCACTCTGTATACAGGGTTTAAATACATTTAGAAGTAATTCTTTTGCCAATAAAATCGTCTTCACAGCATACAACCACATAATGTAATAATCACAGTTTCCGTAAATTTATGTTAAAATTAGCATTAGTATTTCTAGGATGCTTTAATATTTCTGTGGTGCTTAGGTATCACGCTTCATGTCATTATTTTCCATATTCTCACTTCCACCCTTCCAATAACATGTGTTATTGTTTTAGGGAACTTTACAGATGTGTCACAAGAGGATCTGTACCCTCAGTTCACCTACCACGTGCTGGGTAATACCATGAAAACAGCCTATGCTCGTGAAAATAAACTGACTTTCTGTTTAGAGCAATATTTACAGAGGTGTGAAAACCGCAGCCAGTGCTCTCACCACATGCATGAGGATGGGCTTTCTTCTACCTCTAGCTTCTCCCCTCCAGCACTTTCTGCTCTGCCCTCCAAATTGTATCTCGTGCTCCAGCAAGAAGGGGGCTTTCCAGAGCTTTTAGCCTTGTACATGTTTATGCTACGGAGGCACAAATGTTCATTCATCCTCTTGCCTTTGTTTGGCCCGAGGATACCTGCTGTGGGAGGGTAAGCTCACGCTGCTGAGTGGCTGATTACAGCTGTGGACAGCTGCAAGCCAGCATTGTATCATACAGGTCTATCCCATAGGGATACTGACGTTCGAGTGCATTTGCAGACATCTGGACTAGTTTCAAATTTAAGGTGCAGGCAGGGACACCTCAGGCTGAGAGGTGAATGCTTTGGGGGTCAGAGGGTGACACCTTCTTTACCTAGGGGAGTAGCTGATTAACTGGCCAAGTCCAGGAGATAATGCCTGATGTTGCAAAACTGTGTTTATGTCTCCAAGGAGCTGAACAATGTTTGTTTTGATTAGAGGGTGGCAGGACTATCTTAGAAACTCCTCAGGAGGACAAGAAAAGAGGCATAGATCAAAGGGAAGGTTAGACCCCCTTGAAGAGATTAACTGTAGCAGCTCCCATGCTTTACCAAGGCTGGGTGCTCTACAGCCAGCTCTGGAAAAAGGCCAGAGAAGAGGGAGAAACAGAGAGACTTCTTGTATTTCATTATCTGTATGTTAAGCACATTTACCCTTCCTTTCTTTACCTACGTCTTCAAAAACCTAAACTGTCCCGTCTATTTTGAAGGCTGTGATGAAAGATTTCTGTTTTAATACAGCTTCCACTTAAGAGCGATTTGAGAGTAATTGGACAACAAGCTGTCTTCCACCAAAGGGCTGCCAAATCCTTACTGAGGTACAGTAACAAGTGTCTACCTCCCATCTATGTGATTTTTGCTTGGTACCCTTCATGTTAGCAGGGCTCAGGAGAAAGGAAAGTCCCTTCCTGAGCATGGTACCTAGGAAGGCTTTGTGGCACAGCTCCAGCTCCCTGTGTATGTGTGCAGCCATGCCCCTGTCATGGCATGCCTTGACCATGGGGGCTCTCCCCAAGACAGAAACAGTGATTTTCGTAGGCAGGTGGCCCCAGAGCATCCAAGCCTAGCAGAAATCTCAGCTTGTGGCTAGATATCATGCCTGGGGTTCCCACCGACTGCTGGAAATGTACAGGAGACCCTTGCTGTGGGAATATCTGCCTTCTTATTTGGCTATCCCTGGGGATGTGCATGGGCCCATGTGAGGCTCCAGTTGCCATGCAGGGAGCTGACAGGCAGATTTTGTTCATCATGGGGCAAAGGCAAAAGTTGCACTTTTAGCAGAGCAGGCTCATAGTTTGATCTGAGGAATGTATCTGGTTCATTTTCGTTTCACAAATGTGCCTCAGTACATATGATATCTTCTATGTCACCTAGTAGTTGTCATTGGCAAGCTAAAATTTTGGTCTACTGTGGAGTGGAAGAAAAGACAATCAGAAAAGCATCTAGCAAGTGATGGGCCCAGGGTATGGAGAGAGACCCCGTGGAATAGGTGGGAAAGTCTCCCTGGAGCACTAGACAGCCTCGGCAGTAGTTGCCTAGGGGTGATAGGGTGCTGGGGAAGAGCATCTGGGGACTGTGTAGCACTTGCTATAGGATGTTTGTAGGACGGCTGTGGGGATGTGCAAGCATTATGACTGGGGAAGGACCAGAGGCAGAGAAAGCAAGAGATCCTGGGGGACTGAGAAGGATCAAGTGTGGGAAAACAGGGAAGAAGGGATAAAAGAGGAAGAAGGGATAAAATGGGCAAAGTGTATGCCAACAGGAACAGTGAGTGCACCTTTCCTGGGTGATTGACTCCATTCTGCATGCATGTACGTGCATGGGAGGTGAGTGCTGGCTGTGGAGTCAGACCATGGTCAAGGTATCACCTGCCCATCTGGAATGCTGGCATCTGGGGAGACCAGAGTATGCGCACCTTTCCTTGAGGACTTGTGTGTATGTGTCTGTCTGTCTGTGTGTGTCTGTGCATGAGGGGCTCTGAATACCAGGAGCTGGAGTGGGGCTGTGGTTTCTAAGGCAGCCAGGGAGGCTACTGCAGACACTGCATGTCTAAGGCCACTTATTGGAAGGAGAGGAGGACCATGATCAGGCCATCTGCTCTCTTCCTGTTTGGATGAGTGCTCTGTGCCTATTGGGAATACATGCTCAGCCTTGCTGCTAGGTGGATCTGGGGACACAATGTGGCAGCAGCCTCACATCTGTCGAGCTTCCAGTTCAGCAGCTCCGAACACTGGGATTATTCAGTAATTAACTGATTACCTGAATATTGGAGTAGTGACCATGCTTATCAGTGCTGCTGCAAGGAGGTTGAAAGTCTGGATTAGCATTCCACATAATGTTGACAGATTAGAGATATGGACTGAAAAAAAATAGGATATAACTCAGTAGGGATGAATCTAAGGTATAACACATACGGAATAAACCAGCTGCACAAACAATAGTGGGGGGAAATACTGCTTTCAATGGAAACAAACAGTAGAACATACTGTTAAGTGACGACCAACCTGCCTAAAGTACATGAACAGGACTGTAAGGAGGCAAGGTACATTGGTACACAACTTCTGCTTTAGATAGAAAAGAGTTCCTTCAACTACTGGGTCCAATTTTGGACACTACACCTCAAAACCAGGGTACCTTACTTGATTAGAGCCAGGAGGACAGTGGGAGTAATACACTGGAAAACACAAAAAAAATTGGACAAACTGTGCTTCTTTAGCCAGACAAAAAAAGCCCAACTGGAGACAGAATAGTCTTGAATCCAAACCAAGTTGTAGTGAAGGGATAGTTTGCACTTGATGTCCTTGGACAGGCAGGAAGAGCTTGATTGCCACAAGGCTAAACTTAGAGGGAACAGAAACAGGGATGTGTGAGGATGTGGGGCTGGCTGCCAGCCCAAGGGGCTGGTGGGGTCTCCAGTGCCCCAGGAATGATGCTGCCAGACAGACATCTCTCTATCAACCTCTGTGGACATATTGAGGAAGTCATATCCCCCAGTCTATACACGCCATTGCTGGAAACACAGGATGAGTAGCCCTGCCTTCACCGGCAGGAATGCATAGACCAAGCAAGCCTACTGTAGGAAAACACCACACCTTCCAGGCTTGCCCAAGTCTGGGCTCACTGTCAGTCGAAAGTCATGCCTTCCACCTAAAACTTTGCTGACCTGATGCCTTGTGGGAATGAAAGGGCTACTGAAAACAGCTACTAGCAAGAGATGAATGCACAAAAGTGTCGCCTCCAGGCTTAGTACTTACATCAGGTACAAAGTACAGAGTTACTCACCCTTTGTAAATAAGTAATTAGGGCACTTAATGTAATTGAATAGCATAATGAATAGTAGCAATAGAAATGAATTGCAAAATATTTCTGTCCTTCAGAGAAATGCATAGGTATGCAAAAAACATTTGCTGGTATAAGTTACCATGTTTGTGAGTGAGAGTAGTTACCAGAGAGAGAAAGAAATCTTAGGTTTTCCACTCCTGTGTCCTGCTGAGGCAGATTTGGTTCCAGCAATACACTTTACAGTATTTTGTTACAAGAACTATCAAAGGTAGATGAAATATATACTTTTGAGACATAGGTCAAAGAGCCTTGGTGGGTGTAAGCTGACATAGCGCCTCTGAAGCCATCAGAGGTGTGCCAAGTTACGCCAGCTGAATTAGCTAATGCACATGGGGGTCAGATCCTTCTGCACCCCCCTGCCTGCCTTTGCAAGCTCAGCAGATTTTGTCAGTGGTAGGAAAAGCTGGTGGCAGGTTAGGGCTGTGTCATGCCTCCAGCTCCCCCACCAGCACAGACCTTTCTTTTGTTTTCTCCCTGGCTCACTCCCCTGACTGGGTAAAGGGGTAGCATTTTCCTGCCTCAACAAAAGCTGTTGTTAAGAGTCAGTCCATTAAAAGGATCATGAAGTGATTTGGGATCATGAGGAAAGAAACCATTTAATTATCTAACGTGAATCTGTTGGAAGTTGTTCCTGTGTATCAAAGGGTTAGTTATACCTTAACTTCTGTAGGCTGAAGTGTAAGAATGTGGCTCCTGGTATATAATTATAGTTCACAGGAATTTCATACACATAGCTCCCAAATTACTATGGAAGCCAAATATTCATGAAGTATAACCCCATGGAAAGCAGAGTGTCCAGATAGTTAGCCATTCCACCTTTTTCTTTCATTAAAAATTACCCTTTTTTCCCATTAATATTTTGTCTCTTCTTTTTACTGAAGGCTTAATTCAGCCTCTTTTCAACTGTGAAGCGTGTTGTTCATGCTTGGCTGTAATCAGCTCAGTGTAAGGAAGGATGGGGAGTTAGGTCCCAAAGGTGTTGTTTTGGAAGAAACCCAGAAGATAGTACTTTTACTTGCAGAGACATCATAGCTGGATTTACCCCTCAAGCCTGGGCCCAGATTTTGCAACCCAGAGATCTGCTTGCCAGCCCACAAGTAGTCCAGGAGCCCAAGATGTTGCTCCTCACAAGGACGAAGAACACTACAAGTGTGTTGGCCATGTACATTTGGAGCTGTATTTTATGTGCTTATCTTTAATATAGTTCCCTAGGGTAATATATATAATACAGGTTTATTTTACATATAATATTCTATGCAAACTATAATTACAGATTTCTGCACAGTTAAATAATGCATTTGTAAAGCAGAACAATAAATAATATCTGAGTGAGAGAGGAATTTAAAGGTACAGGTGAAGGAGAAAATACATATTTTCACATGAGATTTGAAAAGAGATGGGAAGTCAATGGGGCACGTAAGTGTATTCTTTAATCTTCATAAAGGAACTTTTGCTCCAGAAGGATTTTACCGTGACTAGAGTTTCTCCTTTAGGCTACAGAGGATCAAAACCACCTGGTGTCCTGGGCTGTAGCCAGGCTGCAAGCAGCCATCCCACAACACCTTATGTCCTGGGGTTGTGCAGGACCAGAAGCAGCTTAAGAGATTTCAGAGCAGAGCAGGATAAAAAAAGAGATTCCTTGAATAACAGTTGCAATTTAGGGCAGAAAACGTCCTCCTGCTAACTCTCTCCTTTCACCAAGGTGCAGTCTCAGTGTGGGGAGTGGTCCCCAGAACAACATTGCTTGCTCTGGTCTCTGCTCTGGTCTCTAACAGGTTAGTGGGTGACATGAATGCAGCAGCTCAAGCTGCAAAGGTGAGGGAACACTCGAGCTGGTATTGGGAGTGTGCATACATGCACATAAATTATGCACACAAGTCCTGGAGCATACATTGAACAGCAGAAGACCGAAGAATTAATTTCTACAATTCAAATAATGACCATTTTATTTTATTTTTTAAAAATCTAAGTTACTTGAGGTTTATTTGGACTAAGCTTAACAGCCAAAATAAATAATATAGAATCATAGAATCATAGAACAGTTTCAGTTGGAAGAGACCTTCAAGATCATCAGTCCAACCTTTGTCCCAGCTCTATCAATACCACTAAACCATGTCCCTAAGTACAACATCTACCCGTCTCTTAAACACCTCCAGGGATGGTGACTCCACCACCTCCCTGGTCAGGCTGTTCCAATGCCTGACAACCCTTTCAGTAAAGAAATTCTTCCTAATATCCAGCCTGAACCTCCCTTGGTGCAGCTTAAGGGCATTTCCCCTTGTTCTATTGCTTGTTACTAGGGAGAAGAGATGAAATATGATGAAACAAAATTAAGACTGCTAAACACAACAGCATTTGGCAAATAGTCTGTTTTGTAAAACAAAGAGGTGGATAATTCTTAACCGAACAATAACTTTGGTCTAACAGGAAAGAGTCAGTTGATTTAATAAAAAGCTGGTTCAAGGTAGTTGTGAAGCATAAAAAACTAGGAATAAAAGTAGGGATGTTTCATGGAAGTTTTCAAAGGAATTAGTACTTTTTTCTTCCTTCAACTTTTATCCGAATGTTGGCTGAAGTATTTCAGGACTAGGTTAAACATTGTTTAAAATGTCCCTTTTTAAAGCTCTCCATCCCCTAGGTTTTTTACTGTCATGTCTTTGAATGAACACAGTTTCTGTTTCTAAGTAAATGAGAAGTCTTTGAACAGCTCTTGTTGCATGGTTTGTTTGTGTGTTTTTGTAGGTTAAAAGCTGTCTTCATTCACATCTAACTGTGCTGGAAATGTATTACTTTCCCTGAAATAAGCTTAGACAAATGCCTTCTTCTGTCCTCCCAAGCCTAGAGTCCCTCAGATATTTTATCCATTAAATGGTCCCTCCCAGTGGATGAAAAATGCCTTGTGGCTTCCCAGCCAGGAGAGTTGGTGAGATTGTCTGGTGGGACACTGGCACAGGATTTTCCCCTCAAGCTGCACCCTGTCCCCACCACCCCTGGGTCCACAAGGACAGGGGAGAACTGCATCCTGGCACTTTGTACAAGCCTCTTCCAATGTGATGGAGCTTTGAGCACAACCACCACGTGTGTTTAGACATCCTCCTCCCTCCCATGTTCTGCTTTGTTTTTCTCCTTACACTGGAATACCCCAAAAGGCAGATGACGAGCCTTCTCATGATGCAGCTGCTTGGCAGGGGATTTCCCATGGGCTTTGCAGCCCCTGACTTCTACCATCCCTCCAGTGCTCACAGTAAGTACCCTTACAAAGCATTTCCCTCCGGTGCAGCCTGCAAGGAGAGAACAGGCTGCAAGCGTGTCCGGGCAGGTGGCAAAACGCACCCAGCAAAATGCATTCAAGCCCTGCGGGGACCAGAGATCTGGTTACAAGAGCCACATAAATCCCCAAGTTTTCTTGTCAGGATCCTGGCCGCAGCAGCCTGTGCCTGCTCTCACTGTTCCCCCACTCCCCATGGGACATGGGGGAGGAGGGATGTGAAGCGGGACAGTGGGAGGCTGTGAGCCTGCATGTGCCTGCCAATGCCTGTGATGGTGGAGGGCAGCGCAGTGATGAGACCTATTAAAAGCATGACCACTGTGCAGAAGGCTTTGCTTTTCCAGTGATTTAGCCCGGACAGTGTGATTTGATGCAGAAAGCAGTGCCTTACCTAGCTGATGCTTTATTACACACTTTCCCAGCTCAGCTTTGCATGGTTAAACAGGCTTTGAACCCTACTACGTGACCTCTCGGGTCCTTGCTTGTCAATAGAGTTGCTTCCCACATGCTGCTCTCCCCATTTACAGCTAGTACCAGACCTTGCCCTCTTCGAAAAGCATCGTGTGAGTGTGACCTACTGCTATTTTAAATGAAACACGGCTGTTACCAGCTATTCCTACCCATACTCCTCATTTACTGAGAGAGCAGGCAAAACCAGGTGTGATCACAACCTGCATTTCCCCTCCCTTCCCCAAAATGGCCTGAAACCCAAACCCTGGATTTGTCTCCTCACCTACATATATACTCAGAAAAAGAAATTATTGATTCCAGATTAGTCCTACCCTGTTTAGATTGGCTTGCACTAGTGTGCAGCATTCTATTTAAATTCAAGGCCATCTATACAGGCTGGCTGGGGGAGAAAAGCCATAGGGACACTTCTGTGGGATATTCAGGCCATTGGTGTTTGCTCCCCATGTGCAAAGGCATGGAAAGAAGAAAGGAATAAGCTAGGAGACTTCTGGGGCCCCATCCTCCTATCCTTGGGTAGTCCCTTCTCACTCTGGTGGTCCCTGATGACCCTGTGCCGGGAATCACGTGCCAGTTGTACACTTTGCATTTCTGAAGGGTTGATGTTTGCATTATAAGGTCCTTCATGCCCAACTGCAATTTACATGTTAAATAGTACTAAGATAATGAATTAATGATGCTTATTCTTCCTATTACATGCAACAAAATCATTCAAAAAGACCTAAAAAATAAAGTCCTTTAACATGAGAAAATTATAATTACATCAATGTTTGAAGTGAATTGTGCTCTTTTCACTGAGTCTGGAAAAGGAATCTGAAAATATTTTAAATACTTAGCAGGTTTTACCTCTGACTGGTAAAAGGAAAAAGCTTCATAGTCATGTTTATGGCTTCATTTTGCACAGCTACAAGAAGTTAATTATAAGTGAAAATAGTTTTGATTTGAAAACAAGCAGGAACATTTTTCTGTTCTGATAACTGGTTCATTTGAGATGCACAACAAATGCCAAAAGAAAGTAATTTTTCATCAGGAAAATTCCTGTTGAGGGATCTGCAGTATCTAATCTTCTGACCACAATCACTGTTTGTACTCATGCATGATACAAAATAAGTCAAGAGTACTTTCTCCTGCTGCTCTGACATAGAGCACTGCTTGTCCACGGCAGCTGTCCCACTCTGGGATCGTCTCAGCATTGTTCCCTGTGGATGGAATAAAGCCTACGTGGTAAAAGCAGAGGAGGCTGGTGTTTGCATTGCTGTGCAATTTATTGCTTAATGTTCATGTGATGAAACAAAGCCCAAGGTTAACCTGTGCTCTTGAAAATGTCTTCTAAAGACTGCAATTTTTTCCTTCTTTTTTCTTTTATTTTTCAGCTGCAAGTTTTGGGAACACGAATAACATGGCTCCTTTGGGTCAGAAATGCCCTGGTGCACTCCTGGTCCCCTTGGCAGGCATTGCTGACACAGCCAGGGACTGCAGCTGCAGCTTTCTGTGTCTGGAGGAGCACCTCCTGTCCAAGGCTGAAGGCTGGGTCTCTGCTTTATTTTAAATGAGCTGGCATAGTAGGCTTGCGTAGATGAACAAGCTGTCAATCTAAATCTTTCCATATAAAAAGAAAAAGCAGACATCAACAACAACCCTTTTAATGGCAAAGGTTGCCTTGACTAGCAAACACAGAATTGCTTTACAAGTTGCTGAAAACTACCATTGTATTTAAGAAATCAACTTGATCGCACTAACTTCATTAAAAGCTGTTTTTCTGTTCCAGCGCTGCTGCTGCAAGAGCAAGGTCAAAGGCTCAGCCTGGGTGCAAGGCTAGGGGCAGGGGACATGGGTTCTGCTCTTGGCATGTCCATTAATGGGATATAAAACCTGAATTAAGTCACTTCATCTCTGTTTTGCCTTCCACCTCCTCCGATTTCTGACCTTGGTGGGTGCAGCTTCGATATAAGCAACGGCATCTCTGCAGAGCCCCGCGGAGTTTAAGTAACGAGCATTAAGCAATCTCAGCCAGGCCACTGGTAAATCACAGGCTATTAGGTTGTCTGGTGGCGCCCCTGTGCATCCTTCAGACAAAGGTTTTAGCTGGGTTGAGCCAACTCAAACCCCAAAGGCAGCATCCCAGCAGCCAAACAGCACTCAGCCCAGGCTTTGCACAACACAGAGGCATTGGGACACTGCTGTGACATCCCTGGCAGCTGGGCTATGCCTTTTGACAAGACAAAAAATCACCCCACTCTCTCTCTCCCTGATCAATGCTCTGTTCTCCTACAGAGACACAGCTCCCACTACCTCCCTTCAAGGTGGGGTGCACACCGAGCCTGTACAGCATGGGGGACCCAGCCTCTCCCTGCATCCCACCTGAATTATCCCGTTGGGGTGGTAGGCCCCTGTGTACCCAAAAAATTGTTGAAATGTGGCATTGAGCTCAGCTCTGAGCAACCACAACCCACCCTGCCCACTGCTCAGTGCTGGGCAACCAGTACAGCATCTACAGACACTGCCATTGAAGATTTTATATAATCTTTCAGAATATTGATAAAAAACAAACTAAATAACGTTGGCCCAAGAACTCAGTCTTGTGAGAACCCTGCTGGATCTAACCCCATTAATAACTATACTTTAGGATCTACCAGGGAGCCAGTTTGTAATTTATCTTCATGCACAATTAATGCAATACTGTTCTGGAACCAAAATGTCCACGTCTAGACTTCAGTGCTGTTTGAAAATCCTGGAGGACATCTGCAGATGGGAACTTTAGCATGAATCAGATCTTAGTCTCAAGGCAAGACCTCCTTCCATGCTCTTATCACTCTCACAAAGATATGTGAATGTAAATACAGCAAGTGTATGTATCAGACTACCACAATGGTCTGTGCTGTGGTTAAACAAAGGGGGAAAGTTCATTGTTTCTATTTTCCAACAAACAATTTTTTTCTTTCAGGCTGCTCTTTGGTATCTTGGTCTGACATAACAGATTTTGAAGGCTTGAATGATACTGATGTAAGCCCTACCAGGGGCATTCAAGACACGAAATGTGTTGCCCATGTCTGTGGACAGGGTGAGCGAGGCAGCTCGGCCAGCTGGGACAGTCAGTGGAGGCTGTGCAAGTCATATGGGGCAGTGGGGTGATGGGTGTGGTGGGGGACACATGCATGGGGCAGTGGGGGGGACGGACGGACAGACAAGGCAGGAGCCTGAAGATGGTGCGAGAGCAGTGCAGGAAGAGGAGTGTGAACCTTCCTTGCCTGTCTTATGCTTACAGAGTAATTAGGATCACATAAATGCCAGTGCTGTTAACAACCACAGTGATGACTGTTGTATCAGAAACTCTCCCCCCGCCACACTGCTGCCTGCCTCCTAGGTGTTTGCACTTACATATCATTTCCCATTAAAATGGTCTGCAGCAAGTGCCGGGGGTGTCAGAGCTGGTGATGGAATTGAATTAGTTTGAATAACTGAATAAGTTTTAGATCTTGGACTGACAGCTTGTTCATATACATTTTAAATGCCCAGCAGCAGCCGCATAATTTGCTTCACCCAGGCGCAGCTGCTCACAGTGTCACATCAGGGCTGTATGTAGCTGCTGCTTACTTTTAACCTTCCTGCCCTCAGGATCCCTTCCTTGACACAAACTAAAATTGTGTAACTGCAAATGATCAACTTATACTTTTCCCTTTTTTTTTTTTTTTTTTCTGTTTTTAAATTGGAGAGAACTGAGAGGCCTGTAAAGTTTCTCAGGTGCAGGGTGGCTTCAGGTTGCATGGGAATTGTCTCTGTTGCATCTTGCAGAAAATGGCATATATTCTGATTTATCCTGATTCTGCGTTGTCCTGCACAACACAGGCATCATGGCAAGGAGGGGGAAGTTTCATAAAGTCCTTTTGTGTACATCATTCTGAAATCTGGCATCAATAGATGAAACTAAGACTGAGCAAGCAGATTTTGAAGAAACATTTAATAATTTATGATGTACTTGGCACTTGTGTAGCACCTTTCATCCATGGTTCTTAAAGGCTTCAGAAATGTCAATAAAAGATAAAAACATAATAATGCATTATTATAATAAAGCCATTTTGCATGTCCATAGACAGGAAGAAGATGCATTCCTAGCCAGATGAATTGTTTTACCTAATACCAAAAAAGGGAGTCTGTAAGAAAGTCAGACATAAACCCAGAAATCTTTGTTTCCAGCTCTTCCTTGTAAACTTTTTGAGGAAATTCACAGATTTAGGGAGAAGGTTTATTCATACTTTACCAAAAATACCTGCTTGACTGGCATTTATTATCCATGGTGCTTGGAAGACCTCCTTTACATGGTGGATGTTTGCCTTCCTGCTTGGTAGCCTGCCAGCAGAAAGGAATTACCTTTGTACAGAGGAGCAATGTGAAGCCTCTTTCTCTGTGATTAAGCTTGTCTGCAAATATTTTATTTTGTATGTTACCAATAAATAAGATATTGACTGTAAATTCTTTTTTCCCCAAATGCAGAACGGTTGGATGGCTGTGAAATGAGAGCCACTGTAACCTCAGTGTCCCCCAGAGTTTCAGTCTGTTTTAAAGGTTGCATTATTTCCCTCTATCGTCTAAAGTATGTATGGGCAAGTGTTGGAGGTTTTGAAGCCAAAATTTCCAAGAGGTCTTTCAACTTATGGAGGGCACTTTAGGCTTTAATAAGGCATAAAGCAGCAGAGAGGGAGGAAGGCTGAGGCTCAGCACGTGGTGCTGCCCAGCAGCATGTACTACCCAGAGCAACTGATCTTATTCACTTGGTGCTGCTGTATCTAAATGTCCTTTAACTGATGGCAAGTACAACAGCAGTTCATCAAGTGGTAGTGTGGTGGATGTAGCTATGGAGGTGTGTACAGAAAAGGTCTAAAAAAATCTGAATTGCCTTAAGCGAGAATTTGACACTCTTTTACCATAATCCTTTACCCTAAGCAGAGGATAATAAAACCACCAGACTCTGGCTTGCGTGTGTTTCTGCTGCACACCAAAGCAAGTGAAAATGCAGAAATGAAATTGAACTATTCATAAGGAAAATTCCTTAATGCACAAAGGTCTTAAACTGAGAACATCACATGCAGTACTCAACATTAAAAACATTGTTATTCATCAGTGCTTACCACATAGTGGCATCTGAGATGTTATTCTGATAAGCTATTCTAAACAGATGGGTTAAGTGTGGTTTCTTGGAAAATGCATGGGTTTTAATTGCAGTAACATTACCTGAATTAATGGACGTGGTAGAATGTGGGTGAATGTGTACTTGTACTTAAGGCTGTCCAGTATTTTCCACTGCAAGCAGCAGTTTAAGTCTGTTTGTAGCATCACCAGGCTTTGTCCAACAGGAACACACGGGCCTGAGCTAGGTGGGTATTTCAAACTGGTGTTGCTTCTGAAGTGCCAAGAGGAGTGGTTTGTGTAGCCACAGTGAGGCAGCTTCTCCCTATGCCATCTGAAAGCCTCTAATGCCTTCTCATTTTGAATTTTCAGACATGCTTTGCAATAGTGCAATTTTTTGAAAGGTAGTGGGGCATTACGGTGGTGTTAACCCAGTGAAAATTCTCACTCTGACTGAAACACACACTTTAGGAGATATGTAGGTATGTGACCTGAGGAAGTTTGTTAGCATCTGACAACAAATCTTCTTGATGCTCTCATATGCAGACAGACAAGCTAGCTACGTATTTTATCATGTAGCTCTGCATTCCACTTTTGCTTTCCTGGCAGTTTACCTCTCTTCTTTTATGTGTTATTTGGGAAGTTCTTGCTTCAATCACAGAAGCCCTCTTTTATTTTTCTATTAAACACAGGGTTTTAAAAAAATACATATAAATATACAAATACATGATGGGAGGAAGCCACACTCTTCTCAGTGGTATGCAGTGACAGGACAAGCGGCAATGGGCACATGTTGAAATACAGGAAATTCTGTTTAAACATGAGAAAAATCCTTTTTTTTTTACCGTGGAGGCAATCTTGTGCTGGAACAGGTTGCCGAGGGAGGCTGTGGTTTCTCCATCTGCGGACATACTCGAAACCCAAGTGGACACGGTCATGGGCAGCCTGCTCTAGCTGACACTGCTTGAGCAGAGGGGTTGGACAGGGTGGCCTCTGGAGACACTTCAGCTGTTCTGTGAGCCTGTGAATTCATCTGAATTCTGTAATATGCACAAGTATACATTAGAAAATGACTTCATAATGTGGTCCAGGGACCCTGGCTTACCATTGTGAGCCCACACCACTGCCCAGCAGACCTTGCCCAGCCTGTGTGGGGGTGTTACAGCTCTCCAGCACTTCCTCTCTGGCACAGCCAGGGTCACAGCAGGCATCAAAAACATCCTGAGACAAGAGGAAGGAGGAAAAGGATGTGGTTCAGCTTCAAGTTGCTAGGACTGAAGGTCTTCCAGGTCTCCTTGGCAGAGCTGCCGGTCAGGGATGGCAGTCAGCCTCCTCCCCTGCCATGGCGCCAAGGCACAAGGCTCACCACCACACATGGCAGCAAAGGAGAGCAGGAAAAGAATGGCATTACTACGTGTATTGTGCCGGTCATGCAGACAGTCGTCTGGCACTACATCTGCAGGACCTTTCCAGCCCTCCCTAGCTAGGAGAACAGAACAGCCCTGGGAAAGGGACAGCAGCTGAAATATCTGTGCAGGGTAGGTAGCCCTTCCATTCTGTCACTAGTTTCCACTTAAAATAAAAATAAACCCATACAAACCCTCCATAAATAAACAGAGTGAAAGGCTAAGTGAAGACCATCCAAACTACTTTGACAGCAGCAGTACAGCTGATGACTGATTAGAGAGGTAGCTCACCAAAGCCCAATTATAATTGTGTTTAATTGCTCCTGGCCAGTGCCAGCCCCCTGGGCAGGAGGCAGCTGTCTGCCTGCAATACTCATACCCTGGAGGAGAAGGGGAAAAAAAACTTTGCCGGCTGTGTGGATTTTTTGTCTTTGGCACAATTTGGAAACAGATCACTCACCATTTTTTTTGCTGTAAAAGTTACACTTTTTTTTTCCTTTACATGAGGCAACCTTTAATTAGCTGCATGAGTAAGATCACACATCTCTCTTAAATGACTTAAATTCTATCCCCATGAGGTTATTTCTTCTGTGGGAAGCTAGCAGGTTTTTCAGCCCCATCTACTTCTACCCTCCTTGTGGAAGAGCCTGCTGTTGTGCCCCCACCCCATTGCTTCCTTCTGTGACCGTGACCTTCATACTTCATTTCTAGAGGAAGAGGTGAGGTCTCTGAGACCCCCAGGCACAGTGGTGTACCTCAGCCCAGCAGCAATGCTGCTTCTTGGGGAGGGAGACCTCTCCTTGCTCCCACCACCCCCAGGCTGCAGCACTGGGGCAGCTCCCTGCTGCCCCCCCAAGCAGCACTTTGCTTTCCTGTTAAAGCCATGTGGAAATAAATGGTGTAAAGGGCTACTTTCTGCCGGATTTTCTACATCTAGCAAACCTCACTTTTGAAGGGACTGGGAGAGGAGGGAGACAGGATCAGTGATCGTCAGCTCTTGAAAAATAAACTTCACAAATTACCACTGCTGCAAACAAGTTGCTGTACTGAGAACTGAATATAAACAGTTAATTTGTTGTATGCTATCAATCTGAGTATTTTTTAAAAAATATATAAAATACATGTTATAAATATTATATGTAATATACCTTACATATAATGCATGCAAATTATATAAATATTTATATCTCTATTATTACTTTTTTTTTTTATGTATGTCAGTAAAGTTGAAGTTTTATTGTCAAATTCCTGCAGGATGGTTTCTGACAGCAGAAATCCAATGATCCTGGAGGCATCCCCTTTGTCTTCCCGTCCCTCAGCAGCTGGCAGTGCCATGAGCATCATGGCAGCACCAAGGGCAGGGCAGCAGCCATGGGTCATATGTGGCCTGATGTGAGCTGGTGGTTCAACTGGTGCCCGGCCCATCACCCGTGGGTGGAAACACACTTCTTCAGGCAAGGCAGTGTGGTGCTCTGTGGAGACACCGCCCCCACCCCCAACCCCCCACCCCCCCCAACCCGAGTGACCCACAGTCCTTGCCCCTCAGGGCAGCACGCTGCCTTTCTTCCCTGCTCTCATACCAGCAGCTTCCCTTTTTGTTCTTCCACCCTGTGGGAAGAGACATTTTTTGTTCCTGGTTCCTTTTGCTTGAAACAGGAGTTCCCACATGCCTGCCCTATTTGGAAATTCTTGACCACAGAGAATTCTTTTCCTTTCAAACTCCCTTCCTTTTTTCCTCTGTTTCTGCCACCTGATTCTGCAGGCTCTGGAGCTGTGCCTTTCCTCAAAGCTGCCAGTTAAACCAGGCAATTCAGAGGAGAATGTGGATGAGAGTGACCTAGGACCTTATGACTGCTCCTTGTCCCTGCTGTTGGTTTGCAGGTAGCCTGGGACAAACTGGCTTCAGTTCTCACTTTGCCTGCTCGTAAAATGGGTCATCCAGCCTATTCTGCATCAAAGTATTCCCTGTTGGGCAGGTAGCACAATAAGGGGAAAAGGAGAGACGAGAAGGATTTAAAAAGGAACAGCCTGATTCAAAATCCTTTTGAACTACATGAAGGTTCCCTGCATTCTCCAAATCAGATTGCAAGCACTTGTGGATGTCCACAGACTTCCAGGCTGGAAGGCAGCAAAGCCAGTTCTGTGCAATCACCACAGAGGACTGTGAGTATCCTCGCCGGTGGCTGATACTTGCACCTACAGCCATCCCCCTCCCTGCAGCGCTCACAGTACCCATGTTTTGCAGTGCCAGCCACAGGAGCAGCGGTGATGCTCAGGCCTTCCCCATGCCATGGGGTGAAGGTCACACAGACATGCCAAATCCTCTTGGTCATGACTGCAGTACCCGAAATGCACAGAGGTCAGGAGGGCACTGCCTGTGTGGTCAGTGCTAGTGGGACAGATTTTCATTTTCTGTCACCAATGGAGAAAGGCCTCATACATCTTTATCTAGATGAGGGGGGGAGTTTGTCCTTCCTCTTATATGGTGTAGTCACCATAAGAATCCAAAGATGTTTTTTAATTGCTTTTAGGCCAACTCTAATTAAAGTCCTTCCCAGCATTGTAGCAGCTAGTAGTAGAATCTTCAGGTAGACTTGTTTTTTGTATTGTCATTGAAAAATTGAGATGAACAAAACCCCTACTGTGTTGCATTTGTTATACAAAATGGCATGTTTATTTAAAAGCAAATACTCTGGAGACTATTTAGTTTTATGCCAGTCAGCCTAATGCATTTCACATTCTGTGTTCGAGTATCAGAGAAGAGCTTGTATCATCTGTGATTACGGGTGAGACTGGCTTCTGGACAGTCTAAATAAACTGTGTGGTGACCTGGTTACACTGAGACAGAACCAAAGCCCCGGCATTGCAGGCTGACGGACTCACGACTCTTCATCTCAGAAAGCCCCTGCTTGAACGTCAGGTTTCCCTGAATTGACTAATATTTAGTATGACTTACTCACATTGATAAATGTGTTTGTCTGCATAGGGTTTTTAATCTCTAAATGCAGATGTACCGCGGTTAGGAGATAGTTAAATGTACATGTTATACTAAAGGAGAGCTCTTTGAATGTAGATGTGAATTATTTAAATCTTTGGTAACTGGACACCCAGAATAAACAGTTTAGGACAGTCGGAAAATGGGATGCATTTCTACTAGAAAGTGTTTGTATAACCACAGTGCATCTGTGTGGGCTTGATTACCTGCTGACCTTAAAGATGAAATCTCGTTTAAATGCATTTTAGTGCTATTAGTACAGCAGAGGATGAAAAAAACAGTGGTACAGGCTGCAACAGCCAAGCCCTGTTCCTCTATACTTGGTGTTTCCAACGTGTCCGTGAGGACAGCCAGTGAGTACCACGTAGGGTGACCAATACATCCACACAGAGTTAGTGGGACACGAGCAAGGAGAGCGGAAGCAAGTCTCGAGTTTGCAATTTACTTTCATTGGCAGGGCACCTCTTTAGCAGCCATTCAGCTCTGTCAGGTAACTCCTTGAGGTTTCCTGGCTTAAAGAGCAGTTGTCCTTATGGAAGATGCATGGTTACCTGCTCTGGGTCGTTTTGGAAGAAGCTCAACACTGTTCTTAACACAGTTGGCATGTTTTCTTCAGGAGAGGCCCTGGGGCCCTGCCCAAAAAAGCAGTTGTTTGGGCCCAGTTTTAAAACCGGGATCTCACTGGATGAAATTGTGCTTAAAGTCAAGTGTTTCCTTGGGTCTCAGAAACTGTGTTTCCAGCAGGAATGCACCCCACTTCTTCCAGTGTGTATATCTAGATTCAGATGCTGGTCTCTCCTTTACCCTCTGGTCACCCTGCCAAATTTAGTAGTTCCCCAACACTCATATTTCTGCATCAACAGCAAAAGTCAGCCTTTAATCCATCTCCTGCTTGGGCTATGCTGTGCTTGTAAAGACGAACTAACATCTCAGGACTTTGTTATGTGATTTTTTTCCCCATTTGTCAGTCAACCTGCAGCACAGAAACTCTCCAGGGACCTTTCCCAGGACCAGATCTGGACACATCACCATGCATCTCCAATTTGCCACTGTCCCAGGCTCTGCTCAAGGCATGAAGGACGACCTGCTGCAACAAGGTGGTAAAAATTAGCAATTGTGGTAGGAAGGCAGTCCTAGGGATCAGTATATTGGGTGTGTGCTTCTCAATAACACAGCCCAGTTAACTCAGGGAGGTTTGCTGGCTGAGGCTACCTGGGACAGCCGGTGCTATCTGTGAATGATGCTCTGCTTAAACTAAACACTATTGTTTCTGAAATACTGGATTGCCCTTTCTCCAAACCAGGCAAAGGGAGTCCTAAGATCCAGTTCCTATCCCCAGCCCTGTTTACATGTTTTATCCAGTGACGGTTTGTTGCAAAACAACTTCTTATAAAATATCTTGCAAGAAATTAGACGTACCCTCACCGCTAGCCATTGTGAGTTGTGGGCCCTATTAGTCTGGCTCTGCTGCCTTGTATGCACTGCCATAGTGCTTCTGCAGTTGGACCAGCATGCTTTTTTAGTTGGACGTAATGCTGGGCAGAACTGCATGGGTCGACATACCCAGGTTGCAGCTGGGCCGATAAAGGGCATGTTAGCAGCATTGCATAGCGTCATGAATTGTCTCCCCAACTTCAGCGTATTGAGGTCTTGAGAATGGTCAGGGTTGGGGGAAAGGGTTTTATACGTCAATATTTCTGCAGTCTTTTAACATACATAGGAAATGCACCTAATGTTATGTCACTATTGTCGCCTATGAGTAGCACAACTAAGGCAAGAGGCATGCAGCCAGGTAAATTCAGACATAGTTATCTCTTGTTTGGATAAAATGCTGAGTTGTCCCAGTTAGAAACTTTGCATTCCTGGGGGGACACTGCTTGCGTATAGGGAAGGGCAAAGTGGTTCTCTCAGATAGGCAGATTATTAGGCTTTAATTAAAAAGAAGATCTGGACACGTGTCTGATCTTCCTACAACACACATGTTCAGATCTCTGATTAGCTTGCAGGGTGTTGGCTTCTGCTTTACTCATACCAACATACATCGTGTGATATAGGCTCCACACAGACAAGAAAATACACCGGGTCAGGCACAAGGACTGTTTGAAACACGAAATTTGGCTCTGAGAATTTTCAGTCATGGTTTTTTCCTTATTC
Organism: Leptosomus discolor; assembly: GCF_034619465.1. Taxonomy (NCBI): domain Eukaryota; kingdom Metazoa; phylum Chordata; class Aves; order Leptosomiformes; family Leptosomidae; genus Leptosomus; species Leptosomus discolor. Next base: position 24,957,817 of record NC_141419.1, read on the forward strand.
TGAAACCATGGTGCTACAGATGAAAGCCTTGGTTTCAATCAAAATTTTTCTTTTCTGTTTAGAGAAGACATTTGATTGTCAAAGAGAAAAACGTCCTTCAGATTGTGGGTTGCTGGGGTACAGGCTTGTTCTGTTCTTGTGATACCATTAAAAGGGAAAATTGACCAGCAATACCATACACCACACCAAAAAGGAAAAAAAAAAAAAAAAAAAAAAGAGGGTCAGGAGAAACACACGCTCGCACACACAAGTCCTTGAACTTCCACAAAGAGATATCACATTACATTTTGCAGCGTTTCCTAGGAAACCGATTTAGTGTAAAAGGAACTCTTTGTCTCCTGCTCTTTGCAAAATTGTTTGAACCACCATATCTCATAAAAGGTTGCTTCACAGGCAATTTATGCAGCATTAAAAAAAGCTCAATTGGCAGTTTGCTGCACCATCAGAGGCAATACCTTTATCAGCAGCCTGAATACTTTAGACTGTATTTGTTGAGAATTGATAAAATTATGTCATCATTTCTAAAAGTCAGAGAAATAAAATCTTCTTGTTTTCTATTTTGTCTTTTCTGACATGGAGTGCCTTTCTCTACACAGCAAGGCAGTACTAAAAAAAAAAAAAAAAAGGTGGAAATTGTTTTGGGAAGCTCTTATCAGCACCTTTTTACTAGCACTTTGGCTGAGGCAAAGGTACATTCTGGTTTTTCTTCCTTTGACCACAGAAGAGGTTGAAACAGGATTTCCGCAAGTTCTTACTCCCTGGTGTTAGCTATTGAGTGGCTGTGCCCATGTGCTGATGCATGCCACCTGCTAGCCCAAATCCAGCAAGTCAGAACAAAGGACTCATCCACCCTGAATTGCCTGTGCCCTTCACTCCCGCAGGTTGAGCCCCTTGGCTGCGCAAGGTTCTCCCCCAAAACGAGGCAGTTTTGCCGCACAGTGGACAGCCTGACCTGGCAGCCTGACTGCCCTGGAGTGTGCAGCTGTCGCAGTCCCAGCCTGCAGACAGGGGGGAAGTCCTCTCTGGGGCTGAATGCTAGCACAGAGCTTGCAGGCCAAAGCCAGAGCTGGGTTTCCATCAAGCTGCTTGCCGGTTACCTTTTGTTATTTATCATATTCCTTTAAATCCAACACTAGATGTCTGCTATTTCGTCTTAAGGAGGATGAATGTGAGGGCACGCAGTGCCTCCACCACTGCCGGCAGGCTGGCCTGTGCTTCCCCTGCACTTTGCTTAAAGAGCTGACCTAATGAGTTTTGTTCCCTCCTGTAGTCCCTGTCATTTATAGTTGTTATAATTTCCTGTCATAGCTACTTTTTTCCTCCCCCCCTTGCGATATTGCAGGGTTCAGCTATATGGCTGATGTGCTCTGACTGCAGCCTGCTAGATTTTTCTTCGTCTTAATATATTATTTATGATGCTATTATTCCTTGCAGCGGACTGCCAGCCATGCTCTGCATACAGTTGCTGGTCTTCCAAATGCATCATGGCCAGCAAAGGAAAACACTGATCTAATTGAATTAACAGTGGTGCTGTTAGCCTTAATAGAGTTTGTCATGAAACACTAAGCAGATGTGACAATGATCTTCGTTAGTCATGTTTTTGTCCCTACTCCCAGACATGGTAACTGTTAGCCAGATCAGTGGGGAGGATAAGTCTCCTTTACTGATCAGTAATTGTGGTTACCTAGACATGTGGCAAGCACTTTGGACTGGTGGTTGAAATAAGGCAAGTACTTGAATAGCAGAAAGTTTTATATTCTGATAATAAACTTGGCTAATTAAAACAAGATGCAGATGGTACTGCCACCTAGCAATTTTCACCTCACTTACTCTGACTCCAATTATAGCCCTTCCCTACTGATTTACACTGTTTAAATTACAAAGTTAAGGAGATAGATGACTATTTACCTGTTTCTATTCATACAAAGAATCCTAACACATCATCGTTCTCCTGCACAAGGCGTGATGACGGTCTTTTAGTACTTATTCTGAAAAGTATTTCCATTCTTTCAAAAAAGGGGAAAAAAAAGTAATAAAAAGACTATCTAGAGACTCATTAGCAGACACAGGCATCAGCAGGAAGCATATGAATATTACACACACAGTGTGTTTCTCTAACACTTGTTGGTTTGAGCAGGTGCCATACTTCTGGGAAATTAACTTTAATTGGATAAATAGAAAACTGGCCTTAACTAAGCCAGCCCAACCCTCTTTCTTGAGTTATTATTTTCTTTAGACACTCTGAAACACTTGATGTTGATCCCTTGGGTGAATTCCACTTCTTCCCAGAGTAAAACACGTTTACAAGGTGAGGTTAAAAAATCAGCCACCAAGAATGGTTTAGATTTGCTTGATCCTGCCTCAGTGCAGTGGGGTAGACAAGACTGCCACTTGAGGTCCTCTACATTGCTTTAAACAAGCTTTATAAGCAAGCTTTATGCAGCAAGAATCCATGTCCAGCCCTGGGAGAGAGCACAGAGTGATCCTGCTAATTCTGTGACAGAAGAATAATCTGGAATTGCATCCCAAAAATTACTCTGGCCATCAGCTGTACCACTGTGTTGTGCCTAGTGTGGATACATTACTGCTCTGGCACTTTATTCTGGCACCCCCTTTCATGCAAAATCAGCCCTGTGTATTGCCATCTTGTTGGCAGTAAAATGCACTGAACTGCCCATGCTTTTCCTGATTGCCTACATCTTTTTCATGTGAGGAGTGTTCAGGTGCGAAACATTCCCTGCTGTAGAAGATACAGTGGGGCAGGATTTGCAGTCAGGTTTGAAATGACACTCTTGTGTAGTTTGAAAATGTATGGCTATTGGAGGGAGATGAGAGGAACAGGGTTATAGGCCAAGATTTATTTACAGAGACCTATTGTTTTAAGCCATTCAGATGGGTTCCATTTTGTGTGAAACTGGTATGCAAATTAGTGCCGACTGGAAAGCAACTTCCATTCATCCTCGATGACATGCTAAATGAGATCAACATGAGTACCATTAATATGATGACACTAACTTGACTGAAGTGCTCAAAGAACCTTTGCTTTCTCCTGGGTATCTTCTTTGCCCTGTTCAGCCCCAGGGAGTTTCTGCAGTGTGGCACCAGTGGTCCCTGCAGGGGACACATCTCATGATTCAAACTGACAGCGGGTAGCTCAGAAGTATCCTCCTCTGTCGAAAGCCACCATGCTGGAGGCTGAAGGCACTGGCTCTTCTCTGGGGGGAGCTGTGGGTGCTCAGTGGAGGGGCATTTCCTTGGTGCGGTGCTGCTGTGGATACCAGTGCTGCGCTTGGCTGGCCAAGGCTGCACCAGGGCAGTGGGGTCTGATACACACCCTGTTTCCTTCAGCTTCTCTCCTGGCCATTTCTGCACGGAAGTAGGGTAAGACAGGTCTCTGTCAGAGACTCTGTGTGTGCCAGTGCAGCAGTGCACATTGGGGAAGGTGTTGCGAGGGAAAAAGCTTTAAGGGGCTAGGTTCATTCCTTCCCTTGGGCAGCAGTTTGTGACCACACAACCAGAGCTGTTACAGACCTCATACAGCTTGTGCATCAGGGCATTCCCCTGCTCGCCCTCCCTCCTTCATGCCTGTGCTTTAAATGGACCTTCCTTCCACTGGCAACAGACAAAGGAGCTCTGCAAAGGACGCAGCCAGTGCTACTGCTAGATGTGTTCTTGGGCCCTGTTTATCGAGGAATATGAATACGAATATTAATGTTAAAATAGAGGTATATTAATCTTTGAACACCTTCCCTAGGTGCTGCTAATATGAAGCATTTCAACCAAAGCTGGACAAATTAACTTTGCAAAGGACTGGCTGTATGACTGAAAACGATGCACGTCTCTAAGCACCTGGAGAGCTTTTGCTTTCCTGTTTGCTGTGACTCTGTGAGCACGCAGATCAAACGCAGCAGAGTGTGGATCATTGTGTGACTGTACAGTTACCCCAGTCCCCAGAAGAGGGGTCCCTTCATGTCACTCAGGGCAGCCTGTCAGGTCCAGGTCGTGGCAGGTATCTTCCCTGTGTCCACACCACACATCTGCATGCCAGTGTGCCTGGCTCAAAGGAAGCCTGCACCCGAGAAAAAAATAGAGACATGTCTGTGGGCACGGTGCTGAAAAACTACGTTCGCAATGCTATGCTCTGGCACGTCAGTGCTACACCAAGACCACCACCTTTGGTGCCCTGGTGTCCTCCAGGGCAGAGAGGGGGAGATGGAGCTGCAGATGGGCCTGCTGCTTTCCACTGAAGAGACTGTGCCAAGCCTTTGTGACTTCTCTTTTTACATCCATCATGTCCAGCTCCTTGAGGAAAGCTAGTACTTCACCACCTTCTGCGGAGCCAGTGTCAGTGCTATCATCCGTGATGTGAGGTGGGGGACCAGCATGTTATCAGTAAGGCTCTAGGTCCAGAACAGGGTGTCCTAGCAGGGCAGGAAAGCCCAAGTATGACTTGAGCAAGGGTAAATTGTTGGATTGGATTCCTCATTTCTACAGGGTCACACAAAACTCCCGTCATAAAACAAAATCACTAAGGCCAGAAACTAGTGTAACAAAGCATTTGTCTGTACTGTAACAGCTGAGTGTAAGTGATTGCCATTTACACAAAATCAATGTGGAGAACGCAAGTGTTTTAATGAGTACCAGGACTAGGCAGATTATACACTTTTTTGTTATTTATCTGTTTACTATCAATTTCTTGCAGAGTTAGTCTGAGGCAATATCCTCTCAATCAGGTCTATGAAACACAGTAGATTTATGTCTGCTAAAAGAAAACACACAGGCTCCTCCCTTATTAATCTGTAAAGCCAGGAGATGAAGTCACATCTGTATGATGATCTATTTCTGTGGACCACGCGTGCTTAAATCCCAGCCTTGATCTCTTAAACTATCAAGTCTGCCATAAATATTTGATGATGAACAAGCTCATAAAAAGAAAATGCAGAATATGAATAGAGGGAGAGCAAATGTGTGATTCAATTTTTAATTACCTTCAGCTTACTCTACAGTTAAGTTCATCTTCTGTAAGAGACAGAAAGTAACAAATTTCTTTCTCACCATAACCTGATCTAAATGATCAGCACCACATTTTTAAATTTTTTTTGGAGGAAAAATCATCGAAACAAAAGAACCAGGACACAAGAAATAAGGTAGAACAGTCTGGTTTTATTACCATATGTAATCAGGAGCTTTTATTTCCCCTTTTCTCTTCCTTCTTTCTTTCTTGTGTTTTTTTTTTTTTTTCCTTTTTTTTTTTTTTTTTCCTTTTTACAACATACATTAAGTTGTGAATCAGATGTTAGGGGGATGTGGAAATGAAGGGGAACTGGTGACATCACAATACTTTACAACTTTACAACAAATGACAGTCTGAATTTGTTGCATCTACCAGTGTATAGCAAGGGTGGAAAGCAAAGGCACACATAGGTTCATGAACCCCTCAAAACAGAGGGTGGGAGGGAACCGGGGGTGGGGAAGGGTGAAAACAGAAGACCCACCGACTACAAAATGCACATTTCAAGGTCAGCCCGGTAACTGGTGTGGTGTACATTGTGAAGGCAGATCGCTGCACAAGCTGTTGCCATGATTATTCATCTCTACGTTTTGGGAGAATGCTATGCAGAGTAATATCAAGGGGACCTGAACATTCGGTGCTCCAGGGGTTTGGAGCTTGGTAAAAAGGTTGCAAGTTGGTTCTTTTTAAAAAAATGACCTTGCTACCTACTGTTTTCAAAGGGTTTTCTGTTTGTTTATTTTTTTGGGTTTTTTTTTTTATTTTATTATTAAAACAACAACATTGCTTTGGATACAGATCTATCTACTCCAGTCTGCATAGTTCACTAAGGGTGAACGAAACTGTTTCATAAAAGAAGCCATGATGAAAGTAAAGAACATGCAAGCACCCTTGTTACACACTTTGGTCTAGACCATCCAGACTTTATATATACCGTCTATAAGCTAATGGACTTAAAATCTGTGTTTTCAATCATTCAGAAACAAAACCAAACCCCTGAAAAACAAACGGAAGTATAAAATTTTAAAAAACAAATTGAAACAGAAACAACCACCTTACTCAAACATACTGTTCAGTAGATATATATATATATATAAAAAGCTTAGAAGCGATCCCCATCATTTTTCTACAGTATGTTGACACAGTTATTGTAACAGATTAAAAACACATCTATGTTTTTGCATAAACTGAAAGACTGGAAAGGAACTTACACACCTGCGCGCACACACACACACGCACACACCTGTGTGCGCGCACACTCCCACACTAGCTACATGCACAGTCACACGAAAGAAACAAAGGAAAAAAAAAATACATTTTTTCCCCAAAGAAGTATATGCAGCATCCTTCTGGAGCAGCAGGTAGCCACAGCAGGAGCCTGCCTGCCTGTCCTAGCTCCATGTGCCCTGTGTGCTGCAGGATGTACGGCTCAGCTTTCTGCAGGGCTTCGCCCCTCTCGCCAGCGCTTGTCCCCAACCAGGGGACACACCAGTCCCATGGGCAAGGGTGTTGGTCACTTCCCTGCTGCTCAGTGAGAATGATCCCCATGCTGACATGCGTTAAAGGGGGAGCAGGAGGTGGGGGAAGGCAGAACCGCCAGCATGGTGCCTTGGGAGCATCGCTGCTTGTGAGTGGTTTTGAGAGGGGACTTGGCACAGCTAGAAAGTCAAATTGAAGTGAAGGGTATGGTGTTAGCCTAATTCCTTGAGGGACACGAGGTTGTGACAATAACCACCACGTTCTTCTTTCCATGTCTTTACTCCAGTTCTTGAAGGAGCTTGGAGGAAGAAGGATCAATAAATATTCGCATTACTCAAAGGGGAAAAAGAAAAAGGTTTTACATACTACAGCTCACAAGTATACACAACTGAGGGTGTAAGGCACAAATTTACATGTGGAAGAAAACAGGCTATTCACAGATATATTCCCACGAAAAACCCGTGTGATAAGACCATAATTTATGCATGGTAACAGCCGGCATATTAACTAGTTCACACTGTTTGAGGATTTTGTTTGCCGTCTCACATGCAAGGTGAAATGAGATGGCACATCACAAGCTGGTGCCTTCACAGAAAGTATTAGCTACTGACAAAGCCATGTTGATAGCAATGGTGCACAAATGTGCGGCTTTTAAGAGTTTCTCTTGCAGTTGCTTCAGAAGTTATGAACTTGCGGTATTTGTTTGTTGCTGTCTTAGGTCAGAGGCCCAGACAGCTAATTAGCTGAGAGATTTAAATAGATATCCCCTTTTTTTTCAGCTAATCAGGCAGTCCAGGCACAAAGTTCAGAATTCCAGCTCCAACTTACCTAATTCAGTGAATTTACTGGAAAAATAAAAGTTTTAATTACTCCAGTTAATGGGTTTCATGTTAAATAGGTATAACTTTCAAGGTACTTCTCTGAAGAGCTGCTCACAGGATGATACGCAGAAGTTATTTCCTTAGGAAAAACAAAAGTTGAACAATAAATAAGAGGAGTTACTTGTGTTAACAGTCACATGTTATTCATTAAAAGAGAAGGGTAGCAGAAATCTACGACATAGATCGCCCAACATGGCATTTAACTGCTGTAACCAAATGGCTGTAACACTGATGAGCATCATTTCACAGTACCTGCACATAGTAAACTTCTGCCATTGTTAAGTCAGTTAGCTTTATCAACGGATTCTTTTTTTTCTTCTTTTTAAAATTTTTTAAATTTGTTTGTTTTTGTAATTATTGTTTTGTTTTTCATAGCACTCTTTCCCAGTTCAGGAGTGCACTGCGCAGTTGGGGGCAGTGGGTGAAATGTCACAGTCATCTTTCACCTGTGTGCTTTTGGCTCAATGTTTGTCATGGAGGGTTAGTCTTTTGAGCAAAGAACTGGCAGGTTGTGGGGGCAAGTCCTGCAATTGCAAACCTTCAACCATGGGTCATATGGCTCGGGTTTAAAAAAATATTCCACTTTTCCCAGAGAGCAGAAATCCAATACATCTTCAGCTTGCAACAACCGTCTTCTCAGAGGAGCGAGTGATAACAGTTGCAGAACACTGGCTTTCAAGGGCAACCTCTGCTTAATTGCCATCCTCCCCCTCCCCCCCGCCCCCAATTATGTACACGCATCGTTGGGCTTCATGGCCGTGGAGAGTGGAGCAAAGGAAGGTTTGGGAGGTACGTCTGGCTTTAGCGAGGGTGTGCGTTTCAACCCTGACCTTGTCAGCGAGTTGTACGTGGTGAGACTCGGCTGCCGAGATACAGTCACAGCCTGTGCCTGAGCAGCGTGGACTTGTATGGAGTCCACTCGCTGCGGGGCCGGTGGCGGGTTGTCGCCCCGGCCGAAGCTCTGATTGCGGGAGAGGTGGGATGAGTTGGAGGAGTTAGTGTTGTTTCTTTTGAGGGTTGATGTCTGGTGACTTCTCGTGAGCGAGTTTGTAGGGTAACTTCTCTTGTAGTCCACGTTGTAAGCAGAAGAGTGCATCTCCAGCCGCTTGCTCAGGCCACTCTGTGACAGCGAGGTGCTTGGGGGCCCGAGGGAAGCTTCCCGCTGGGGTACTTTTGGTGGCATGCTGTCGAGATTTTCCACCAGGTTAACCCCATGGCTGGGGCTTTTGCTACTGAGATGGTCCTTGATAGTTTTGTACTCAAGGGTGGCATTCTGGTCCTCCACAGACATCTGAGCCCCATCACTCATTTTTGGCTGGTCAACGTACTCATGCTGGTAGCCTTGCTGAGCTATGGGCAGGACCACAACACTGGGAATGTGGCTAGGAGAAGACCTGAGAGGCAAGTCGGTTGGGATCACGGGTGAGGCCATCGGGGGAATATCTTTCGTGCAGGCATTGATGAGGTTCTGGTTTCTCTCCCATTCCCTGCTGCCACGGCTGGGCTTTCTCTTCTGTTGCAGAGTTGGGGTGGACTCAGGGGTTGGCAGGGCAGCCAAGTCCAGATGGTGCTGGTCAGCTTTGATTAGCATCTTGGCAGTGCTGCCTGGGGTAGTCAGCTTGCCATTGTGCATCAGGGGTGTGAGGATAGCTTCAGGCTTTGGCTCCTTGGACTGAGCATCCCCGAAGAGGCCACTGAGCTTGGTAACGCTGCTCATAGAGCCACGGCGGGAGTGTGTCAGCTCCTTCTCCTTCCTCTGCACGACAGCCACGTCTCTGCGGCGATGATCGCAGATGCAGTACACTACGATTCCCGAAAAGACGGCACCCATGACAAAAGCAAGAATAACAGCAATGGCCAACAGGGTGACTGGCACCAGCTGATCATGACCCTTCAGGTAACTCTCACGAATCACTCCTGCAATAAACAGCATACAGTGGTTAAACAAACTAAAGACAGGGAAAAGCTACTTACCATTAACTACTTCTTTCAAAGGCACACCCTGAGAGGTTGGTTTGTATTTTGCAAGGTGATTTTTGATCAGCTTGCCCAAATTTGAAGACATACTGTACCTGCCAGATACATCTTGCATGTGCAACCTTGGGCTTTCAGTACAGCTTTCAGATCTGGAGTCAAAGACTATACAGTTCAGGAGGGGAGAAAGAATTTACTTGCAGGGCAAGTACAAGTCTGAAATCCTTACACTGACTTCAGCAGGTCAGGGCTATTATTCCTCATCCTCTGAAATATCGCTCATTCCTCCCCTCCCTCCATCTGATCTCTCCTCAGCTAATACCGTCTTATTTTTACTATGCTAAACCATTCACATCATTGAAAAACCTTTAAAAAGAGACGAGGAGACAGTTTTACAAATACCAGAGCCGTGCATGCCACATTGTTTAAGGCTTCTTTCTCTGCTCGCCATTCTGTTATCTTTGTCATGTGTTTTAAAAGTCAGTGTCACATGCCTGAGCTTCAGGAGGATGCTTGAATAACTTTGAAAGATAGAGCACAGTGCTGAAATCTACTGAGCCTGCTAGATGACTGTCCTTGCTATTTTAATTTTAAAATCTCTCTCTTGTCTGAACACAAAAATAGGTCGACCGCTCTGCTGAAGCCTATACTTTCTCATGAGAGACCTGACTCTGAGGGCATCTTGTGGTCCTGTGCTGTGGTCAAAGATCACCGTCAAACCTTACTTGGCCCTCCAAGCACCCACTGTCAGAGAAGACATCTTTGGCAGACTCTGCCTCCTCTACTTGAAGTCCCTAATTCAGCATTAATAAATACCCTGAATTTCTGAAGAAAGTAGTTTTTTTCTGACATAGTTGTGCATCCAGCCAGCAGCACTAATGAAACACAAGTACAGAGCCTCTAGCTTGCTTTTTTTTCATTTCTGGTTTTGTTCTTAGTGCTTAACAAGGAGCAGCCACAGCCTGACAAGGAGCTGAAGGAACATCTCTCCCACCTCTTTCTCCAGAGAGGGTCCAAGTGCCAGGGCATTAAAAGCTGCACATGCTTTAAAGAAATGTAATCCTTTTTAAAGAAATGTAATCCTTGTCCTTATTACAGGAAAGACAGCAAGACAGAAAATGTACCTCCAAGGCTCTCCTGAGACTTTGTGAAGATACAAAACTTTCATCTCGTAAATCAACTCCTAGAATAATGTCTTCTCATGTATTTGGCAGAGAAGGTATTAATGGCCCAGAATCAGAACCAAATGCAAAATACTCCTCAGTTAACTATGTTAAAAGAGCATTGAAAAGTTGCCACTATCTCACAGAAACCTTTGATAAATATTCTGGCTAGATACAGTATTGCTTCTATAGCATGTATTTTTCCATCTCCATTTAATTGCAGTGTTTAGGTGGACAAGGGATATTTGCTTACAAGACAGGAACTTCTATTTAAAAGCAAACCAGCTCTTGAAATCATAAGCTTCTGCATGTGACATCACAACTGGTTGCCACGGAAATTATTGTGCTGTGACAAATAAAGGATTATGATTTCACAAAGAGAACAAATAGCAAGTCGGATGATCACTTAAGAAAGTAGGAACCTGCATTCATATAAATGTCTTAATAGTAAAAAGGTGAGGAAAGTAAATCTCAGAAAACAATACATAATTAGAAACAATCTTCAAATTAAGTGTTTCTAAGAGAACCCTCTTCTAAACCCCAGCAGCTTTTTAAGTGGTAGATTTTTCTATTCTTTGTCATCAGCACTTAACAGGCAGCAGCAGAATCTAGCTCTGTAATTTAAATCCACATACAAAATTGCTGTATATAGACAGAAGCACAGTCTAGTGGTTATGGAACAGCCAGCAGTGACTACATTTCACTGCAAAGGTGTTGGTCTTCTGTGGACCTTCACCTGCTAATACTTACATGCTAGACTCTGCAGCATTTGGAGACCAAATTTATTTACACTTGTAAAACTGTCTGTGGTCATTAACTGAAGAATCAGAAATAGAGTCTTAAATGGGTGAGAAGGATGGTCAAGGAAGTGTTAAGTCTTATCCAGAAATGCACTGCTGAGCGTGAAGTTAAGAAAAGCTTCAACTTAAAAAGCCTAATTTCATGGACACCTTCCATGCACAAACTTCTCACAGATACGCCCCTTTGAACACTTATGTCCAATGTTTTTTGCATGAAAGATTCAAAATCTCTGCTCAGTGCCTAACTAAGGGTGTAAGCACCTACAGTCAAAGCCAGCATGGGTTCATGAAGGCAAAGTCATGCCTCACTAACTTAATATCCTTTTATGTATGGACAGGGGACAGGAGGCTGGAGTGCAGACCTGCAGAAACGGATCTGGCAGTGTTGGTTGATGGTACGCCCAACAGGAGTTAACAATGTGCCCTATTGGCCTAAAGGGCCAACTGTATAAAACAGAAAATTGAAAAAAAAAAAAATCAGAATGTGTTAAAGGAGGGCAACAAAGGTGGTGAAAAGGCTACAGGGCATGACTAATGAGGAGGGGCTGAAGATAACTGGTTTGTTGAGCTAAGAGAAGAGGAGACTTCATTCTTATCTAAAACTTCCTCATGATGGGGTGTGGAGAGAGGAGTGCTGATCTGTCTCAGGTGTCTGGTGATTGGATGCGAGGGAATGGCTTCAAACTCACGTCCATGCCTGACATTTCCTACTGGCTAAGTGAGGTTGTTCTACACCCTCAGCCTTCTGCTTTAGGCAAAGTCCTACTCTGCAAATGAATGTTTGCCTTAAGCACAAAAGTGTATTACTGTATACAAAAGCAACATGAAATCTTCAGTTTTACATTACCAATGGATGTTGAATCACTACAATTCACATTACAAAATTATCACACAGTTCATACTGAATGATCATGTGTGTTCAAGAAAGGGGTAACTGAAATGATGTAGCTCACGCTGCAGGTGTTTTATTAGCAGAAATTTATAAAGGTCTTAAAACAGCCTGATTCCAGCTAGTTCCTCTTGAGTGCAAACCTTGCTGATGTTTATTATGTTTTCTATACTAAAGGATATTTATCATTAGTGGCTTTGCCCTAGGCAAAAGGATCTTCTCTGGACACAATGTCAGGTTAATGTTATAATTTATTTTTTATCATGGATCACATCCATGTGTCTTTAGTTATGCAAGCAATCCCAACAACTCTAACTTACATGAAGTAAGATGGGTAAGATTTGACCCTGCATTTGCTTATGGAATAGATATAATCAAGTAATGAAAAAGTATGAGGAACGTTCAGCATCCTACTGTCATGACCATGGGGTGTGTGTGTGTGTATGTGTGTGGAATCTAATATGAAACAGGCTGATAACTGCAGTCATCAATCAGCATCTCAAACCCCTAGCATCAGTAGTAACTGCCTTCACAGACTGGGATGAATAAGCAAGTGTATGATCCCAATTATGTCCCCAAAACAAGCCAGTTTGAAAGCAAACAGATAGGGCTGTGTTTGTGCCACTACAGACTGCATCGTGTGCACTTTTACCTATCCTGCAGTTCTTAAAAGAATAACACAGTTCCCAAGGCTCAATTGAACATCATTCATTAGCACTCATTATTCAAACACTTAAAATAAATGGAGAAAATAATCAGAAAAATGCAGAGCCTAGATTTTTGAAGTCAGGTAAAGTATCTGGACTCCCAGCTTTCAGGAAATGTCTGCTATTGAGAAGTTTTACAGCTATATATTATCTGACATCCTTCTAAGACATATATACTGGAAAACGAACTGGCCTGGCTGCATAAAATGCTATGGAACCAGACTGTAAAATATGATTGATATAAATATCATGATATTATTTTAATCTTATGTTTAATAAAAAACTAATTAGTCTAAATTAAATACTATTACTTTAAAAATATTATGTCTAGCACTTTCCTGCTTGCAGTATGTTCCTTCCAAATGTGAAAATACATTGCTTATTTAATTTTATGTGGTCTGAACTGCTCATACATACTCTTGACTGTTTTCTGTAGTACATGGAGATGTATCACTGTAAAGAATAATAAGCAATTCTTTGGAAAGGGACATTGACAGAATTACCTGTTTTAACATTATACTTGGGAAAGGTCTGGCGGTAAAACTAGTAGTGAAACTGAAAAAGCTTCAAAGACATAGACAAGGTTAAATATTCGCACCTTCAAGGATCAGACCTTACATGGTGCTAATGCCACAAACCTGATGACACTTACCTATCTCTCTGAAGTCTTCCTGTTAAGTCAAGCTCTGTCCATTACAAATCACAATTGGGCTTACAACCTCAGGGTCTTCCCACATGTGACATACTATTATTTCTGGCCACTATAAGAGTCAGGCTAGTCACCTGATATCTTCCACTTTTCACAGCCATTCTGATTCCTGAATACAACCTGATCTTTCCTCCTCCACTAACTTTCTGTAATTTCATCCCATGTCCTTTTGTGTGTATCTTATAACATCACCAATTCATTTTCTCAGTCAATATGCCCTGTACTCTAACAGTCTGGAATATGCAAAATCACCTCTTCTTACTCATCTAATGAGAGAGAAGACCTGATATGGCATCGTATTATTCTGATACACATAATTCATTCTTTCTTCCAGCAGAGCTTGTAGGTAAGGCAGACAATGCTGGCTGGCTGACTGATGAAGAGGACATTAAGAAAAAATTTTCCAAACCTTCAAAGTGTTTAAATTCTGAAATGAGCTAGTGCTGGGATAAATCACATGAGTAGAGTATTGATCCAGCTTGTTCATTAAAGGTAGCTAGGGAAAAAGCAAGGAGATGTTAAATTTTATGTCAATAATACATATACTTTTCCTGAAGTTCTGGAAAAGGTGAGAAGCAGACTGGTTGAATGTCTCTGGGTGAAAATAGGAGAGAAAGAAGACAAGAGGTGATACAGCGATACAGATCTACTGTATACTAGGCCATTGCAAGCAGGAAGGAGATTAAGTTTCTTCTTTTCACCAATTTACAGAAGTATTAAAGGGTTAGGATTGTACCTCTATATCTGCTAAAAAAAACCCCAAACAAGTTAAAAAGCAAGATGTGCACAGTGCTGAAAGTACTACTGTATAAAAACACTGATGAAGCTATTCTGGGCATGTTCTATGCCTTCTAATTCCAACAGGAAAAGGCTTCCGAGGGCATAAATGTAATTAGGATGAAATAATCACAAAGGAATAGAGTTCATCATTCTAAAGAGTATATGGCATGAGCATAACCCAATAAGAATAATGAATATCAGTACAACAAACTTCAATAAAGGGGGACAGGTAAGGAAAGACATGGAGACTGAAGCTTGTACTCCTTTTCCTGCTCCAGTTTTCAGCAAAAATCCTCACACTGATTTGTTGTGTAACAAAGTCTGGGAATAAGTGTTGACCACAACAGAGAAAAGAGGTAAATACATTTAGGTAATGTAGATGTTCTCAAATTGTCTAAAGGAATTTATCCATGACTGCTTAAGGAGCTAGCCAAAGCAACTTCTAGACACTATGTAGTATCTTAAGGAACACAGGAGGAAATATGAGCATCAAGAGCTGTCGAAAACGACAAGTGTACTAGCTGCCTTTGAGATGAACCAAAGGGAGGACCTAACAAACGACAGACCTGCCAATGCAATTTTTAGAATGGGAATGACACTAGAACAAGTGATTAAACAATCAATTTTACGAGCTTTTATCCAAAGGGTGATAAAGTAATTATAAAAAGAAAAAAGCCAAAGCAAATTTGCCAAGTATAAATTACATTAAACCAGACAAACTTCCTTTCTTGACAGCACAAATGGCTTACTTTTTATGGGGAAACATTAAGTATGACACTCTTTGACTTCTGTAAGGTCTTTGACTTATTTTCTCAGAAGCAAATGAAAGTGAGCTAAAACCTGCTGAAAAGCTGCAGCTGAAAAGTACTGATCAAAGGTCTACCCGGAAAGAGATCTGAAGCAAGGCGTCTGTCTCAGGAGAACAGCAATTAACAGGCATCCGCAGAAAGAAGACCTCAACTCCTGAGGCCCAGCAAAAAAGCTGTGTCCTTTTAGCATGTACATCATAAAAAGAAACATCCCATAATGAAGCCTAAATTTCTTTGTCTCGCTTGTCACCAGTGACAGGAACGGTAGAACACCAAGAAGAGCCCCACAGTCACATTCCTCTAAGTTTAGGTTCTGGCATACACTTTGCAGTGAGCACAAACCAAAATTCCAGCTTATACCCTCACAACTGCTCAATGAATGAAACCAAAGAGCAAACAACTTCCCAGTTTGAATAGCTTAATGTGAGGCTGTTTCAGTGATACAATAGTCCAGATGCTGTCTTCTTTCACAACCAAGCTGAAGTCACTGAGAATAACTCACAGGTCCTGTAACTACAAGTTTCTGTGAGTGAAAAACCTAGTTATCTGTTACCAAAAATAATGTCTTTCAGTTTGAGCACTACGGTCAGCTGTAGTGTGAAGACAAAGACACATCTGTCCCCGAAATGATTTATGGCTGCGAGAGATGTACCCCGGACAATGAGATGACCACATGCCATGTGCATCAAGAACGATCTGTGATCACCTCTGCAGGGAGCTGTCATTATCCAGCTTTCCAAAGCTGCCTGCAACAGACGGTAAAGTAATAACTCAAAATGGGGGCACATATGAAACTGAAATACAGAAGTGGGAAATGAAGAATGATGTTTTGGCAGGGAAGTGAGGGAGTAACAATCAGGGAATAAGGTAGTATTTATGTCTAGACCACACACTAACAGCACTCAGGGAGTGAGTGTCATTGCTGTCTTAAACTTCACCTCTCTAGCTAAATGGGAATGAGCCCACTTCCATCTCCAACACCTACGAAATCACTTGAGACTTTCCACAGAACAAGTAATTTTTCCAGAAAGGCACAATGATTTCTGTACTGTTGTTATTTAAGGCAAAAACCTTGCAGTTAACGTCATTCTTCAGTGCAAGCTCCTCTGTCTGATGTACGTCTCCCTCTGCTTAGACTTGCAAGAAATGTTGGTATAGACTCATTATGAATGGAGGTTTTTATGGGCTTCAGAATATCTTTTTTAAATACTACTGAATAGGTTTTCAACATGTGTCTCCAGGTGTTAGAAGTGTGTTTACAGGCAGTCTCGTGCTGCTAAAAGACTATTTCAGCCTGGAAAATCCCTGCAGGTGTTAACAAGCTTTCTTCATCCTTTTTAACCAGCAATAGGAATAAAAAAATTTCAGATGTATTTGGACTTGACACCCAGATTTAAAGTGATAGCAAATTCAGGAATGACCAGAGACTACCATGCATTTCTGAGATTTAATATTTTTCTTGAAGGAATAATTTCAAGGTTTGACATAAACCAATCACATTATAATCCCAATGATTTGATATTTGCTACTTTATCGGACCTGCTTTGTTGAAAACAGTAAGTAAGCTTCTTCCTTCTGGCTGCAAGGACTTGTTCTGCTGACTCAGTGCAATTCTACCCAGCAACCGTTTTTCTGGACTTTTGGTGTTACCAGCTAGAAAAAAACAGCTCAAACTTTCATAGTTAAAGCTGCTGGCAAACGCTTTTTCCCCCCTTCCCCTCGCAGTAAAGCTGTATTGTTGATTTGCGAAGGTCTGCAAGTTTTGCAAGACTGCTGAGAAGAGCAATCCATCTTCTCCCAGATTCCACCCTGGAGCTCTCAAAGCCAGCTGCCCAAACTAGCTGTCTGAGATATCCAGTAAACAAAAAGCGGATGCGTGCACTTGGAGAGAAGAATGAATTTGGTAAAGAAAAAACCTTCAGTTACAAGAGGCCTGGGGATCACTGGAGGTATGAGGAGAAATCATACTTCAGAACTATGAAACGAAAATCAATATATAACGTGCCTGAAGTAACATGTAACAAAGCCTTGAAAAGGATCTAAACAACCAGATAAGCCATAGTGGCCTCTGTCAGGGCTTTTTGGCCCTTAATCAGACCTGTTTCAGAAGCAATCCCTTCAGGACAGGTTCATCTATCGATCTCTAGGGTGGTTTTATGTCTCCTTTCAGCTGGTCCAAATTATATCACTTCTCTCCAATTCTGATGAATGTCAACATGACTCTATAGAAACAAAGATGGTTGTAACTTACTAAAAGAGGGGAGATCAACACGGGACTTTGCTCTCAATGGAAGATGGAGAAGTTTCATTCTTGTGGGTTTTTTTAGCTAGACAAATTGAGCAAGAAAGGTGAGAGAAACAAATCTACTATGTACATATGAGATAACCTGTCAGCCTTCAAGATTTCATTTACCTGTTTTTAGCTTGATGATGAGCCCACAATCCAATTTTTCTGCAAGCCACAGTGGTCATATGAAACCTACACCATGGCCACACTTGTGAATTTTGAGAAATTAGAAAAAAGTAGTTCTTTTTTGAAAGGGATTATTATAGATTGAAATTACAAGATCTGAACCAGCAAATTCATGCTCAGACAACTTCCACCCCCATTGAAATGAATGGGAGGCAGACCTGAAAAACACTGGAATTGTAAGCTCTTAGAGCTTTTTTAATTGTTTTACTTCTAAGCAGTATCTCTGTAAATAAACCACCTTATTAAGTTTGCAGGTATGGGAGAAGATTTGAGATACACAACCTCCTGGATCTATAATGTAATGATGAAAGTCATTACAGTCCTGAAGCCAGCTCAATTTTATTTGTACCTGCAGCTAGGCTCAAGGCCAGCTCTTGCACTAGAAAGCACTTGACAACCTTTCTCCCACTGGCAGGTGGTTTGCAGTGGCTGATAATTTTGAACTTTCCTGATTTCAGTACTTTCCTTCACCTCTCACTCTTTTCCAGTGAGCAATGACAATTTTAGAGGCCTCTGTGTGATGGGAAATAAGCAGACACAGCAGGTCCTTTAAAAAAGTAAAACACAGGCATTCCCTGTAGTTAAAACAAGATGTATAAAATCCAAATGTCAAGGAAAATTAATTCTTTTGTAGCTTGTCTCGGCAGAGGCAAACTTTATGCTGCTTTGCATCTTAAAACACAAGTTTCCTTTAAAGTCTGCTGCATTTCCTCTAATGATATAAAAAAAGCTCAGTGCACATTTGGGGACCTTTCTACTATGCCTGGGATGAGCTTAAACATATCCAGCTGCTCTTTATTAGTTTACTTCAGGGGATCTTTCACAGCTGGGTTAAACCAGATTTACATATGTTTGGCTGAATATGCATGATTTCAGGGCTCCAGAGAAGTTGTTGTAGCCTGCAAAGTGAATCTCTCATCTTCACAGTTCACATTTCACTGCATGGAGCTCCTCTGATGGTGCAGAACAAATGCTGTATTTTTTTTTTTTTTTCCCCTGCTGTAGACATTATGTATTCTGGGCAGCCCAGTGCCTTTCTGGAAGCAGTTTTTATGAACAGTGTCAGGGAAAGAGAAGCTGTCACTAAGAAACTCTGTGGCTTTTCCTCTCCTCTTTTACAGCCTGTTTTGAACTATGGCCTTTCTGCACAACAGGGAAAAGTGAAGTTTGCTGAATGTCAACACAAGCAGCTCTGCTTAGCAGAATGAAGCTCAAAGCAGCCTTACGGAAGAATTTGGGTTAAATTTCAAACACTGAATATGACCTAAAAGCAAAAATTGTATCCTCATCAGCTCTGATCTTTAAAGAGATAAAAATGGAAATGCTAGTTTTGAGCTACCAGTGAGACTGAACACATCACAGCTAAACTAACAAAGAAGACATCTATTAAACATCCAAGACATTTAAATAATAAGACTGCATCCTATATATCCTATTCACTAAGGTCCCTGGAAATGATTACTAAACTATTGAACAACTATGTGACCAAGCCAACAGCATTTACTCATACACACAGAGTGTATTTCTTAGGGATAGTCCTTCTGCCTACAGCAGGGTTGCTGGTGCATGTTAGGAACATGGCTGAACCCCATGCTAGGTCTGCTCTTACACAGAGGAAGGTTGAAACCTCTCTGTCATGAAAACACCGGCACTGTGTATTTTGTGACAGAAAGCAAACACTGTGGCTTAACACTTTATCTCTCCTACAGTCATGAACACTGCAGGTGTAGTCAAAAGACCTGGACGTAAGAATTAAAACATGCCCCCAGTGATCAGTAAAGTACAAGACTGCTTCTTCGAGAAATATTTGCAGGGCTGGTGCTGCAGGCAAAAAATAGCTTATACATGTCTGATGTTTGGTTTATCATTTCCCTCCATATTGCAGTCCCATAGCCTCATCTGCCTTTGAATACTTCAAGTGACTGAGGAATTGCAATGAGTTTGAAACACTGGCCATAACAGTCAGCAAGAATAATTTTACTGCTAGTTCTTTTTCTGTATCTCACTACTTTTACAATATAAATATCAGAAGTGTTCTTTCATCTCAGTTACATTCATTCGAATTCACAGTATCTTCAGTAAAGCAAGCATGGTTACTCCAGCCACATCCTGAGATAAAAGACAGCATTTCCCTGATAGACTTCTTGTCCTGGTGCTGCTATCATCTCTGCCGCTTACTTCATGTTTCTATCATCTCCAGTGCTGGCTTCTTTCATGCATATATCTGTCTGTCAAATTTATAGTTCTCTGCATTTTTTTACCTATTTTTTTTTTTTTTTCATCAACTCCCCACCTTGCAGACACTGCATGTACATTTACACTTTGATGCCATAACTTCATTGATGTTTCCTGTCTGCGCATTTTCTAACGTGCTTAGACTATGGCCACTCTGCTTCCCTGGATGAGGTGAACCTGTAGCTTCACCGCAGATGATGTACTTTGGCAAGCAGGTACTACCTGCCCTAGCTCCAAGAAAGCTGCCCTGGGTCCAGCAGCAATCTAATCACAGTAGTGTGTGCAAACCAGTGTCTTCTCCAATATGCATTCAAAGCCCATCCAGACACCCTCTTGACTGTCCAGTGGCAAGTCAGGCAGATATACCTGTGCATTAGCTTTATCATGCATCTCACAAACAGCAGTGTTTCTGCAACAACTCCCCCAGACTTCCACTCAGTTCTGGTACTGGATCAAATCTCTGTTTTCTGGATTTACTGTAGTGTTTCTCAGTTTCTTCTCATGCTCTTTTCTTTAAGCCAGTATTTTCCACTGCTGCAGGCAAACCTGGCAGCTCACACAGCTAGTTAATCAACATGAAGGTAGGTGCTATAACAAAGAACATGACTGGCTTTTTCACATCTGTAGACTAGTTCTCAAGATATGTTTCCTGATCTACAGATACACAAACTTCCATGTGACACGTTAAAGCCTCACTTTCTTCCTAGCATTTGGACCCTAACAAATTTTATCAGTCTCTTTTCTCTCAGTGATGCGTATTTATTCTCTCTCCTCCTTTCTAAACACAGTGTAGGTACGACCAATCTTTCAGGGAAGCATAGCTGATGTTATCAAGTTGTCTTGCCATGAGCAAGGAGAGAGAAACTGTATTGTCTTTTCAGGTTTTCGTGCTGGGTATATAAGAGTAGCTGCTGATTTGACATTAGTAATTTCGTTCAATGAGTGAGAACTGCACACTGAGATATACAAATCCCCCTGGGTACAGAAAATTAATTGGGCTTACTGGATGAGTGCCTCAGGGCATTGCCTGTAGCTTGGTCATATTTAGACAAAAAGCTTATAAAAGTGCTGCAGGACTGTAAGACCTCTTTAAGACACTGAATAGTGACTAGTGTTTTACAGAGATAAAACTGAACGCTATCTGTGAAAAAAGAGCAGTGCTCTTTATGTTCTTTATTATGAGCTGTGATGGCCCAAACCTCTGGGCAGGCTCTGTGGTGAATACAAGAGGTTCAGTAGGGAGAGCAGGCAGAAGAAGTGACAGAGGGCACTCCTGCTCTGTGCCCTCCTTTGAGAGCCTCTGATTGGGACTCATTCAGCAATGAATACACATGGAGAATTGTTGAACTGTTTGATGGGAGCTATAAGCTCCTAGGAATTAATTTCTCCAGTGCTGACCACAGTCTCAAAGAAACTACCAATGGCCTTTTCTGCACCCTATGACAAGACCACTTCTGTCAGCTTCTTTAAAAACAAGCGGTACTCAGTGTTTACCCAGCACTATGTCTCACTCACCCTGCTTGCTTCCAGACAGGAACTCTGTACAGTTTTCTGATTTAAAGAATAAGGAAACACCTGGAAAATATGTGCTTCTCAAAAGACTTTTGGAACTATTTTAATACAGGCTTCAGCGTGTTGCTGTTCAGGAGGTGTTTCTGTGCACGCTTAAATTCCGTGCCTGTGCTGGTACTGTTTGTGTTTATTAACTGTGGATCTGTCAGGCTCCTCCAAAAAAAAGCCCTCTGTTTCTTTCTACAAGAACATGATAGGAATAACAGTAGCTTTGTAGAGCTTTTAAAATGTGCTTGCTTCCCCCCTTTTTTTAAACAGCTGTTCTTTTATTTTCTATCACAATTGTGGGTACGATGGGATGGAGCATGAACAAGATGGCATATTATTGACAGCGTGCAGCTGGTATTATTTTCCAATTAAAAAAATCCTTGTTGGGCATATGAAAGAACTGTCTAGTTTATGCCCAGTTGTGACAATGTTATCAAGCTGCACCTTCGTCTGAGATTTATTTCACAGAAGACAGCAATCTTTGGTTGCTGGTGGGAGAACTATAGTTTAATATACAGGGCTAACTACTTTAGACATGGAAGGCTGGAACTGGTCTGGAGACTATCCACTGGGACTCGCTATTTCAGAATATTACAGGTATTCTTCCCAGCCAACACAAAGTTGGTGATGAATGTGCTGTTAGCCATTTCCAAATGTTTGCTGTATCATACAGCTGTGCCAGAAGTGCCTCTTAATGTTTCCTGAGCAACTTCTCTATAAACTGCCCTAAGCTCTTCTAATGCCAATGGAGCTGTTAATATCTACTTCAGCAGGGACTGTCACTTATTCTGATCTGTTGGGGCAGGGAGAGCTGTCAAACTATCAGCTGGTGGTTAAAGGTTTATCAGTCACAGCACCAATGCTCAATGTACACAGAGTTGTACACTGTTGCCTAACTGTGACAAATCTTTTCTGGATAGGAGGGACTGAGATTTTTCAAAAACTTACAGCTTGGCCAATGAAGCTCCTTTTTCCCTCACAGGCATATCAGGATGTACATTTTTGATATAACGGTACCTTTGCTCTATCTGCTTTAAAACTTCTCAATAAAATGCCCTGAAGACTCTTTATTGTAACATGACAATAACAACATATTTTTCGCTATCCTCCTTCTCAACTACTGGCACAGAAAATCTTAGAACACATGATTAAAATCTAGAAAAAGTCATAGCAACAGTAATCGGAGACTATAGCGTTTCACTAAATGACTATTAAAGAGCTCGGAGTAACACCTGCCTAAACACCTGACTAAATTAAGGATATTCATAGGTACGACTGCTTTCCAAATGCGATGACATTTGTTACCTCTATTTCATGTTCAACAGAATTAACATGGAAAATCTAAATTACATCCTCTCCAGGTTTTTCTTTTTTTTTTTAGTTAACTGTATGCTGTTAATCAGTAAACACCAGTCCATCCTGACATAAAAAAATTAAACTAGCCTTCTTTAGTCTTAAAGAAAACTAAGAAAAAAAGGAAGAGTCAGTGAGGATCCTTCCTACATACTGAAAGGGAGGTTGACACCTTTCACTAAAAGGTTATCTATATGAGAAGAATGTAGGTGGTCTTTTGTACAGAGGCATGTAATTAAACAGTTCACAGATAATACTAAAAGTGCTCTGAACCAGCACTGTCAATGTTTAGTTTGTGTAAAATTACTGCAGGACATCTTACCCATTAATTAATGCAATTACTGAAACTAGGCACATCCTATATGAGAAAAATGAATTATTCAAATATCTTTAAGAGCATATTGACATTTTAATTGTATGCTGGCATTAACTTAACACTAAAAGGCGCTTTAAGTGTCTTTCAGTTACTAGATTTTCTGCTCTCAAATCCCTTCAAATTTCAAAGCAGTTTCAGAAACCTCTTATTTAAAGGGCTAGGCTGCCATCCCAATTCAGCATCTTTGTATGGCACAACCACTCCTTATACTGAATATAAATGCTACAGAAATGAAACTGGGTGTTACTTAACATCCTGTCTACCAATTCTGTTTTGCTATTTCCAGATACAGCAGTGGTGCTGTGGGGCCAGCAAACCCTACAGTGAATTCCCAGCTCTTGATAAATATGTCAGTGCTACAAGGGTCAAAGAATAGCACGAGGTAATCTGTGTTCCTCCTCCAAGCTGTCCTCACCAGGTGACTGTGGATGAATGCAGCTGGGGATCTAGTCCATCACACAATAGCTCTAATGCCATGAACCCTGAGCAGCTGCCTTGACAAATTAGACATGGCCTCTTTTATTGAAAAAGCGGATCAAGGTCCTGGAGCTATGACAGTTTTCCCCTGTTTTAGTAAGACAAGCTTCTACTGCTTATTGCAGCCTGGAAATGGATAGCCTGACTTTAAATCTATGCAGGCAGGCAATTACAGGTCAAGGATACCTGCTGTTTCCTGCAGCCACATTTGACATTTGATGAGCTCTATTTTAAATTTCACCCTTCTTTTATTTGTAGGATCCAGTAATTTGGTGACAGAAAAGCTCTGTTGATAATTTTCATCACCAGGGGTTGCACATTGACACAACCTCTTTCTTCTATTACCAATGATGGGTTTTTTGGATACTAAATAGCAAATGGTTCTTGCTTCTAATCTTGCTACTCACATTTCCAATTCTCTAGTTAAACCTGAAGTCTGTACTGTTAGTGAAATGTAGAAACATATTGTTTTCTGACGATTTTAAGTTAGTGTCAGTGCTGAAGTACAGGCATTTCTTTAGGTGTGGCACAGCCAGTTGGTTGTGTGTGTTGGAATATATCCCCTCCATTATTTTGATTTCCTCATCCTTGCCTATCTTTTGCAGTGAAAACTGTTCCTCTCCTTACACTTTCAGAAAGTTACTATAGAAAACCCATCAATAAATGAGCTGGGGCTTTTTTATGTAAGGTTTGAAATGAAGACTTAGTCACAGAGAAGACACACTAAATCACTGCCCTGTAGTCTATTACAATGCCCATGTTTGATTAAAATGGGCTTAAGGATATGGCCCTGCCCAGGGACTTAGCTTCCATCATCTTTTCTGTATGCCTTGTCTCCTCTCCATCTCTTCTCTCTCGTTCTCATAGAAACTTACAAAAACAATGAAAACAACTTTGAAGAAAGTCTGTTTTCAGAAACATCCTTCCAGCATTCTTCTTTCATGAATTTTATATACAACTTCCATTTTATTAATTAGCATCTAGTTTTCTGCTGCCACTGTTTGAACTTGAGGATGCAATCTGAGATGATTAGCTGTCTCTAGCCCTGGGAGCAGACAGCTCATACATGCAAGACAGAACAGAGGAAGGATCAGTGTTATTCCTCTGGACAAGTCTGGTGTGTTCCCTTAATCCTGAATGCACAGCTCTCTGGTGCATAGAATCATAGAACAGTTTTGGTTGGAAGAGACTTTCAAGATCATCAAGTCCAACCTTTGTCCCAGCTCTGTCAACACCACTAAATCACATCCCTAAGTACAACATCTACTCGTCTCTTAAACACCTCCAGGGACAGTGACTCCACCTCCCTGGGCAGCCTGTTCCAATGCCTGACAACCCTTTCAGCAAAGAAATTCTTCCTAATATCCAGCCTGAACCTCCTCTGGTGCAGCTTAAGGGCATTTCCCCTTGTTCTATCACCTGTTACTAGGGAGAACAG
The DNA here is from genome assembly GCF_034619465.1 of Leptosomus discolor. NCBI lineage: Eukaryota > Metazoa > Chordata > Aves > Leptosomiformes > Leptosomidae > Leptosomus > Leptosomus discolor. The sequence goes on from NC_141419.1 coordinate 24,982,931, forward strand.
ACTGACCCCCACCTCGCAACAACCTCCTTTCAGGCAGTTGTAGAGGGTGATAAGGTCTCCCCTCAGCCTTCTCTTCTCCAGGCTAAACAGCACGAGTTCCCTCAGCCGTTTCTCATACGAGACATGCTCCAAATCCTCCACTAGCTTGGTAGCCTGCCTCTGTACCCTCTCCAGCACCTCAATGTCCTTCTTGTAGAGAGGGGCCCACAACTGGACACAGTACTCAAGGTGCGGCTTCACCAAAGCCGAGTACAGGGGCACGTTCACCTCCCTACTCCTGCTGGCCACACTATTGTTGATACAGGCCAGGATGCTGTTGGCCTTCTTGGCCACCTGGGCACACTGCTGGCTCATGTTCAGCCGTGTGTCAATCAGTACCCTCAGGTCCCTCTCTGTCTGGCAGCTCTACAGCCACTCCTCCCCAAGCCTGTAGCACTGCTGAGGGTTCTTGTGGACGAAGTGCAGGACCCGGCATTTGGCCTTATTGAAACTTGTGGAATTCGCCTTGGCCCAGCGATCCAGACTGTCCAGATCCCCCTGTAGAGCTTCCCTACCCTCAAGCAGATCAACACTTCCATGCAGCTTGGTGTCATCTGCAAACTTACTAAGGGTGCATTCTATCCCTTCGTCGAAATCATTGATAAAGAAGTCAAACAGAAGCGGCTCCAGTACTGAGCCCTGGGGGACACCGCTCGTGACTGGCTGCCAACTAGATTTAACTCCATTGACCACAACACTCTGGACTCGGCCATCCAACCAGTTTTTCACACAGCAAAGCGTATGCCCATCCAAGCCAAAAGCAGTCCATTTGTCTAGGAGAACACCGCAGGAAACAGTGCCAAACGCCTTACTAAAGTCGAGGTAGATGACATCCACAGCCTTTCTCTCATCATGTCACAGGATATCAGCGACTCCAGTGTGGCGAGGTCATCAATCTTCTGGCATGTTTGCTAGTTATTAGCCTAGTCTGGCGACACAGTTATCTGGCCATAAACACTCTGCTGAGAAATTTGGTGCCATTTAACTGCTAACAATGGCTTTCTAGTATTTATCTGATATGGAGCTAAAATAGCGCTCCATAGCAGGTACCCCATGATTAGTCTCCGAGACATTCTGTTCCTGGACAAGTTGCTCATTAGAGCCATTCTAGGAAATTCAAGGTTCTTTGCTTGTTTGCTTTTAAAAAAAGATTTTTCTAGCATTTCACCCAAGCACCTAGTGTATGTGACAAACATAAATAAGCGCCCCCGCTCTAGAAATAGGGATGTTTACAGTAAGTTGATACTAATTTACCTAAGAACATTTCAGAAAAAAATCTATAGGGCTTTGTTTAGCATAGACTCATTCAACCAACCTCTGTTTAAATCCTAATGGGAAAAGTAATTAGGTTTTAATGTAGATGCAGATCTATAAAAGTTTAAATGGGGTAAGTCCTATGTCATCTTGTATTGTGTAGGTGAAATCCCTTTATGAAGAACTACAACTCCAAGTAACCACACCTCTCACTTCAAATCTTAGCCAACTGCTACAGAATCATACACAGAATCAGGGCAAATTTCCTACTGTCTTTCTCACTGCACTCTTTTACTAGACTGTGGACAAAAGACTTAAAAGAAGGATCTGGTCTGATTCAATCTTCATTGTTTCCTCAGCACTTGACACTGTTAGTGAACTGTGAAGTACTTGCAATCTGCTTTATGTTTGTACATACAATGGTTTGAGATATGGGAAAGAATAGCAATGTTCGTGTAGCTTCCTCCCAGGCACACATGCTTTCAGCTTATAGCTCTTCCCGAGCCCCATCCAGCCAGAAGGGACTACAGTGCAACTCCTTCTCCCATTAGCCTAACACTTTCTTTAGGATCAATCAATTCCTTCTGACAGTGCTAGGATGATGATAAGGGATCAAATGCAGAGTATTTTCTTCACCTTGAAAATCCAAGCTCTCCCCCTCAGACCTGCAAACACTGACTCAAAAGATAAGTTTTGACAAATTTCATGCCACTTTAAATCCTCTTCTGAATCATTACAAAACGCCAGCAGGAAAATAACAACTTGTCCCTGCTTCCTCTGATAAAAAATGCTTTGAATCTTTCAGATCCTTGCACCTATCAGCATATAACAGTATTTTTGTGTAAAAACATACTCTGCAAATATACTTCCTGGTGCAAAACTCATCCCTCCCACGATGAATACCAGTTGTTTAATTTATGCAAAAAAATCTGAAGTTTTGCTTTGCCATATATTTTTTTTACTCTCGTTTCATGTCTACTTGTAAAGTATCTTGTTAAATCAGCACTTTACACTATTTATCATAACTGTACCTGAAGTTTCATATAATTCTGTCTCACTGCAGCAGAATCTTCCTGAACATTTGCAGACTCTCCAGAGACAAGCATTGTCAGCACTTGGCAAATCTTTCAAGTAGCAATAATCACAATAAAATTTAGTAACACTGCCACTTGTGTACAATATGAAATATCTTCTGGAGTCAGGTTTTGAAATGAACAGCCCTTGGGCTCCCTAACAGCACAGCCCTCTCCAAACAGACAAATTGACTATTGCTAATGATGTCTAATTCTGTACCACAGCAAGGGCTGCAGTTATTAATAATAATATATATTGTACAATCTATAAAATAATAGATACTAATCTACAGGAGCATTCTTAACATCCAAATACACCAGCAACTCTTAACTCTGTAAACTGTGTCCATCACATCACATTTCTAATCATTTTTTTACCATTGTTACATGGATATCGACAAAACGCTTGTTAGGGAAAGGAGATACCACCTCATAATCTTCACTTAATGAGTGTTGAGACAAGTAAGAATACAAACACTAAGTCTGCTAACAGCAACACTACACTTTCATCATTCAGTGCCCAGCTCAGCCACATCCACTTGAACGCTGCAGAGAAGAAGCTGTAGCAAAGCCATGAAATTATAAGTTGAATTTGCAACCAATTTATCAAAACTGTGATTAAAAGGCAGGCTCCAGGCATTTATGGAGCGAGTGAGAAAACTGAGCAGTTGGCTGCATTTGTGCTAATGAACCAAGGACCTGAAAAGCATGAAGCATTTCTGAAGGGAGGTAGGAAGGACAGGAGGCAGCAGAGAAGGGCAGCAGTGTAATGAGGGGCAAGGCCAGCTAATCCTGAAGAAAATCACTTTGTTTTCTTCATGTAGGCCTCTCTATGAGTGCTACGCATCTACTCCCCCCCCTTCGTTAGTAACATGACTACAGAGAGACACAGTGCTACAACACTACTGGGTGTAGAGGGTAGAGCCTTGGAGCACTCCACAGGAGGAGCTTTACAACTGCGGAGGGAGGGAGACCAAGTACAATGGCAGCAGGGGGGAAGGTTAGATGGAGAGGTTAGGGAAACTGTTTCATCGAAGGTGAGAAACACAATTATATTAACACTAAAACACAGCAAGAAAGGAAACAAAATGTAAACATACTCTAGAACATGTTTTTTTTCTTTTTTTTCTTTTTTTTTTTTTTTTGTCTTGGAGAGGAGATGGAGGAGAAGAGGACAGAGGGGTGCAGTTTGCCCAATCAGAGCTGATTTTTTTTTTTTTTTTTTTTGTTCTGCAATAAGAAGAGCAGATTCCTTAATGGACAAAACGAAAATGCCAGTGGGATGGCAATGCACAGTTCCCACTCTTATGGGTTGCACTACACATTTTCATCTTGGCAAGAAATGTGATGTAGCTCAGAAACAACAATCCCAGAGTATATTTAGCTACTAAAGCTGTGGCACACAAATGTCACATTCCCATGAGTCAACCCTTTTAAAGAACCCCCTCTTCACGCCCCCACAGATATTCCCCAAGATGCCTGCACTGAATTAAAAGTGAAGCATATGGATGTATGTGACATCATCAAAGCACCCGTGTTGCAGAAAAGAAAGCAGCAAGTGGATTCTGTACAATTAGTACAATCAGTAAGAAGCCATTTGTGAGCACAGGAAAAGAAAGAAAACAGTGTCCAAAGGATTAGACACAACCAATGAAGAACAACACAAAGCACCTTGCAAAACAAAGAGAAAATGTTAAAAAAAAAAAGAATATTTTTTCTTTGTGAATGTGTGAAGATAAAAGAAATCACAGCAAAAGTGAAAACAAAATCTTGATAAAAGGATAGTATGCATAACATTTTCTGATTTAATTTTGTGTAAGAACTCTTTCCTTTGCCCTTTTAAAACAACAATTCAGTAATAATTTTGGAGCCAACTGGCTCTGACTGGGCAAGGCAAGGAGTAACAACACACAAGTAGATGGTAATGGTAAACAACCATGCGGTCACCTCTGCCGCCATTGTTTTGATTGTGTGTAGACTGCTTCCAGCTTTGTCAATATTCATAATTAGGCACCAAAGAATGCATGATATTTAAATGACCCTGTCAAGTGCTAATAAGGTTCTTTGGTAACCGTCACTCCCTGGGGAGGGACCTACTGAATGTCAGCCACCTCATCAGTTAGTGAATTGAAGTGAAAATGATTAGAATCAAACAGCTATAGATTTATTAATATTTTCACTGCATGCTCTTTCGAAAGCTGCTACTGGCATACAAGATGCTTTTAAGAGCTAGCTTTCCATCTATTAAGCACTGCTTCGCAAAAGATTGGCAAAGTAGGGACCCACACATAACAAACAGTGCCACTAAAATGCACACACATCTCTGCATTCCTCTGGGTACATAAAGGGCAGGTCTTCCACTATCAGAGGTTTCTGACACTGCTCCACTGTCTGATGCCAGCAGAAGAGCTGAGTTCAAGGATCTTTTCCTTTCTTCCTTCCTTTCTCATCAAATCTGCTTAATGACATCCCCTTCTCTCAGGGTGGAGGAGAAACACTTACTTTCAGAAGAGGCAACACTGAATTTTTTAAGAAATGTCCTTTCACCTCAAGCATTTTGAATACCAGGTGTTACCAACAGACTGGACAGAAAAAGAAAAAAAACCCTTATTTTTTGGCTGTCAGCATTGTCACTGATTTATTGCTGAGAGGAAAGAAGACTGCTAGGTAAATCATATGCCATCTTTAGAAGTGCATGTAGGTTTATCTGCCTTCACTCCTCTACATATGTGATACTCAGAAATCACTTTTTCTGAATTGCTCTTCTACAGCTGAAGAGCAAGGGCTAAGGAATTAAAAAAGTGAGAACAGTATCTCAGACTGAGTTTAAGTAGGAATTAGCAATCTGAACTTTCATCTTCAGCACCCTCAGTCCCTTGCACCCTGTTACAGTTTTGAGTTCAAGTATTGCAGCTGCATGAATTTCTTCCTCTGCTGAGGCTCAGCAGCCCACAGGTCTGCAGGGTGCAGACCAGCTCTGTGCTTAATTCACATGTAAAGTGACCAGGTTCTAGAAATTATCTTTTTTGCTTTAGATTTGCAGTTATTCTCCCAGAATGTCTACAGGATCAAACTCAGAAAAAAATTGTTCAGAGGCTACTTCTAAAACCAGTTGAAGGAAGAAGAGCACATGGCAGTTTTTCCCTTTTTTATAGGAAAAGCTAATTGCTGGTAGGTTGGAGACAAATTTGCATCCTCTGCCTGAGGGAATTAAAATCTTCATATTCCATTTCCTGCCACCAAGCCTAAAAGCCAAGGCTACTAGATTAATGTTTGCCATGACATCTCAGGAAATTTTACTGCATCTCCTGCCTAATTTAACTGGTATCCTCAGCTGGAAAACGCTTCAGGCTTCATCCCTGCTGGGCCGGCCAGGTGACACCCACTGCCTTCATGGTTAGGAACCGTGAAGGCTCTTTCAGGTCAATCCTGGGGAGTTCAATGAGAAATTCAGGATGTCCCAGGGCTGTAGAAGGCACCGTGTCATCTGGGGCTATTGTGAATAACAGACGTTGAGTTCACAGTCTGGTCCAGACCGCTGCCAGCTGTTCATGCAGCTCTGCTGAAGACTGTGCTGCAATGTTAACGTTACCATCATCCCCCGCTTCAAGGCTCCACAGCCAATGCAGAGAATTCAAGATTCACTGGGTCAGATGGAGGGGAAGGAATATGATTTAATAACCTACTAGTTTAGGCAGACAATGCAAAGCAGCAGGTCTGGCATGCCAGTAGCTTCTCCAGGAACAGCTGATGCTTTTGTCTAATGAGTTTTTCATGTAAAATGCATGAACAATACAGACTGGAATCCACATTTCAATTAATATTTTAAGTGTTTTATATCAAGTATTCATAGCAGAATGGACTAAACCTCATGTGTGTTCTTGCCCCTGGTGAGTGCCCTTACCACTCAGTAAGTGAGTTTTGCTCACATCCATCCTCCTTCTGGCCCACTGTGTACTTAATTAGTCCATACAGAGTGAAACGTCTTCAACAGAGATTGAAAGTAGCAATCTAAGAGCGCCCTGGAGAAGAGTAACAAGGACTCAGATCTCTTTAGATAGTGGAGCTATTTGAACCTAAGTCCCCTGTTTACAAAGGAATAATTTTAACCTCTTTGAGACACAGATTGAAAGGAACTGGGAGAATGACGGAGGGCCAAGATGGAATGAGGGGTCACCACCATTCTTACACAGGAGAAAATCTTCTCCTCTAAGTATGTTCAAGTGGCAAATCTAGGCAATTCTCTGCCTAATTCTCTGTATGTATGGCAAAGAGGGACTGGACACCAAAGGACAGAGCTGCCACTTGTAGTAGACCAAGCGTGCTTCAGCACAGGGCTGAACACTGTGAAATGACACTTAAATCCTAACTTTTTGGTGCTTTAAAAATGCAACACAGAGTCTCTCCCCACCAGCAGTCACCTCCGCATCTTTTAAAAAATGCTAATGACCTCATCAGCCCACACTCTCGAAGGTATTTGATGCTCAGGTCTCACTGGAGATGGCAGGACTTAGGCCCAGTGGCTAGGACTACTGCCAGTTTTACTTCAGTGGTTAAACTAGAGCAGACCTTCAGTATCTCCGTCATCAAGTAACAGAAATATCGTGAAACTAGCTGAGATCTGCTGTGCTGCCCTGGGAATTCAGACAAAAAGGCAATATAAAACTGCACCCTTAAGAACAATGGGAAGCCACTGATCTTCCTCTCCCAGAGAACAGGGCAGATCAAGTTTAAAGAGAGCTAAATCCTCACTGTTTCGCTCCTTCCCGTACACAGTCTGCAAACGCATACACTTCTGTTTGTTTTGTGTGGTTTCCTCTGGCAGTGAATTACCTAGGACTGAGTCTGAGATTGGCTGTTTAGTTTCAGGCTTTATGATAAGCTTTTAATTATAGCACAGGAGTTTCATTACATGTTACTCCGAGCCAGCTGGAAGCAGTTACACTTTAGTCCTCCCCCCGCCTCCCTCCTCACCACAGGATGTCATTTCCAAGGCCTTACCCTTCTTGTCTTGATGATTATGGGATGAAACTGCCACATATGGATCTGTATTTTCAGATGAACCAAGTGGATCCTTCCAATCCAGCATGCGTCCCCTAGCATCATAACCCTGTCGAGCGCGAGAGTCAGAAGTGGTGGTGCTTGGGACTAGGGAACTGGAGTGTCCTGTTTACATTATAAATACAGGTAGGGAAGACAAGTCTCATTAGTCACTTACCATGCTACCTCTCCACGCTCAGGAACGCACACACTGCTTTGCTCCTGTGACAGGTGAACATCTTGTCTTAGGCTGAGCAATGTTTCAAAAGTCCTTCAAAGCACGGCCCCAAGGAAACAGGGGATTTGGATCTTCCTGATCAGGGTGTTAAGAGGTGTGTGCATGCCTCGGGCTGCCGCTGAGCTGGTGGTTGTATGCTTTTACTCACAGAGTTAAATGCGCATGGAAAAGGGTGAGCACACTTCATCTGAGTCAAGCATCCTTTGGCTGGATTCAGTACACATGCCTGACCAACACTGAAGTGTCAGCCCACACTGTCTGGTACTGGCTTAGCTTAAAAGCAATTTTAAAAACAATTTAAAATAGAACAACTTCTAATACGGCTGAAACTGAAGGGGAATGCCAGAAGAGCTATAAAATGGCAAACCAGTGGCTCTCTGCCCCATGCCCCCAGGGGAATGAAGGACTGCTCAGCTCCAGTGTGCTCGCACTGCAGCACCACCCTCCAGATGGGAAATGTGCGGGGCCTGTCTGCTGCTTGCACTCGCTTGTACCCTCGCCATCAGTCCTGTCTGAGCTGATGGCCCAAAATGACTCTGAGATAAGCATGAAACTGAACACTGTTTCTGCTCAGAGTCACAGTGAAGACAACGCCTTACCGCCTTACCTCGTGGATCTGTGCAAGAACCCATAACTCCAGCAGCTGATGGACAGAGGTCTCACATGCCTTTTTTCCATTACAGCTACTCCAGACATTCTTAGTATTGTCCTGAGTAAGACTGATGAGCTCCTTGCCTATCAAATACACCCCAACAAACAGCACATTCACAGGACATGCCCTGCTGGAAACACCGCACAATTTAAAAGTGCTTTGGCTGGGGCAGAGATGTGGTTGTATGTCCTTTGCAGCTCTATCCTGAGAGGTACATCAGCACCAAAATGCTTGGAGTCTACTGGCTCTGAAAGATGGCTCCAACCTGGACTTCCCAGTGGCTTGAGCTGCTCTGTTGGTGCTGGGAAGGGGGCACCGAAAATCCATCCACACCACAACATTTTGACCACAAAAACACACATCTCTGAAAGTTCACTTTCAGCACATGCACCAAAATGAACTATTTGCAGCTGCACTCAAGGAGCTCTAGGCCTGGTTAATTTGATGTGGAATAACCGTACTTCCCCTTACCTACTTTCCTGAAAGAGCCCATCAAAAAAGGGGTTTTTGAAACTTGCTCAAACAGAAACTAAGAGAATTGGATTATTCACAGACAGAATGGCAGGTAACGCTTTCTCTTCAGATAACACCAGACAGACTGAGAGCAGCCCTCCTTTCTCCTGTCTCCTTTTTAGCAGCCCAGCAAACTAATTTTTCTTCCTTAGATCTGAGTCTCCCTTGGAGAGGACTCCAATAACCAGGCTCCAGACTGCCCTAGCAGGGACCCTCTTCCTGCTCCTTCCCTTGATGTCGTTTCACTGTTCTGAAAAATAATTTGGGGCTCACTGGGGCAGAGATAGACCAACACAAGGAGCCTAAATGTAAAGCCTCATGGAGAAGGCACAGAGATGGGCAGGTAGAGAATATGTTTCTGCCATTTATTTTAAACACTCCTTCGATAAGCATAAAGCTTTTGGAAGCTGCATCTCAAAAAGGCTGTGCTTTAAATGGCTTCTAAAGCCATACAGCCTCAGCTCTCAGAAGCGCAGAGAAAGCTCACAAACCTAGGTCCCCAATGCCACTCCAGCAATCCACAATGTTGGCCACCAATGCTCCCAAGCTTTTCCATGCAGCCATGTGTTTAGTTTTATCCAGCCCTTTCACCAGCTTCATGGCATTCAACTACTTAAGTCAGCAAAAAAGCTGCAACTTCTATTAAGATGCTGCTATGATTGAAAAAAGTCCTGCTGAATATTAATGATCTTAGAGGAAGAAAATGTCTGTCCTGCTCCGTATATTTTCAAGGAGCCCTTTTGATTTACTGCAGAGGATTATATATGGCAGCACTTTGCACTGTGTTTTGCATAGGACATGGACAGAACTAACTCCTGCAACTGGTATGCTTAGCAGGCAAAATAGGTCAAATTCAGTGTTCTCACCATGAAGCCAACCTTCAGCTACTACAGCTAATCATTAACACAACTTAGCACTGGACCTCAGGCTGAAGATTTATACTGACATGGGCACTGGATTATTTTTACCTCTCATGATTGGAAGTGTGGTTTCTCCCAGCACGCTTTCTTTAACACAGCAAACTCAAGGCTGTATTTTGTCGAAGACAGAGCTTTTAATGTTGCTCAAACAGAAAAGAGAAGCCAAACATTATCAACTTCTAAAAGGTCTCCATAAGCCACAGCATGGCTGGGAGTACCGGTAACACATAGTTAGATGGATGATGGACTCTGACCCAAATGTGCTGCCTGCTCCACAGCAGTCCTCCAGCAGGGCTGTTTGTTTCCAAAAGGACAGGTAGAGGTCCAGCAACTGAAAACACGTGCCCTCTTGAAGCACGAATACACTTGAGTGAGAAAGCGTTCACCCCTACACCATTTTACGCTTGTCAACTCCTGTGCTCATCCCCAAGAAATATGAGAAATAACACGACAGAGAACAGGCCAGAAAATGGAAATTATGAGACTTCCATGCCGTCTTTTCCCTAAGGACTAAACCACAGTGCCAGCATTCACGGGGTTCCAGTCTCCAAGTTAACACCCCATTCAGCAACCACAATAATGTGTACAATATTTGGTCAGCCTACAAATAGTGCTGCACTCAACATAAGAAAGCAATTAGTCATAGCTTGATAAGGAGGTAAAAGAGAAGAAAACCTTGCCAACTAGCAATCATATTTTATGCCTGTGTTTGATACGCATTTATATGCCCATATCTCTGTCCAGACACTTGCACTTTAGGTGTGCTTAAAGGAAGAATTCTAAGGAAAAGCCTTAAGTATGGTTAAAGAAAAACATTTCTTAATACAGTGATCTAAAGGAAATATATGCCTAAGGGACACATTTTCTGGGGAAAAAAAAAAAAAAGAAAAGATTTCCTGAACCATATGCTGCAAATACATAGAGAACTTCTTCGTAATGGAAAGCTTAGGCTTTGTGAAGATACTAATGCGTACCAGATGGTCGTTAGGTAGAGAAGGGTTTCACACAAACGTGAGAAATCAGTCTATTCACTCTGTTACTAATGTGTTAGCCTAGTACACACTGAGAAACAACCTTCCACACCTAATCGAGATAAACTTTCTTCCATCTGATTTTGAGGAACCAGGGCAGAAGCAGATTAGACCTTAATAGCCTGTCCCACTTGTGTTAGAGCTGTATTATACAAACACTTAGTACGGGGCAGTGGCTGCTCCCGTAAGCAGTATCACTGTGTCCTGTAGGTGCCTGAAAAGCCAGTCCCTCTGGATGAATTTCACCTCTGAGCAGAGTGGCTCCACAAATGTATGAGCTAGTTAAGTTTCTTTCATAAATGGAGAAAAGGCTGAAGTGCCAGGCAACACAGTCCTGGCCCTCTCACACACAGCCATTTTTAAAACCTTTACAATGTGTTGTATAGTTTGCAACATGTAGTGGACCTTTTTTTCCCATTACACCATTTTTAACCACTCCAACTGTACAAATACACTTTTCTGCAATTTGAGGAGGCTTTAGCTTATCTGAGATGTGGCCACTACCTCTACGTTAGTATTGATTAATACCTAAACATCTAAAAAAACAATTCTGCCTTTGTTTTAAAACAAACCACTTGAAAAACTGCAGACATAGTGATTTTCAAACTTCTTTGTTTAAAGCAAACATGTAAAACTCAAAATAGACACACTATTAAAAAAATCTGGTTTAGGTGCTTCCATTATTTGCAAAAACTTTTCATTTGGAGTGCTGTAATCAACTAACAGAAGGAGAATAAAAGCACTTAGTGTCTACAGCATGGATAATGATTCAGAAAGGCTGCACTTCTGTAACTATAGCTCATTCTGAAGTGCACTTGTAAAATATAAGGAGGGTTTTTTCAGGTTTAAAACAAAGACAGGGATTCAATACGTATTTGATAGTTGCTCTAATATGCACAAGTCATTAGGATTTCAGAGGTTAAGATGTCTGTACACTATCCTATTAACAGCTACAGCAACCTAATTAGACAATTAGAGGGTAAGGCTAAATCAATACTACAGAGGGAGAAAGGACTGTGGCTAGGGGGTAAAATAAGGGCCCAATTCACTAAGAATTGATGTTTCCTAAGGTAACTGAAGCTGCTTACAATTTTGCAGAGGAATCTAGCCTAATCTACTTGTTAAAATATGTGGCTCTTGCATCCTTTCTCTCTGACCTTCTGCAGCCAGACCTTCAGACTGCTATCTTCTCCTTGGGTGTCTAAACGCATGCACTTGAACAGCTACCTGTGTAGGCTTTGCACTTTACTTGTTTACAACCATTCACATGAGGTTACCCCAGAAAAGGGAGTCCACCTGCCAAGTTCAGGACGATGCTGATGCCAAGAATACAAAGATCAAGGGCTTGGTTCTCTTTTCATACATGCTGCTACAGATTGGCAGTAAGTCTGTTGAAGTGAGCTGATTTATAGCGGAGTAAATGAAGCAAATAAGGCCTTAAGACTTCTTCTGCAACTGGAGTTTCAGATGCCTTTGCATACATTTATCCCACTGGATCCAAAAGCACCCCAAGCTTGGTTGGTATTCTGGTATAGCCCAGCTGATATATCAGCTCAGAACGCCAGTTCCGAGGTTTAATCTATTATGAAATATCATTTACTCCTGCACTTAACTCTACTCAATAACACTAAAATGCATAATTTATAAAATCTGTTTTCTCAAAAAAATATTACTCAGAGCAGTCACTACAGTTAGCAAACACGAGCACGTTTACTGAGACTGGTTTACTACCTCATGCTGGAATTTTTTACACCTCTCATGGAAGATCAATAGAGGTGACTAGCACATTTCCTCTCATATTTTGCCATGGTAAGTGAAAAGACTGACTGCAACACTATCAGAATGGGTATTTTAACTAAATCCATAAAAGGAAGACCTGACTTGCCCAGAGACCATGTTATACAGGATATACTTGAGGAAGGTCAACAAAATCATCTGTGAAAGACAGGCCATGAATCGGAACCAACGTTAATGTTGGGTCAGCATTTCTCCATTGCAACTGGCTGTAGGGTCCTACTTTAAGAGCCGAGTTAATTCATGGAGCCTGTCTTTGGGCTTGACATGCCAGGACAGCAAAATGGACTCCCTTTTGTTACCTGTTCTCCCTGGGACTGCAACTTTTTTCACTCTGCTGCTCACTTGAATCACTGTTCTGCTTTCTCTGTCAGATTAAAATATCGGCTTTTGTTAAAGTCCCTACTAATATGGTAGCTCACTGCATGACTCCAGAACCACAGCCCCACAGCTATAACTGTGCAGTCTACAAATACACTTAGAAACAGGAATCCCAGAACATTTCTGGCACATCAGCACTATGCTCAAGGCCATTTTCTTTATCTTTACATTCAGCATATGAATTTTATTATTACTGTTCTTTAATTACTGCTCTGTGCACTGGAAATATAGCAATTTTCAAACGAAAGAAAGTACAAGTTTTGTATGCAGACAAAACCATGAGTCTTCCATACATTATGAAGTCTCAACTTATCTTTGATTTTGTACATTCCCTTCACTGGTTTTCATTATTATACTTTCAAAGAAGTTTCACCTGTACATTCTCCATTTCCTGGTAATAAGCAACATGGGGAATTTGATTTTATTTTTACAAATGTTGAATGGTATTACTGTGCCTCCAGTTATTTATATTCTGTTGTACTGAGCTGTCATTGGTTCTGTTTTGTACCTATATATTTTGCAGGCACGAGATGAAAAGATCAATTAAATGTTCATCACCACTGCACACTAACCTACCTTTTGCTACATTCAGCCAAACATATGGTAAATTTGCCCTAGCTCTGATGAATTTCTAGTCTTGTACAGCCTGAAAGCAACTCCACAAGCAAGCTCCCATCCCACATGGAAAGTTGGCATTGACTTTACTGGGAGCAATACCACACATCCGCATAGCTTGTGAGTACTTGCCTTTGTTCAGGATGTCTATGAAGAGAAACTATTACAATGTAAGTCTAGGTTTGAATTTAAAGCTATTATATATTCTGCAATAATTCTTCATGAAGGACATTTATTTTGCACTTCATGTACCAGCGTAATCCACTTCCAAATATACAGAACAAAGTGGTGGAAAGTACTGTGAGCACAGATTAACAGCTGCCTCACGGGAAACTGCTACTCTAGGCTTGCAGAAATGCTCCTCTTCATCTCAGGTCATTGAATTTGCTAATGTGCTAGGTGAATCCCTTTTTTTTTTTTTTTTTTTTTTACAGACCAGGCCCCATTCAGGCATTAATATACTGCAAGCATGGACAACATAAATGACTCAGCCTAGAAGTGACAGGAACCTTCAGGAATCAAGGCATAACCCAGTCTCAACTCACATGGCTAACAGGTTGATTTTCCTTATGAGAGATCTTTCTGTAACCCAGAGATAGTTCTGCTCCTTTCCCTTTCATGATTCTGTGATTCTGACTGGCTGCTGTAGCAGTCATGACACCAGTGTGGATGACTCATGAGTGGGATGTGAGCTGCTATCTTGTTTCTCCTGGCAAACAGATAAGGTGCATCACTGTACCCAAGTGTTCCTTTGTCTCAGTGTTCAGATGAAGCATGCTCTTAATCATGTCTGCTGGCATGCCATTAAAATAGGCCACATCTGATTTCAATTCGATGGAGACAGTTTTGAGGGAGTACTAGAAAAGAAGGACTGAAAATCAAGAGGTATGACTTAATCCTAATTGTGATTAGTGAATCAGGCCCTCAAAACCAAGACAAAACAAGTAAAAAAGGGTAACGGCTAGTTTAGTACAGGAACTACTAGCTAACACAAGGATCTGGGGAGAATTTTTAAAAACACCCATAAACTGACCATACACTGTGTCGTAAGACATTTCATGATCAGGTGAAGCAGTTGAAATGTCTATGAACAAAATAAATTGGGAAGAAACATTAAATAAAACAAAAGTATGAAAAGACTTAAAAGTTTAGTAAAAGTGATTCCTCCAAAATGGATTTGCTGTCAGTAAATAATGAAACTAAGAACTTCCTTACCATTCAGGGCTACGAAGGAATCTGAAAGACAAATAACAGGGGAAAAATCATTATTTATCTCTCGTTTTTTCTTTTTAATAGTTTGCTGCTAGCAACCTTTTATGCTTCAGCTGATATTTATATGTATGTGATTAGTACCCTAAGGATTCAAGCAGAACTAATATTCAGACATACCTGAAAACAATGTCTGTCTCTGAAAGAGTTCACGATCACCCCTGTGGAAGGGATACCAAGTGGAAAGGCCAGTGTCCTCCCTGCCATGACTTTCTTATTTAACACAAGGCTCTGCAAGTGATGCAGCCAGCAACACGAGTCCATGAGGTCAGAACTCACATGACCCAAGACCACACGAAGTAATAAGATCAGCTGGGTTAGCAGGGAGTGAAATCCACCCCTGTGCAGTGTTCAAGGTTCAATGCGTCATTCAAGGCTAAAGAGAGATTTAAGCAGGGTAAGGGCTTTGTTGCTCTCTGCACAGGAGCAGATCTCTCTCCATGAGTACAATGTGCTGTTTCTGAATAATTTCGTACCCTTCCTTTATATTTAACTGGTACCAGGAACACTCCACTCCTGTCTAACCCATTTGCCCAAGGAAAGCAGAACTGGCTGAAAAGGGCAAAGTTGCACCAGCTGGGAATTGACCTGATTTTGGTGCTAACCCCTTTTACAGGGAGCACAGGAGGGACTACGTGTGCACCTCCTTCAAAAAACTTAGAGATAGCCTATGCAACCCTATCTTAGGGCAGAGACAGAGGGAGGTATAGCTGAGATGGGTGGCATGCTGAGACTGAAATCCTTGTAGTCCCTCAAGCACAGTGATCACAGCAATAAATGACAATTAAACAAGGTTGCACAAGGCAGGAGAATGTTCCGGCTCTCCCCAGAGCAGCTGGCCTGCACTGTATCCCACAGCATACTCTAGCCCTCCATTATTTTCTCTGTATTCCAAACGTAATGACTCTCTCACTGTACATTACTTCCTCAGCTTCAGCAGTTTTATTGCATCTACAGGCATCAGTGCAAATTGCACGGAAAAGAATGCGATTCTTGATGTCATAAGGTTTATAAATAATATTTGGAGCTCAGAATTAAACCAACCTTGGCAAGAACATTTGGAACGAGAGCTGTCCTGAACACAGATGCTGGAATTCCTGAAGGCTCAGAAATCAGCCTGCAAGGTTTCTTTGGATGCAGTGCAAGCTGTGCACTTTTAAGCACCTCAGTGCAAAACGTAAATGTTTATAAAGACTGCGTTCAAGCTTCTAACTCATGCTGTCAGTACCTAAGATTTACCATTAAAATTTCTTAGGCAGGGTCAGTAGTGCCTGACCCTTAATACCACTAAGTTGTCCAGCCTGTGTGTAAAATCCAGTAAGATTCACAAACTAAGTAGCTCCCACTTCTTGACCCAGATCCAAAGCTGAAAATACATTTCACTGTCTCCCTGTCCTGCATGAGAATGGAGTCCAAGTTACAGTCTACGCCAAGAAACCAAGCCACTTCTGTACATCTACAAAACAACTCAGCCACCATGGCTAATAAAGACAATGAATACGCAAATCATTATGTCATTGCTGTAATCAATATCCTCTAGAACTGAGGTTTTCTCACTATGTAACTGCTTTGAAGTCTGGTGTTTGAATATATCACACCAACTGGGTTATTCTCTTTAAATACTTTTAAACAACTGGTCCTCTTCCGAACCTGCATTGTTAGCTGCTCTTGCTGTCCCTGTTGTGGCTTACATTGCTACAAAAGAACACCTGACAGGTAATTTGAAGCATTCAGAAGGATGCTGTGACACATGGTAAATAAACGGCAAAAGCTTTGCTTACTTTGGCAGTCACCCAGGCCATCTGTATTGCCATGTTCTATGTCCTGTTCACATGCCAGTCTAAATAATAGAAAGAAACAAAACAATATGAATAACAACAGTGAGCACCAGAAAGAAATTATCACATGTGTAACTGAAATAAAGCCCCACCGTGAAACTGGCCATTTCTTTGGAACTTCCACACAAAGGCTGAAAAATTGCAACATAGACATTTGAGTTATTCGTCATTGCTTAATGATTTCTTGGCTTCTGATGATGCTTTGTCTTTTTATTATTACTTTTTTTTTTTAAATCCACTGCATGCCTCGTCAAGGGAAGCAAACAGATTAGCATTTTTTAAACTGTTAACTCTATAATATATGATATTATCACAAGCAATTATGATCCCACCTTAACTCGTCCATACAGCAGACAGTGTGCACTGATACTTTGACGTGAGAAGGAAGCTAGTCCATTGGGTTGGTACTGTGCTGGGGGGAGACAACCTGCATTTCAGCAATCATTTAGGTACTATGCTGGACAAGGCTGCAAGGTGTAAGGTCCAGTCCACAAAAGGCATTCCACTGAACTCAAGGAGCTCTACTGAAAAACACTCACAGGCTTTTCTAGCTGACATGTCCAGTTTACGCCCCTAACCTCTGCCTCTGATTTTGGATAACTAGTGAACCTGCTCTTCCAACTTTGTGTACGGTCAAAGGTGAATGAGAAGAGCCCTGGAAAACCTCCAACACAAGCCCTTGTCTACATTAGCTAGGATCCTGCCCTTGAGGCATAATTACCCTTGCAGGCCTCTCATTCCCAACTCCCTTAAAATTCCTGCTTAACCTTCACTGACCCCAGGAGGGCACCTAACATCTTGGCCTCCTGTTGGCTAGTTTAGAAGTTCACCAGACATCCTCACAGCTCATCTGGATCCCTCTCCCAGTTGCTATGCAAGAGACAGAGAGCAATCTGCCTCGCTCACCTCTGGACTGCACCACTGCAAGCTGCGCTGCCTCTTGATATATCTATTGATAAACACAGGATTTGCTTTTAAGAGTAAGGTACAGAAGCCCCCTACAAAGTGCAAAAAGACTCAAGCACTTTGGGGATGCTGAGAAGACCTGATACGGACACAGGTATGTTTTAACATTAGTCTACCAAATGCCCAGTCAGGAACATTCTACACTCTCATAGTAAAGCATATACAGACAGATATAGCTATAGCATCCCCAGTGGACAAAGCAATTCGAATTGAAACAGCAAATGAAGAACAAGACACAAGCACGGGGATAGTAACTCAACCACTATACACTGAAGACCTGTAGAAGCAGGGTTAAGTGGGGCCAGCTGTGGAGCTGCTGAGGTTGTGTGATGCTCGCACTACAGTTCCACCACCACCTTGAGGAGGTATAGCTGTGCCTCAGAGTGAGCAAGCATGAGCTGTCTCAGATATGGCCAAGAAATGAGAGCTCTGAGGTGGGTCTGCTCCCTGCAAGTAGGCTTTAGCAACCACATTTAAACAAACATTCACAGACTTTCATTATTATAAAATAATTAAATTATACTGTTAAGGAAGGGGAGATCCAGCACTTCTCTGAATCTGCTTTAAGCTCTAAGCTCTTACTGTGCTCTGTGATTCCTCTTAGTAATGCACAGTAAATTAGAAGGACTGGTTTTGTTTTCAGTGGACAAATTGCTGCAGTAATTTAATTTGGATTCTATTGCCTCTTTAATCAGCTGTGATGGCTCCAGTGTGGGCTGGTCCAGACATACCAATCCAGTTCCCTCCTCTCAGTAACGTGCAGACCTTAGTACAGCTCTTTCATTTTCTTCTTCCTCCAATCAGCTGAGAGTTCACATCAAAAAAATTTGTGAGACATTTCAGAAGTGAATGCAAATAAGGTAGGAACAAACACTTCCCACACTTTTCCTTCCCTAAGAGCCCCATGTTTCAAGTAGCTCTGCCCAAGACTGCCCGGCGCCACTGCCAGAGCTTCAGGGCCTGTCCCAGCCAGAGCCCTTACTCACTTGGAGCCAAGGACCAGCTGTGTGCACACCCCGCTCTCCTTCACCCATCCGCAGTAAGGGTCTCTGGACGCTATGCAGGCCCTTGAGAAAGAAAAGCACAAGGCAGCATTCATGAGTGCTCCTGCTTTCCCCATGCCTGGTGCGCAGGCTTCTGACAGCCACCAGAAAACACATACTTTTTGCATTTGCCGTGACGCTCGCAACGTCCCAGGGGAACCTTGATGACACAGGTGGAGAAGGCGACATACAGGGTACTGCTGGGCTTGTCAAGCTGCATGCCCACAATTCGCTTGTCCTCCACGCCATCGTAGCTACACCTGATTTTGAAAAAAGGTGAGATAAGGTTATAAATGAGTTCTGCAGGGAAATCAGATGAAAACTCGAATGATTCCTCAACCTGAAAGAAAAAACCAAAACTCCCACAAAGTTTTGGGAACAAAAAAACCCTGAGAAAGGCAGAATTGAACAAGACAAGGAAAAAGAGCACACAACAGCCACTAAAAGCACTGACAGACATGTGAGTATTAAAAACGCATGGGACAGGGAAATAAGAAGTGGCAGCACACCAGACAAGCTTTCCGAGGGCCCTTCATTTTTTGTGTTTATTCTTCTCCAGCACTCAAAGTAGCTGAAATTTCTGCATGATTACGGCCCACTTCAAAACCCTCTTACGCATATTTGAGGAAGGCTGAAATGTGGGAAATTTCCCTTGGAGAGCAGCTTGCTGTTGGAGAGGAATCAGGGGTTTTTTATAGGATTAGAAAATTAATCTTCCTTTGCAGAATTTCACTTTTAATTATCCATCAACAGCTGCATAGGACAGTCTATTTTCTTCACACACTGAATAAAAAATACCTTACTGCAATGTAGAGACTGATAAGCAGACATCCCCTCCGCAAACAATTTAAAAAACCCCTGGCTTCTCTAACCACTTCCCTTTTCGTGGGACAACCTACTCTCTGGCAAAGTGGAAGTTCAAAGTCACCCATACATGAGCACATGAGAATCAGATACACACTTTTCAGGATTGTAAATGTTCATCTCCTCCAGGAAAAGGCTGTCATTTAGGAAACCACTGTTTCCTGTCCGTGCCAAGAACTTCAGGATGATTCCCTTCTCTGATCCCAAGAAAACCACGGTGTAGTTCTGATATGGCCCAGCAGCAGAGTCCACGGCAATTTTGGTCAGGCGGTATCTAAAATAACAACACAGCATTCTGCATCAATTTGGATTAGATTGCCATTTATTTTATCATTTTTTCCACCTCAGATAACTGTGTGGTAGTCTTCTAGCAACCATATAACATATTTAAGCACTTTTCTTAGCTGAATAACCCTGTAAGTCAACACAGACTACACCAGTTTGGCTCCCCAAATGGCGGGGAATTTTCGTATGTTTGTCTTCACGTCCATAACTCCAATAGCTAGCAGGACTGTTTGCAGAAAGCTGAAGGGGTGCTAAGAGTCTGAGGCCATTTAGGAATTACCCTTCCAACCAAAAACAAGTACTAGCCTGGTGACTTCTTCAGCCAGGGAAAGAAAATCAGGACAGTCAATTGTTGGTTTTTTTTTTTTAATTTCAAGCTATGTCACATTAAAAGCAGCAATAATGGTAAGAGATCTACATTCAATTTTTTAGCAAGCAGGAAAAGCTGTGCCAGTGCAACAGTGGGACACTACTCACTAGAAATAATCACACAACCACCACTAAGTGAGTTCAGTGCTGAGATCACATTGAATTTTGGGATGACAAAATTTACTGAAAATGAGTACTGGTTATTTGGTACCAGCTACCTGATACTGGCGATCAAAGGAAAGTGCTCTGCATAGCTTGCTGCTCTTGTCTTTGGTTTGGGGTACAGAACCTGACATAAAAACCTGACAGAAGATACATTACTAAAACTAAGTCAGACCCTTCCAGAGTTTAACACTGCCCAGCACAAAACTCTACCCTTGTACAGAGGAAGAGAGGAAAACATGGCAAGTTAGTCATGTTATTCTGTTCACAGCTGGAGAGTAGATAAGTAGTATAGTGACCACAGCAGAGAGTGGGAATGTATTTTGATAGGAAGGGGATGGTGTATTTTGAGGCTTGTTCATTTAGGAGTCTTTGTTCAAATTTCTTCATTATTATTTTTCTCTTGTTGCCATAGAAAGGATACAGATTACGTGATTATTTCTGCCTGTACACTTCTGTAAACATTAAAACACACCAGTACATATCCCGACAGACATCTTCATATCCTGTGAACATATCCTGGCGGACATGTTTGTATCCTGTGTACATATCCCTGGGCTGTCTGCTGATCCTTGCCCAAAGTTTTCTACAAAGCTGTCTCAAACATTGACCTATAAGCCAACAGGCGGGTCAACCTTCCCCGCACAGCATTTCCTCCAAGCTCCGGTTTCAGCACAGCGTGATTGGAAAGAATTGAGGTTTCTTCCTATCTTGAAAGCTGCTCAGGGAGTTCTGCAGCATCTGCTCAGTGCTGCCATCATTCCTAGCTGGATTCATGCCCAGCCCACTAAGGACATTTACAGAGTTTGAGAGTATTCTGAGCAAGACTACCAGCACAACTTGACAGCTATGATGAGGACAGGAGTCCACTTGGAGGTACATACCTGACCATTGTTCTCAGGAACCAGGGTCGATTGACAATGGAAGGTACAGCCTCATCCATCAATGGATGTGTTTTGATAAAGTTCAGAGTATCATCTGGGAACTCGTTAGAGGTTACATATTTTTCTAATGATGTAGAGCCAGCACAGCAACCAGGCCTAAATAAAACAAGAGAGTAAAGCCAGAACACTTATTTGATGCCTAGTGCAAATCTCCTTTTCTAATGAGGCCCTCAGTGAAAGCATTACAAGGATTGTAAATGGAGGATTGAGAAGTCTGGTGGACTTGTTCCACCCCTCAGGGGAAGCCTAAAATCCTGCTCTATCCTCCACTTAGAAGTACTTAACATGTCACCTAAAAGCACAAAGACATTTCTTCAGCAGGAGTGTGACACACACAGTTTGTAGTTCATCCACTCACATGGAATCTAATCACTGCATGTGTTCACTTGGTTTGATGCTGCCCACTGGCATAGGTGCTTTCTCCTGGACTAAAAGCAGTCCCTAACACACAGAAGAAAGTTGATTTTTTCAGCATGTGTGAAAGAATGCTGCTTTCCATCCTGTCTGGTAGAAAGTAGGCTATTGGAGAAGACGACCCAGCAAGCATCCATATAAACATTGGTTTTACCCTTCTTTCAATTTGTATGAGACGATTTAAGTATAGCAGCATGCTGAGGACTTCCCCTGAAATGGTATCTAAGCATTCTTCGACAACTTAAATACAAATTTCCTCACCCTACTCCTAAAATCTACCCTGCTCCTCAGAGGTAACTTAACCTTCTTGCCTGGAGAGGTCATCTCTACACAGGAAGCAGCAAAATACTTCGTCTGTTATTAATATTTTGTGGGTTATTTTCTCCAACAAAAGATCCATTTGATCCCATTTCCTAGAGCATTATGATTCTTCAAGCCTTTGAGGCATTGTGAGATGGGAAGATGAACAATGGACAACCCACTCATAAACATGCTGCAATGTCCAGTTTTCATCTGCTCTGATGTGGGTAGAGCTACTGACATCAATGGAGTAATGCCAACTTGAACAAAATAAAGCACTGCTCCTATCATATCTGTCACACACACACACAGAGATAAGGTTTAGATATCTGTCACACACACACAGAGATTTAGATAAATATTAAGACCTTAGGCAACTAAATGTTATGTAGGAAGGCAGCAAAGGGCTGGAGGGGACTAGCTGGGTCAGTAGGTCTGGTTCCACACAGCTGCACAAAGAACACCACACGCAGAGACTGTGTGTTCTGCCTCTTCATATCCAAAATATTTTCGTTGTCTTGTAATTGCATATAGAATTAACAATACAGGGAGAGGAAAGCCAAGGGCATCACTGGTCTCCTAGGTCCTTGCAAGGGCACCAAATCATGAAGTGACCTTCCCAGAGAGCTCTAGGGAGCAGCCTAGGCCTTCTGGCACTGTGGTGCCTAGGGTTTCTGTATATCTAATCTGGAGGCCTATTTCCTCCTTAATCCTAATCACATGATTGGATTAATCCTGTTTTAATCTCAAAACCGGTTTAAACGAGTGAACATAAAACCAACCAAACCCTGCTGTGCACCTTGGCCAAAAACCAAAGCAAGGCCCCTGAAAGGCTCTGGTATGTTTTTGAAAATGTTATGATCAATAGGAGCACTAGTGTTCCTGCACCATACCAAGATATCCAAATAAAAATTACCTTATTCCAAAGGTGTCTTGTGCCTTTCACGCATTTCAATGTGAGTTAGAACTAATGATTATTTCTATTAAGCAGATTGATGGCCAAATGTTACATGAAACAGTGTTCACCAATTCAGTTCATGTCATCTCCTGCTGGCTTAGAAGGAGCAGTATTATCCTGTTTTCATCATAACTGTGAGCCTGCAATTGGCTCATCACACAAATTCATAATGCAACTTTCTCTTCTTCCTTCCCACTGAAAGAGAAGCTTTCTCTTTCTCCTTTCTCCCTTCCCTGCTAATACTCTCTGGGTAAGTTCCAGACAAATGACCTTGGAGCCTGTGTGCAGCCTTGTACTACCAAGGCAGCCCATCATGTCAACGAGCTGTTGAAACACTGCAAAGAGAAGAAAATCCAGCAACAGTGCTAGCAGGTGCCTTACTAATTTTCAGACCAAAAACAGACACAGAATTTACCAGATTTTCCAGTCACCTCCAGGCTCTTCTTTTGAGTGACAACTTCAGAATAAAGACAGCACAGGAACACTATACTCGGCAACTCTAAAACACGATGGGCCAAATTTGGATCTAGGCAGAAGCTCAGTTGCCACCACAGCACTTCCGATGTCTTTTTCTTTTTAAGTTATATAAGATATCACAAGCAATGTAAAACATACATTGAAGTGGTAAAGCTTGACTGAGACAAATGATTTTGCTTAATCTACATTCATATCATATCCTCAGAGCAAAATGCCACTGGTGTAAAGGAGGTAAGAAGTGGCTGTCAACAGCAACAGGAAATAAAAAGAAATTGTAATAGAGAAGGCCAGATGCAAACAGGAGGGAAGTAGAAGTGGGGGAAACAACTCATAGGAAGAATGAGGTAAACTAAACCTCCATTTTGATGGAATACTGTTTTTTTCTTTCCATGATGTTTCCCTTGTGGCACATAAATTGCGTGTGAACCATGGAACAGCAAACTGCAGAACTGGTGCAGGCTTTGTAATAAGATATATCCATTACTGAACCAATCTGCAACAGGTGTGTAACTCACATCACCCTTAAGTGATAGATTATTCTGACCAAGTGGATCTGATGCTGGCCTGAATTATGTTACAGAAATCTTGTTTAAGAGGAAAAATTCTCACTTGCATACCTTAGATCCAAATGCAACTCAACTTCTGTTACTGTTACAAAATGTATCTTCAGTTGTGTCTGCACCTTACATGGCTGTTCAAATTATCAAAAACCTCTGTTATGCATGCAGGAACGATATCACTACACATGAAACATACCTGGGCTTGGGCACTCGTTCATCAGGAACTGGTGTCCATGTGGAGTCTGGAGACTTCTGTTCTTTGAATCTCCCAGTAAATACATTGGCGATGTCAAGCATGTCATAGGCACAGACCGCAGAGCCAGGGATGCTGCAAAGTGACATTTCCCAGAAATTGTTACTCATTCTGCAGTTATGCATAAAATCTTGAGTGAAAAACATGCTGTATAGAAGTCTTCCTGTCACAGGCTACTCAATCCTGAACTCTGTAACCTCTGAGTATTGACAAGAAAAGCCAGCCCCACGGAAAAGCCTGAAATATACCAATCAACAGACAGCTCCTGCCAGCACAACTTGTTTCAAAGCCTCTATAGAAAGAAATAATTGCAATAATCTTGCAGAAGGGGAAGAATCTGGGAAAGTCTGGGTACCACTGGCAATGAGGAGTAATAGCCAGTCTCATTCAGAGCTCATTATTTGGAAATTTAAGTTCTTGTAAGTCACAACATCTCTCGGTAGTAATTCTCACAGTCCCTGTCATGCCTCAAAAATACACTGCAGACAGTTCAGAAGTTGGTGCTGATCAAACCGGGAGCATGCTGTAATGTGCCACTGACCTGGCATTTACATGTTATTACTCCATCCTCCCACAGCCTGATCTCCACCAAGTTTTCCCAATGGAAAAGAGTTAACTATACTCAGGAATTTGCTTAACTCAATGAGGTGTAACGAGCTTATAGAAGCAAATTCAATTTTAGTTTTAGATCATAAAGTTGTAAATTTCAGCTTTTTGATTATTTACATGCAACTGCACGATAGCATTGTCTAAATGTAATTATGTCCTTGCCTACATACTTTCTGAAAGGCTTAGGGGCTTCCCATGGTCAGTCACTTGGAAGCATGAATTATTCATTTATCCACCTTTCATTTTTTTCACAGATGAACTACTGTATTTGTGTCTGACTTTCATTGCTTGATTTTATCAGGTAAATAGCATGAACTCAGCTAAGGCTTTCAATTCTGCTTTTAGCTAGTAGGTTATTATAAACTAAAAAAAAAAAAAGTAGGAATTATAATACTGTTACAAAAAATAAAACTAAACTCATAAAGCTACACAAACGGATAGAAAAATAACTGACTATTAAGAGGTTTCAAAATGCTTATTACTGAAGTAAACAACTAGCAGGGAGACAGTCTTACTTTGATCTCCAGAGACTATGTTTTTATATGGAAGGGAAACTTCAAAGCTCTATGTTAACGTGATACTACACAGCAAGCATTTTAAATGGAAGCAGCTACATGTATGTCAATGTAAGAGTTGGTCAAGGGTATATTTGGCCACACACAGGACCTCACCCTAAAAGACACCTCAAGACCCACTCCAGATAGAAGATTTTGCACTTTGCTGAATTAAGCCCTAAAGAAAAAACAACCTTGAGGCATGTTATACCAAACTAAAAGCACTGAGAACTGTGCTCAACACATAACTACACAGTGATGGAGGACCGCTGCAGTGAGAAAACTGCAACAGCTTTTACTCTTGAGGATGGCAATTTGCAGGTCCACAGTGTGATAAACCCATAAAGACAGAGTACTGTGGGTCATAGCTGAGCCACCTCCTAACCATTGGACTACGACTCATCACCAGCTCCTACCCTGGGTGACCGCAGGTTAGACTGGTGAATCTTTTCCAGCTCACTCCAGGGGGAAGCTTTGATCCAGAGATCAAAGATACTTGTTGAAGCTTTTCCTCAGTGGAGGAGGAATGAGAAAGATACATCCATGTCAGAGCTAGGTCTGTTAATAAGGTGTCTCCAAGCCTACAAGCCTTCCTGTCAGCTTTAACGTCTGGCAAATACTGGGGTCTATAAAATAGTACCTTAATTTCAACACCAAGTACATAGATCTTAAAATGCAGGGTTTAAGGACAAGTATTATTCATGACACATCACATGAAATACTTGCAGAGCAGGAGAACTATGTCAATTTTGAGATAATGTCAAGATACAACCTATTTTCTGATGCCGAATCTCTGTTTGTTCACTTGTTTTTATTAAGCTGCTTTGCATAAAAAAAGATCATCTTAATTTAAGCCTATATTCCCTATTGGTGATATAAGTATTTCATTGCAGTTCCTATCATTTTGATGTAAAAAAGCAGTGATCATAGATTACAGGCTTGGGCTTACTCTCATTTGAAGTCAGTTCTATGCATGACCTCACTGAGGTCAGGCTTTGACAAGAGGTGGCGAGTGTACAGCAAAACCAGATGAATTTCAGCAATACAGTTCCCCTTTCAGCTCAAACATTACTCTGAAACATCAATATACTTTTTAATCAGAATGATACTATTTTTTTAGCTTCTATGGGAGACCTCAATAAGTAGATACAGTTACTCTTCTAATAACTTCTGGAGAAACTGTTATAACATATGATGGTAACAAATTCTTTGCAGATAAACCAATGCTTTTGGAAAACCACGTGAACAATGAAATACAGGTGTTCTAGGGACCCTCCTCCCCAGCCAGCAGGACAATTTAGGGGCTTGGCTCTCCCCGTTGAAAATGCAAAAGTCAGCAGGGATGCATGAAATAAGGGAAGGAGTACTAATGTGGTTCTTGGGAGTTTAAATGTAAACAGGAAAGACCTAGTCCTTTCCCTGTGAGAAAAAAAAATAAATCATATTTTCTTTTTGGAATAACACTTTGCAAGTTACACACTGCAAAACTTCTTGGTGGCTGGTCTCAATTATTCCCATGGAAAGAAAAAGTATGTTCAAGGAACATGTCCAGATAGTAAATAGCTGAACGCTACTCTAAGTTGTCAGATATAAAATGCAGTAAGCAGTAGCAGCATATCTTAAAATGAAACACAAACTATTGGTAAGCACACAGTACATAATAATTACATTGTATGAGCAATCACTTCTTGTACCTTCATAAAGTAGAAAGAAACTGCAGTGAAAAGCAAAACATAAAGGAAACAGAAGCTAAAAGGTTATTGCGCCTATTACCTATTATATGGAGTGGAGAAGGTTGCTAAAACAACATCCCGGCCATTGAAATGGATAACATCTGTAACTGCCTGCAGTATGTTAAAGTAGAAGTGTGAATCGCCAGGAACTGAGCAGTTCAAACGAGCCTTGAGAAAGGAAGTCCACTGTTTTTCCAGTACTCTCTGAGATCCTCCCATGTCATTTTTGCAAACCTGAGCCACCCTTGGGAAAACTACCTGGAAGGAGTAGAGCAAAAATAATGAAGAAAATGAAATATTTGTTTGAACTAAAAGACTTTGTTGGAATTCTGCTTTTAAAACACTTGGAATAGCATAGCAAGGTGCTTAATTTAATCCCATGTTTCCATAATCTGTGACAAATAAGAAACAGAGAAAAATTCAGTGTGCCGCAAAAGATAAGGCTGGGGCATTTACTATACAGACATAAATCCTTCAGGAGAGCTGTTCTCAACCCATATAAAACTCATTTCCATACAGACTGCTTAGCTTTCTGTTTCCCCAAACAAAAGCACATTTTATATTCACAATCCCTGCAACCCACGCTGCCTGCTCCAACTCTTGTGTTTTCAGCACTTAAAAACTATGCAAATCTTGCTGGACTTTTAATCCTGCCCTCCACCTTTGTGACCTTGGTCAGCTTTTCTGACTGCTTAGTCAGAAAGCTACTGTGAAATTAGCAAAAATGCAGAAAGTGTTTAATTATTCTTCGGAGAATGGCAGAGCACAAAATTCCTGCCGCTGTTTACTCAGCACTCCAATTCAGATTTCTTAAAGAAAAATATCTCCCTGCTTTGGAATACATTTTTAACAATTGCCTATTATGCTGAAATAACTGCATTTGCCTTGTGCTTTTTATGATTTGAGAAAAAGAGTTTCCAGCATACACTGTCACTGTAAGAAACCACCCTGTTTCCATTCAAGACAGTGCAATGTTTTACTCCATCCAACCTTTTGGCTCGAGCGATAGGAATCTTCTCAAAATGCTGACCTTGTCATCATGATTTATGATTCTCATTTCAAGGTCACTCCTAACAGCATTGGTCCAAGAATAGCATATGTTTTCCTCCTCCTAACAAAGTCATTCAAGGCAATGTTTTTGCCCTTACCTTTCCCATGCTGTTGTATTCTACTGCTATTTCCCGGAAGAAGAAGTAAATGTAATTGCCATAGTCCACTGCCTGGACAAAGTAGGGTTCTAGAAAAAAAGCCAAGACATCCTATTTAGACACCACGTACAGCCAAATACATTCACACTAAACATTCAAAGGTGAAACGCCTGCATTAGCCAAAGCTGCTCAGTTTTCAGAAGTAGCAACACCACCGCAGAACAATCACTATCTGGGGACAGGACAGTTGGGGACAAGTCTGTGTAACATCACTGCAAGGTGGTTAAGCATTTGCCACTAACAGGTCTGCCTTGTGTGGAGTAGGAGGAAAGGTAAAGATGCAATATATAATGGTATGGCAATATATAATGGTATGCCTGAGAGGTCCAACCAGTGCTCTTTATGGCATGCAAGCTGTGTATGGAGGGAATAAAAACATGTAACTGTTTCTGCCCACATGTGTTTGTAGCAGCAAGCAAAGTGGGACAGCTAAAGTCGACACCTGGCAAAACATTTCTGCATGCAGAAAAAGACTTCAAACTATGGCTTTGCTCACTGTTAAAATCTCTCCAAACACTAACTATTCATAACGCCTACATGAAACTAAACAGCACCGTTCTTAACAATGAGGGCATTTAGAGCACAGAAATTGCCTAATTCAATGGCAGCAGTAGTCCCTAAGAACCATAAAAGAAAGGCTTTGTGCAATATTCCCATAATTTTATTTTCACTGATGAATCTTAATGTTACAGGACAAACTCTCTATACTTCATGAAGCCTTGACTGTCACCGAACACAGTCCTGGGACATGAATATTTTCAAACACAGTCCAAGCCCACTGAGCCTGCAAGTTCCAACCTTTACTCTGATTTCAGCTTGGAAAGCTTGCTGGAATATATATTCTGATCTACCACACTCACTGTTTCTGTCAGGTCCAGTAACTTGGAGTCAGGAAAACAGGGAAAGAGATAAATGGATCAGAGTACATAAGAGATGTAATTTAGTTCCTTCTTTCTGCCAGAAAGCATTGGTGAAATGAAATGACAGAGAGGTCTGTCAGGAATCCAAGACTCTCATCAGAGATGCTGCTTTTTTCACTTTGTTTGTTTATCTACCTTTCAACCACTTTGAGTCATGTTTAACTGTCCGCAGAGTTGGGCTGTCTCCAAGGCTCCGGTATATGACTGCATCTATTGCAAGGAAGTCGGTCACTGTGGCAGAATAAAGCTTTCCCTCTAGGGAGGAAGGAAAGAAGAAACAAGAGGGGAGGAGCATTAGAAATAATATAATTGCTTTCTCTCATTAGTCAAGTGAGATGGGGCAAATAAAATCATCACAATCACTTTAGGAACACCAAAGGGAAAAAATCCGACTAGGTAAATGGGACTGAGCACTGAACAAGTCAACAGTTTTCAAAACAGTAATTTGAGAGGGATGCTGTGGGAGAGGAAATCTTATGGAGTAATTCTTCTCTAGTTTAGGTAAGTCATACTGAACTACCCTATCCAGCTTCCCTGCACATGCTTCTGGTTCAACGCTTATAAATTCTGCCTACATATGTGAGCAAAATAAATATGGGGAAGCTGCAAAGAACAGCTAGTTTTAACTGGGAAGGCAAACCAGATAGGTTTTAGGGACTGTCAGCTAATTGACACTTATGCAAATTTCTCCCTTTGAGAGCACTTCTCCTCTGCCAAAGATCACTAGCAAAAAATTAAATGGCAGGCAGGGAGCCCAGGCGAAACAGGGATGCAAAGAGATGGAGGAGGATTGACTATCTATGTTTCTTTTCTACCATGTGTTTTAGGCATTTCCCACGTGAATTATGCATTCTTCTCTCTTAAAGAACCAGAGGACAAGCAATAAGAAAGGGTCTACAAATAGCACCTCAAGGACAACCAGAAGATGCAAAACTATCAAGAGGTAAAAGCACGAGCTCCAACAACATTTTAAAATTATATTTGTTGTCTAATCTGTTTGTGGGTCATGGTAACTGTACAGGGCTGTTTTCACATGTAAGACAGATCTTGGAATATGATGTCTGGTAGGAGCACACACATCATGGCAGGAGGACAGCAACTTGTGCCTCTGTTGTGTCTACCTAAAAATCAGAATGGCCTACATCTTCTTTGACAGATGTTACATTGTGTGCTGGGCCTTGAAGGCACCAGAACTGAGGACATATCCAGGACAAAGCAGAGAGGCTTTTACTGGTCAAGCTCTCCACATTGCATTTTCAGATAATGTTTAATTTCAGCTCAAGGTCTAAAAATCAGACTGTTTTTTATTAGCAGGACTGTAGTCTTTGTTCTGAGCCCCACAATTCCCATCATTATTTGGCTGTTTAAAAATGGGCTTTTTTTCTTTGCAAAACCAGAAATAAATAATTACACAAAAAGCAGATACTAAAACCAACTTTAAAATAGAATAAAAATCCAAACCATTTTGATATGTATGTCTGAACTCATGTTAATACAATCACATGCTTATTTTCTTTCCTGCCAAGTTCCTGAAGACCATTGACTAACTACAGTTCGCACATATCAGCTGTAATAGCTACAGGCTGCAAAAGCCATATTCATGTAAGTGCACCCAACAGACTCAGATGAGCTGGATTAGTGCCCTAAACTGCTCTGAAACTACTTTTCACTGCACTCTGAAAAGTTATCATGGGTATCAATATGCATGGCATATTCAAACAGTGATTTTCTGAAGCTAGCAGATTTACAAGGTATATTCTACAAGAATGTATTTGAACAGTATCAAATTTATTCTGAATTATCATGAAAGAGTATGATCATTTCTATAAACATTCTTTTTATTTTTAAATGATGCGAGGACTTCTTCAGTGACAAAGTGGGCGTCATCTTACCAAACTGCAGCTGCATGCAAGGTAAATGTTCACGCTAAGTTTGTCATAAATGCTTTCTTGGCCAGTACAGTGAGAAAGGCCCTTCTGAAAGGTCATTCACACTGCCCTAAGGACAAGGAATCTGAGACATATGGGATAAATTTTTCTCTGAAGGTGTCTCTCTTTCCATAGTTTATGAATTACCTGCTACAATCACAGAATTTCTACTTTATGCTCTTTTAACTGTAATGAAGAAAGAATACTACCACCATAACTTTTGAAACAAAAGGACCCATTTATTTACAATATAAAGAGTTTTTAAAAAAATTGCAACCTGCTATAAATTCTCTCTTTTATGTGGCAGATGATGCCACCTCAAACACAGTAGTGCTTAACACAGCCCTTTGTCCAAAGACCCAGTTGAGAGTGGCTGAAATTCAGGCACACTCTTTAATCTTCAGAGGAATAGCTAAAGTATTTCCATGTGAGCACCCAGGCTTTGCTTTCTAGCATCACACCTGCTGAAGAGGACTGACATTATCATGGGTGACTTCTGTATTATCTTTCCTGCCTCTTTTATAGCCAAATCTAAGAAAAAATAAGCAGGGTTCACACTAAGAGAGTTCAATAAAGAAACAATTTAATCAGGAATTCATGAAGAGAGCTACAAAAACGCCATACAATCAACAGCCCACATTAACCCCATCAGTAAACACTTTTTTTTAACTACTGTAGTAGAAATCAGAGTTAACTGTAATCTGTGCATGTAGCATAAATCATTATTAACCAACACACTTCTCACCTTTGTCTACAACAGCTGGTAAGACCACATTGAGATGTTTTCTACTCTAAAATAAAATCACCTTCCCTTTCCTTTTCGATCTAGAAAAGGGCATATCACAGCATGCTCCCTAACTTCCTCTTATTATGCGGGTTAACTTAAGCTTAGAGCAGATAAAGAGCATATCCTGTCTACTCCTCATTACAGTTCACACAAGCCTTGACTTTCCTTGACTTTCGCAGAAGCTGGATGCAGCCAGAAACGGAGCCTCACCCTGGTCTGGCAGCATATTATTACAAATCCAGGAAATACTGAAATATTGAACCAGGAAATGGAGGCTTCAGGCAATGTTTATCATATGAAGTTAATCCCAGAGAAGGGAAGGCTTCCATGCTAGTGGTTTCCTTATGCTCCCTATTTTTAGTCATTATTCACTCCCTCTGCCACCTTCTAGACTTTGGCATTCTGGACTCAAGAGATACAGTGCTATGGCTACCCTAGGCTGCAGGACAGAAAGCAAAAAGTTTATCTCTTTCACTTTACCTGCGAACAATGCAACGTTGGCATGCTTTGCATCATAGGGGCACCTGGCCATTCCACTGAATTCATCTCCCAGGAACTCCAGAGTATCCATCTGAAAAACGAAATGGAGCTCCTCAGACAGAGAAACAAAACTGCTTACCCAGGATGAGGCTTGTAACAGTGTTTCTTTTTTTCCCGGAAGGGAGGAAGGTCCTTTCTCTGACTGTGTTCCTGACTATGAGATAAAAACCTGACAAAAATATCACTGTTAAATAAAATCAGTCTGAAGAAAGTGTGTCCAACAAGTCAGGCATTATTTAGGAGCTAATCACTCTTACTCTGACACATTTTACAAAAGTCTTCAGTCTATATTTTATCTGTACACAAGCTTCCTGTTGAACTGTAGCAAGCTATGTGGTCTGTGGCTCTGGCAAGGATTCAAAATTTATCCTCAACAGTGATCCAACAGAAGTGCTCTTATACACAGAAAAGCCTGCAAGCCACAGTGGTCAGAAAAAACAACACTGGAACAACTATATGTGTGTGCATTTTTCTCCAAAAAGTCCGGAGATCCTTCTGGTCTAGTCTCAACAGTGGTGCTCTCTTCCTTGATTTGCATACTCAGAAGGATGCTCTCCAAGTCTTCCTGTATCAGTTGAGTTTGTGTCACAGAGAAATCCTCTTACCATCAGGCAAGAATTAATCTGTGCAGGAATTGTAAAATCTGAGGCTTAAATGTAACTCCTGGGAAAGAAATTCACCCCGGGCACTGATAATGATACAAATATACAGGTCAACTTCACGCTAAGTTCAAGAGGGTTTAGTGAGCTATGGGGGAAAGGTACAGCTCTTACCCCTTTAAGATTCTTATATTACTGTATTTTGGGAATAAGAGTCTTTCTAGCATATTCAAGTAACTTGAGCAGCTCATACTATGTAAATCACATACAGTACAGACTCACAGAGCACGAAAAATAACCCATCTGGCACCACCAACTACTCCAATCAACTTTTAGCTTGTATGTTACAGCACTGAGGTCCTCCAGTGGACGATTTGTCATCATTTGTTTTCTGTCATGTATCTTTCCTGTCAAAATCCACTCTGAAGGGAATTAGTTGTGTTGACTCAAGGGCTGAAAAGCATTTCATGTGATAGTGAGAGGAAATGAGTTACAGTCCTGAGCAACTTTCCCTGAACCGAGCCCCAGACCCCAGGCTTGTCCACACTTCCATCGGTGGGGTGGAGGGACAGCCCTATTTTCTGTTTGGCACATCTTTAGTACTCTCCCTACATAATGCAGAAATACATGGAGGAAAAGCCAGGACAGGTGTTGGAGAGACCTTCTCTTGACTCCCAGAGGTATCACTATCCAGCCCCTGCAACTCAGCAACAGGCGAGGCAGTCTGCAGAGGCCATGCATCACAGGGAATGAAACACCTGCAATAAGGTAAGGAGGGCTATTTGCATCCCTCATGTCAGGATGCCAAGGAAATCTGTATTCGTACTAAAAGACACCTTTCTAGCACGGGGATTGGTTGAGATTTTTTAGCTGCATTAATGGCATTCAGAGCTAAAAAATGACAAACTGTGCTGGAAGACTAAACACAGCACTAAGACTGAGAAGCTTCATTGCATGCTAGGAGCAGGATCCAAGGAAAGGAAGAAAAGAAATGGCTGTTACAGAGCAGCTAGCTGTACCTCACAGCTACCATGATGTGGGCTTGTATTTTTATGCCCATTTGATTCTTCCTCCACAGACTGAAAGAAAAGACTACTCTGAATTTCCTCCTGTGTTTCCCAGACCATATAGCCACCACAGTGGCTGAACAAGGTAAAGCAGCATTGCAGAAAAAGCAAGGAAAAGCAGCAGTCACAGCGAATTCCACTGAGAAGTGTTTTCCTGGATGTTAATGTCTTTACTCTGTTTTTTTTTTTTTTGCAGTAACTCTGAACCCAGTAAAATTAATGAGAATTGTGACATGACTTTATCAGAAGCGGCATTAGCAAAGCTGAATATTCTTTTTCCTGAAGAAGGATGAGAATTGACCTGTGGGACACAGCAGGCCCTGGAAAAGCAGAATCTGGATATCAAGGGCCTAAGTAAATTAATTTCAAAACTACTCCAGAGACATCCACTGTTGGGTGTTATATCAGATTATACTGGTGCAAGCCTGAGAAAATGGGAAATACCTGAATAAACGAGCCTCATTAAAATGCAGGTAATGGGGACACATTATGTCAAAAGAAGAAACTGGGGTCAAGGAATGAATGTCAAGCATCTATGCACCAGCACAGTTTTCTACACTCCTCTAGATAACATTTTGGCTTTGCAGATCCCCAGTAGTGAGGAATACATCACCCTTCTGCTGTGCCTTTCCCTGTGGAAATCTGCTGTCAGTCACTTTTACAGCACACAATGCCACAGGATCTTCACAGCTTCCATATACACTGGGTCCCCAACACTAATCTTGGGTTTTGCTGTGCTAAGCCCTCAAGCATCTTGATAAGTGGCTTTGCAATTGAGAACAGTGAAATAGAGACATTTAAAACATGCCAGCCCAGAGGTAACCCTCAGCATCACTCCATGACTTGATGTGGTTGTCAGTGACGAGCTGAGGAACTTTCTGAGGAGTGACCGCATCCCCAAGCAGGGATGTGAAGGACTCTACACTTATGGAGGACAATGCAAAATGCAGAGTGCAAATTCTTGATGTGCAGGAGTTGCAAAGGAGTAGGTGATCAATCCGAGCAACCCTCAGAAATTCAATCAACATTGAGCTCTATAGCACTGCAACAAGTCAGGATAAATGCTACGGAGTTGAACGATGGCACTGTTGAATGACAACCTCATGCTGTTGCCAGAACAGTTACAATAAATCCAACCAAAAGACAAGGCATAAATGAAATCCCACAAACAGCTCACGTACCTTGTAGTTCCTGCAAGAAGGGTTGAACGCATTTGTTCCACAGATAAACAGTGTATCCTCATTTCTTTTTAGGAGAACTTTAATAAAATTATGACATTCATCCTGAAGAAAAATAATAAAA
This sequence comes from Leptosomus discolor, assembly GCF_034619465.1. NCBI lineage: Eukaryota > Metazoa > Chordata > Aves > Leptosomiformes > Leptosomidae > Leptosomus > Leptosomus discolor. The sequence continues at coordinate 25,018,430 of NC_141419.1, forward strand.
AGTATTTCAACCACTACATTTTGGGTGTCTGGTTTTATTTTTATGCCATGATATTTCATTGTCAGGTCTAAAATGAAATTGGCTGGTAGCCACTGTGATCTTCTGGGCTTTATTTCAACTACGTTTAACTGACAATGAGAGAAATGCAATTGATTTATATTCTAGTGGTTTAAAAATGGTTACAAAGAGCTAAAGATACGATATTCATACTACAGCTCAGATTTTGCTATTGTTCATACATAGGTGAATTTTGTTTGAAAGCTGTTGATTTCCTCAAGCGTGAAAAATCTGATCTTCTCATCCATGTTGCTGTAAAACAGTAGCATCGCCAATGCAATGTACTGGCATAAAACCATAAAGAAGGGCAAGCAGGTGTAAAGAATCAAAGAGTTTGCATCTAATTCTCATACCACTTGTGCTAGTCACAGGTTACAGTAGGTAAAACTGGTGTGAGAAACGGTCCTTCTACAACTGTACACATTCATGCCTTCTGATGCTTTACACAAACTTCTCAGTAAATTCCTGCATGAGGATGGACAGCAGCACTTAGCTTTTGAGTCAAGGGTAACCAAATCAGTACACTAAGCATTATGTGCAAAATCCTCATTGCTCTAAGTATTTCAGGATATTGCTGTGGCTCCTGTCATAATGTTTTATCACATTAAAAGTAAACTATTTTTGCAAATTAAAGCCTTCAGTAAGTTGATGGAAAAAGCAATTACTGGCAAGAAGTGAATGGCATGATCCATTCCACATCACAGACAGCAGCCTGAGATAATAGTGAAGGAACTAAACTAAGTGGCAGATGCAGAAGGAAAATTGCCTACCTTATGTTTTCCCTTCATTCTGCATGTGTCTACATCAGCTTGCCTAGATTTCCACGTCAATTTCTGCAAGGATCAAGAAAGAAATCAATTAAGAGTCCAGAGGTTGTTGCATTTGGTTTCAGAAGTAGAAGTCCCTTAGGGGAGACTACCTGTTGAACATATATTTACTGAAAGCTTTCTGCACCCTTTCTCTGTGATTAATTCACCACACCCATGAAAGGTCAGTGATGTCAAGCATTCACTTAATTTTGTGTTGTCACCTATTCATTAGAATAGAAACTTACCCCATTTTTTAAAATCAACCGAATTTAGCAGCAACAAATATGTGCACTTTTCTTAAAAGTACTAGATGCTCTCTTATTTTAATTTGATATTGTTTGTAAATCAGAATAAACATTTATGGACTATAAACCCTAAGTGGATTCTAAATCAAATATGTATTCTGGAAGGTCACATTTTAGATTGGCAAAGAAATCAAATTCAGGTAATTCTTATCACTTCAATTCATCTAATAGGCTCAGAGAGCCCTCCACCTATCAAGACACTGCTGACTTTATCTGCCAACACTTTTCCTTCAGAACACTTACAGGTAAATTCCACCCTGGATGTTTTTGCAGTGAGTTTCAGGTGTGGTCAAATGTGGTAGGCTGAATAATTATTAAAAACATTTTTTAAAAAACATTTGGCCTCAGATAGTAACACCTTAGACCCTATTGCCACAATAGTCCTGACAAACGTTTCCCATCAGTAAACTGAGGCACTGTGCATTCATGAAGGCCTCCAAGCTGAAAGAGTAACCATGAGTGTTTATTTCCATTACGAGCCTGTGCCCTCACTTTTTGATGAGTAACTGGGCATAAGCTCATCTTCAGCATCACTCATAGTTACAATCACTCTCCTCTCCTACAGTGGAATTCATCCAATGCCCAAATCTGTATGATCTTCTGCTGGATCAAGGCCATGTTTGGCACATATTACACAATATGAATGCAATGCAAAGGAGCTGAAGGGAGATTATTTCTAGTACGTTTATGTTAATATACAATATGGTACTGTAACAAAGTTCTCTTTACTTTGCATGTAACTTCCCAGGGACATAATGTGAACACATCTACAAAGTGACATCATAATAAGATATTATTTAGTGAGCGCTTGCATGAGTCAATAAAATTTGTGTGCATGAAAATATGTAAATAGCACTTGCTTTTTATGATGAAAGTTTCCGTATACTTAATTGGGATAGTATAGCTGTTACAGAAAACTGCTGAATATAAATTAATAGATGTTTGACAGATGTTCCATCAGGGACCTCACTGTATTTCAGTACAAATTTCTTATCAGCCCAGCTAAATCACTTATCAGAAATTCACAGAGGACATGATTGCTATTCTAGCTCTCCCCAAATATGATTAGCAATGCCATCTTACTTGCTTATTACAGTTTTTAGAGCAGCGCTGGCAAGTTGTTTGAAACAATGTCATCTTCCTATTTATTTGAAGTTTGTTCTAGTGTCCTTGGTTTCTGGATGATGATAAAAGCTACTTACTTTGCTAAAATAAATTTCTTCTGTATGTGATGTGTCCATATCAACAGTATAAATATGGTCTCTGTAAACAAAGGCAAATGAATGCAAAGTCAAATGGAGTAGTCAGACAGTTCATTTTCTGTGAAGAGAGCTATCTATAACCCATAATCCATTCAAAAAAAGATCACAGGTCTTACCAGGGAACATTACTCGCAGCATCACCTGCTTCTCCCAGAAAAGCATTTTCATATATATAAACTGTTTTCCTTCCCATTAAGAAAAAAAGAAAAATGCTACAAAACTTCAAAGGAAGATTTTTTCCCAAAAGCAATTATCTGAACAAATGAGATTTTGGAAAGGAGATGATCCTTACATAATTTCTGCTCTATAGGTCCTACAGCAGATGACACGATCTAGCATGCAGATGTTTTTGTGTATCCTGAAATCAGCTACAATAGCTCTTAGGCAGACTTTGCCAGTATTCCTGGGCTAGCAGTCACTGTGCCACATTTAGCCATTCAGGGTTAAAAAGAGGTTAATGCTTCTTTCTTTTTTTTTTTTTTTTTAATTATGTGTCTAACCTCAGCTGAGATAATTTGATGGACAATATGGCAGGCAAAAGGCTGACGGCCACAGAACTATTCCCAGAAATAATTCTTCTCTTCACATACTGGTGGCCAAACTAAACTGTGAAATACTCTTCTGAAAAATGTTCATATTTCTTGCTTGCATTTACTTTCCTGTTTTCCTCAGAACCTGCCCCTGTCTACAATCAGCTGCCAAGCTCTCCTTGGAAAGAGGAAATACTCAGCTACTCAGGTAAAGAGATACTTTTAAACATTCTTCTCTGGGTGAGCTGAGAACAAGAACATCTCTGTATGGAACCTAAAATTTGAAAAAAAACCACCAACCCACAATGCTATAGTAACCACCACATCAAATCGGGACTGAGCATCTCATTTTTCCTTGAAGTAACACTGGCTTTTTTCAAAATGCAGGAAGCAGCTGGAGCATGATCCACAGCATTGGAGAGGTCCGCTGAAAGTAGGATACAGACTGTTTCCATTTTAGAAATCCTTGCTCTCAAGGTTAGCTTCATTTTATGGGGTTTTGGGGAAACAGTTCTAGTCTTAAATAAAGCAAACACAAAATACTGTTATAAGGAATAAGCAACACTTCTCTCACTTGGAGAAGAGTCATTGTTGTGGGAAACTTGCTTTTAAAAATCTACGTCTGCTAGAGTGCTTGAGGCTGTTTGCTTTGTAAGATGTCAAACAGAGAGTTGTGGGTTTTCTTCTCCAGAGTCTGTAAAACCAGAGCTGTCATTTACTTCCAGGATTGGTTTAATGCTTCAGTTTATTATTTGCCTGACATTACTAGCAGAGCAGTGGTCAGGGTTGGTGCTGGACTAAAATTACCTATTAGCATGATATCAGCTTCATACATTACTGCACGGTTCCCTTTTTATGTACATCACTCTTTGCTGCTGTCACTACTACTATACAAAGGTGGGAACAAAATCTGCTGAATTGCAAATTAGGTGTGGCTGGAGCTCTAAAAGCCTTCTTCCAGCACAGCTCATGATTTTAACCATCAGCCTGGCTTTCCAGTGGTTATGATTTTTTCTTTTTAAACAAGATAATTAGAAAATATAATGATGGTACTCAGAACGAGTCTTTAGTTATTTAGTTCCACTCTCAATGAAACAGCTTTCGGAGGACTTCCTTTATGGTTCAAGAAACAGTTCAAAGAGAACTCAGATGCTAAGTTATGGGATCATCTGAAAGACGGTTAGTATCAGGCAAATTACATATAATTTTCTTATGTGGTACGTGAAACCGTAATGCGGTAGTTGCCAATATTGTCAGTAGAGAGCGAACGAGCTGTCAAATTCAGGGGAGGGCTCTCTAACCACAGACAATGCGGGATTGTCCTTGCCCTCCTTTTCCCACTGCTGCCCAACTCCTACTACCTACTAGCTGTGGTATGTGTACAGCTCGCTGCTAATTAAGTTATTCTAACACAAATTGACTTAATCCTGGAGCTTCCGTTTTTCCCACCTCCAGTCAGTAGAATCTAGTTTTGTTGCCATGGCATAATCTTGTGGAGGAAGGGAATTTAAATAATGCCACCGGCTGTGCCTGACCCTTAGCCACTCAGTGCATCGTCTGGAAATGTGGAACTGCAAATGACGAGGGAGCCATCCCGATGCTTCGCAGGCTGAATAAATCGTTTTGTACATACACATGAGGGGTGGCAGATAATGTGAACAAAAGCTGCCACCACACAAGACAATGGGAGGAGGAGACATGGCAAACTTAGAAAAGGGGGTGTGTGTGTGAGTGTGGGCAAGTGTGAGAGAGACAACCAGGGAATACCCTTCCCACGAGAAAAAAGAAAACAGAGCTGGCCCTTTGCAGACTGCAAGTCAGATATTCGGACAGCACGGCTTCATGGGCTTTGGCTGAGTTATTTTAATTTATATTGGCCGGATATCTCTGCCTGATAACATGAAATAAAGCATTTCTGAAGCGACACAAAATTTTATTTGGTAATAGCTAATATAGGAGTCACGCATCCCATATTACAAAATAAACAACTGACAGGCAGAAATGTTGTTCTATGCCAGTTGCTCAGTAATAAAGTGTTAGTGGTTCTCAAATCTGAGTTAGTCCTCTCCTGTGCACGGAAACTGCCTGCAAAGTAAACACTGGATTTTCTAAACCAAGCAAACAAACAAAAAAACCCAACTCAAACCCAACAACTCCAAAATAAAAAATCTCAATGTTTAATCATTTGTTTTGATTGCTTTTCAGATAATTGGATACAACTGTAAATTTCACATCTCATATTTTTAACATTTGTAAAAAACTCAACATGAAAGCAACATCTGAAATGATAGCCAAAGGATTTATGTTAGCTACAGTTTTGAACGAATCTTGTTACCAAACTCTTTGAGAACTACCTTTGATTGTGTACACATTTGCTTCAGTCTCTAGATTTACTATTACCTCTAAAGGAGATGTGGTATTGCAGTTACAAACCTTCATTCACACTAGTTATCAAAGGATGACTCATTTTCTTAAGTTTATTACCTAAAGATAAAAATTACCTTTGAATTTTAATTTGTATCACATAGGCTTCTCAGCCCAGCAGGGATTTTATTCAGTAACATGTGGAGGGGGAAAAGAGTTTTTGAGTTACCGAAGGAAAAAAGTGTAAGATTTTTTTGTGCTTGTTTAAGTACAAAACAGACCAGGTCTTTATTCCTTTTTGTAGGTCACAAGACCTGACGAGTATATAAGCACTCTCATTGTAGTACACTGTTTCATACAAACATATAGCCACATAATATGTAAGAATCCATATTCACACACCAGTACACATACTATACTCCAAATATTAGCATTCTTTATATAATTTGTGCACACAGTGGTTTCATATCCCAAAATGTTTCACTGGGTTTTCCTGCTGTAATGCCAGTTGCTTGGGCACTGCGACAGTCTAATTGCGTCAATCTCAGCCTGGGAACAAACTATGAATACAGCCTAGCAAAATCCACAAAGCGGATTTACCACCTTCTCACCGCAAATGATTTCCTAATTTAAAGGAAAACAAATAAGGAAAGCAAAGGGAACTCAGCCATGAAAAGGAGGAAATCCTGCCACCACCTTTCAAACCCCTTCAGCCTGCTCCCCCACCCTGCTCATTATCACACCAAACGCAGCAAAAATCCTAATCCCTGAGCTCAGGCAAAGTGCAGGGAGGCCTCGCTGTGGGTCTCCCTGCTCTTTGTGCCTTACAACCAACAGCACCACAGCTCCCACGGAAGGACACATACTCTTTGCCTGGACTTGATGCAAGGGCTTGGCATAAGTGAGGTCCCAGAGCTCTGCCACCCAGACCCCATACAAACCAGCGTATGAGAGAAGCCCAAAGAAGCTGCACTTAGCTAGTACAGCTGCAATACCTGGGTAAGAGAACAGGTAGAAGTGGTCTTCTAGCAGCCAGGGACACGACTACATAAAAACGGCACTCAGTGACTCTGCTGGTCTAACGCAACTAATTACTTGGTGCCGGGTGCAGATCTCCACCACAGGACACATCCGACCACCCAGAAGATGGGGAGCGGCTGTTTGAGAAGAAAGCCAGGGCTGGTGGTGAGAGGCTGCCTGTTCAGCAGCTGTTCCCTCTCACCTCCTGGCCATCCCACTCACCACTTCTCCCAGCTGCAGGAACAGCCTGGCTCTCTGTGGCACACACAGAAGGGTGCTATTTCTCCAGTGGAGGAGATGGACCAGAAAACAGGAAGGAAACAAGCTGCTACTGGAAGGGCAGCTTGCAGAGAGGTCCCAAACAGGATCTGGGTCCAAGAGCTCCTAAACTGTACTACCCGCCCTTGCGAATCTGGATCCTTCTTGTATTTGTCCTGTGTCCCTCGGGTAATTCCCACTCTAAGATTGTCAATCTTCTTTGCTCGCCATGGGCAGGGAGAGGAAGTGTTAACGTCTGATCTGTGCCAGGTTGGCAGCTGTATAAATCGCTGTAGCTCCACTGAAGCTGACGGAGCCATGCTGAGCTATGCAAACTCAATGGGTGGCTCTATATGTAATTTTTATAAAAAGGCATGTGCGGTATCTGTACAGTATAGCTCTCCAAAAAAATCCAGACACCAAATTCAATTAACCTTGCTGAGTACATCAAAAGAACAACAACCAACATGTTTGCCTCTTTTTTGTCTTAAGATATTAAAAACATGCCTAAACCAGCAACATTACAGTTTAATAACTCTCATTCAAACATGCATCTATGCACCTGCAGAATCATTCTCTAAAATATGTCATTAATGATGTGCACAAATAAAATTACAGTCCTCCATGGGGCTCAACAATTTATCTGGCAACTTCCCGCTTGCTGTATTCAAAGGGAGGCAGAGGTGTGTAGTCCTGAAAGGACTGGCTCAGCATCTCACAAAACTGAACCTTAGTTGACCGACTAACAAGGGTTCCAGTATGTCTTACTAACAGGCTGCAAAGCTCCCCCTGAGTGTGAGAAAATCCTAAAAATAATGTGTCCAGCAGAGAATAACTTGGAATATCCCTCCTCTTCTCCTTCCTCTTCTGAAAGTATCAAGGGAGGAGTGATGAAGCAGGGGACTACTGACCTAGCAGCAATGTAGAGGGTCCTGTTCATGATCATGACCAGCTGGATGTCCAGCCGGTGCCTTTGCGTAGTGTTCCGCCCTGGTTTGTGACCCACAAACACCGGATACTGTCTTGTATCTGCAGGAAGGGGAAAAAAAAACATGGTCAAAAGAGAATGACAAACTGAAACTGTGCTAACATGGAGCACCATGGGGCCCAGCTACAGCCAAAACATGAGGTCTCTGTTCTGCCCTGGCAGCACACCCTGGGGTTGGAAGGCACAAGCACAGAGCACTGGAGAGTTCTTCAAGGTTACAGTCTTTGCAGCTGCAAAGGAGAAAGTCATCACCCCTGTAGAAGACAAAAATTGTGAGTTTGTTTAGAGCATAAAGCTGTTCTGGAGCTCTTGGCACACAGGTACATGGCGCTTACTCACAGTTTTTCTTTCACTGCTTGCAGAGTTTAAATGCTCACTCCTGGCTGCTAAAGTGTGTCTAGCAGGACAAAGCTGACTCACAGTGGCCTGTCAATCACCACAATGACTGGACTGGTAGTGGTTAAAGCAGGAGACCTGGCTCTCCTTGGTTAAAACTGCCATCTCCCTGGGTTCCCTATAGGATTGGCCTGCCATGGTAGAACAGATGCTGGGATACCTGAGAGATGATGGGAAACCACCACTTGAAATTTATAAAATGAAAGTCACTGCATATTATTTTCACAACCAGTCTGATACTCCAGTTCTTGTGGCAACTGGACAACAATACTGACCGGAAGCCCTGTACTGAGCTTATGCTATCAACAAGTCAGCTTTCCCACCCATGCTGCCAGCCAGCCACCGCATTTATTCACTCTAGTCCCACAACTTCAACTTTTTTGGTGAGACCCCAGCATACATGGGGTGTGCTTCTGTTCCCCAGATGATGGGGATGATGGCTACCAACTTTTCAGAAGGGATAGGTAAGGAAGAAGAGGTGGTGGGCTGGCCCTCTACATTAGGGAGACATTCTGAATGCACACAAATTAATGACAGGGATGATATGGTCAAATGACTACGGGTAAGAATCAGAGGGAAGGCAAACAAGGCTGATATCGTGGTGGGAATCTGTTACACACCACCCAACCAGGAGGAAAAGGTGGATGGAATATTTTATAAGCAGTTGGGAGAAGGTTCACGATTGCTACCCCTTGTTATCATGGGGGACTTTAATTTTGCAGATACCTGCTGGAATTACAATACAGCAGAGAGAGAACAGACCCAGAGGTTCCTGGAGTGTGTGGGAGATAACTTCCTAACACCGCTGGTAAGGGAGCCAATCAGGGAAGGTGCTCTCCTGGACCTGCTCCTTGTGAACAGAGAAGATCTTGTGGGGGAAGCAAAGGTTGGAGGCCGTCTAGGGCATAGCGATCATGAACGATAAGAGTTTTCATTCCTTGGGGAAGTAAGGAGAGGGGTCAGTAAAACTGCTGTCTTGGACTTCCAGAGGGCAGACTTCGGCCTGTTCAGGAGACTGACTGACAAAGTCCCCTGGGAGGCAGCCCTGAGGGTAAAGGTGTCAAGGAAGGCTGGACACACTCCAAGAAAGAAGTCTTAAAGGCGCAGGAGCAGGCTGTCCCTGTGTGCCAAAAACCGAGTGGGCAGGAAAGAAGACCATCGTGGCTGAACAGGGACCTTTGGCACGACCTTAGGAACAAAAGGAGAGTTTATGACCTTTGGAAGAGGGGGAAGGTCTCTCATGAGGACTATAAAGAAGCAGTGAGGCTACACAGGGAGAAAATTAGGAAAGCCAGAGCCCAATTAGGAATTAAACTAGCTACAACTGTTAAGGACAATAAAAAATGTTTCTACAAATACATCAACAACAAAAGGAGGACTAGGGAGAATCTTCTCCCTTTACTAGATAGAGGGGGAAACACAGTGACAAAGGATGAGGAAAAGGCTGAGGAGCTCAATGCCTTCTTTGCCTCAGTCTTTAGTAGTAGAACTAGTTGTTCCCTAGACACCCAGCCCCTTGAGCTGGGAGACAGGGAGGGGAGGCAGAATGTGGCCTTCACATTTAAAGAGGAAGTGGTCAGTGACCTACTACACCACTGAGATGCACACAAGTCTATGGGGCCAGATGGGCTACATCCAAGAGTACTGAAAGAGCTGGTGGATGTGCTCACCAAGCCTCTTTCCATCATCTACCAGAAGTCCTGGCTAACTGGGGAGGTCCCAGTGGACTGGAGAACAGCAAATGTGACACCCATCCACAAGAAAGGCTAAAAGGAGGATCTGGGAAACTACAGGCCTGTCAGTCTGACCTCGGTGCCAGGGAAGGTCATGGAGCAGATCATCCTGAGTGCCACCACGAGTCATTTACAGAACAACCAGGTGATCAGGCCCAGTCAGCAGGGGTTTATGAAAGACAGGTCCTGCTTAATGGACCTGATCTCCTTCTATGACAATAAGACCCGCCTGATGGATGAAGGAAAGGCTGCGGATATTGTTCACCTCGACTTCCGTAAAGCCTTTGACACTGTTTCCCATGGAATTCTAGTGAAGAAACTGGCTGCTGATGGCTTGGACGAGCATGCACTCTGCTGGGTAAAACACGGGCTGGACGGCCAGGCCCAGAGAGTGGGGATCAACGGAGTTAAATCCAGCTGGCGGCTGGTCACAAGTGGTGTTCCACAGGGGACAATACTAGGGCCACTTCTGTTTAACATATTTATCAGTGACCTTGATGAAGGGATAGAATGTACTTAGTATGTCTGCAGATGACACCAAGTTAGGTGGGAGTGTTGATCTGTTTGAGGGTAGGGAGGGTCTACAAAGGGACTTGGACAAGATGGATCAATGGGCCGAGGCCAACTGTACGAGCTTCAACAAGGTCAAGTGCCGGGTTCTGCACCTGGGCCATAACAACCCCATGCAGCGCTACAGGCTTGGGGATGAGTGGCTGGAAAGCTGCCAGGCAGAAAAGGACCTATGGGTGTTGGTTGACAATTGGCTGAATATGAGTCAGAAGTGTGCCCAGGTGGCCAAGAAGGCCAACAGCATCCTGGCCTGTATCAGAAACAGTGTGGCCAGCAGGAGTAGGGAGGTGATCGTGTCCCTGTACTTGGCATTGGTGAGGCCGCACATCGAATACTGCATTCAGTCTAGGGCACCTCAATACATGAAAGACATTGAGGTGCTGGAGAGAGCGCAGAGAAGGGCAACAAAGCTGGTGAAAGGCCTGGAGAGTAAGTCTCATGAAGAGCGACTGAGGGAACTGGGGCTATTTAGTCTTAAGAAGGCTGAGGGAAGATCTTATTGCTCTCTCGAGCTACCTGAAAGGACATTGTAGAGAGTTAGGTGCTGGTCTCTTCTCACAGGTAATTAATGATAGAACAAGAGGGAATGGACTCAAGCTGCACCAGGGTAGGTTTAGGCTTGACATTAGGAAATATTTTTTCACTGAAAGGGCTGTCAGACATTGCAAGAGGCTGCCCAGGGAGGTGGTTGAGTCATCATCCCTTAATGTGTTTAAAGGTCGTTTAGATGTGGTGCTTGGAGATATGGTCTAGGGGTGTACTTGGTAGAGTAGGGCTGATGGTTGGACTTGATGATCTGAAAGGTCTTTTCCAACCTGAATGATTCTATGATTCTACGATCTGTGTGTACAACCTACAGCAGTGAACATTTCTGATCAAGGGCCACCTTGCTGTTAAGACTTCATACATATATGTGATCATGACATCTAGATGCACAAACCAGGGAGCCAGTTAAGTGAAAAAAATGACAGAAGACAGGAGGAGGATAAATCTCTGATGAGCATCATCATCAATGCAGAACTGCTGCACGTGCATGTTATACAGAACTGACTAGCATCTAGCTATGCCTCAGCCTTTTCCCCATCAATATGCTTTCCCAGAAACCTGGAGCCGGCTTGAGGCAGTCTATTCAGAAACTCAGCTACTGCTTTAGTGCTCTCAGCTATTGTCCTCTAAACTATTTTCTCTGTTAAGCTCGGTCAAAGTATTGATTGACAGCATGGCTTCAGCAAAGCACCTGAGAGTGCCATGTGTCAGAAAGCCTGGTGACAAAACTGGATCGAAATAGGAACTTCCCTGCAAACCAGAAGCTGAGAACTCTTGGAGGAACAAATTAAGACAGCCCAAGCAGGATTTATGTTCAGAAGCTTAATCCTTCTGACCAAGTCCTACATGCAAAATGCCAAGTTTAACTGTCAGGCTGTTCTCTGTCCAGTACCATTTCCTCTGTAATTCATGCATAAGCCGGGGGTCTGTACATTCACGTGCCTTTCAGCATGCCATGCTGTAAAGAAAAAAGTTATCCCATATTCCATTTCTCCAAAAGGATCAAGACTGGCTATTTCTGCATTAGCAAGGATGATCAGCATCACCCTTCTGGAGGGTGAAAACATTGGTGCTAAAGACCCAGGGGTCATACTAGACACGTTTCAGCAGTGTTTGCTTCAGAGCAGTTCTGCCCTGTTCTTGTGTCCTAGATGCCTATTAAGAGTTTGGAGCACATCAAGTGTGCCCCTGGAGTCTGTCTTTCAGCTTGGTGGTTTCCACGACAGACAAACTTACAGGTGCCTAGGCCACCCCAAAGTGCAGTAAGCAAGGATAACGAAGAGATTCACTTTAAAATCAAATTCCTGAGCCAAAGTAGGCTTAAACACAAGCCTACTCATTGCTGACTTACTACACCTTAGCATACTTTTACAGACCCAGGTGCTAAAGACTTCCTTTTAAACATCTGAACCTTTGGGACTTCAGAAGACTTTTCTTTGCAGTAATCATAGTTGAGCTGTGGTGAATGTGAAAGAATCAGTTATGCTAAGCCTGACTTGCATGGTGAAATGCACAGAAAGCCGTCCACCTGTTTAGCCTGCAAATCTCAATACTGATTTGCAGCTGCCTGTGTTACCCTAGATTTTGGAGAGTTTGCCAATTACTGCTGGTAAGAAAGAAGAGAGATTTTGTTATAAAAGACTCTTTGTCTTGATTTTGTTTTTAGCTACATTTCCAGCTTAGCAAAAAATGCCTAATGCTAAAGGAGAATCTATCAGAGCTTAAAGAAGTAAGTTCAATTATTTGTATTAGATCAACAAATCATGTTTTCAGAGCTCAGCTACTTTAGTGTGCTACGCCTGATCCTCTGAGGTGTTTCACTGGTTATCCAGAACCACATTTTCACAAGTCAGGTGAGGGACACTTTGATAACGGGGCAGGGGTGGAGAAGGCTTCCTTCCTTTGCTCCTGGACAGAGCAAAATACTTGGTTTGATTGTGCTACAGAAGTTATCTCTGAGCTGGACAAATGCTATGGTTTTGGAAGATCAAGCAGTTTACCAGCCAGTAGTCATAAGTCAATATGAAAAAGTCATGTTCCTAAATTAGGATCTGAGAAAATAAATTGGCTGATCTAGGAGACATCATGGAAAACAATTTTACGTGCTGCAACAGTAACAAAATACTGTTGATTTGAAGTCCCCTGATCAGTATTAAGCAAATGAAGTCCTCTGGCCTCTTATACTTACAGTTGCCATGCGAAATACTGATCGGCTCAGAATCTTCTGGGAAACCAGCCCCAGCAAAGTGTAGCAGTGTGAAATATAGCAGCAAGGCTTCTGACCTCATAGTAGTTCAGCTGGGAGGCTTCACTTCTTCACTTCACCCTGTGGAAGACAAACAAGGGCTTAAGTACCTTCTGTCAATTCAGTTTTAACCACTGCATACAGAAAGCTAAAAAAAGTCAATGTAAAGTAAAGGGAGCTTTCCTTCTCCTCAAGCCTCTCACTTGAAGAGGTATGTTTTGTTTCTAAGCAGAAATTGCCCTGCCAGACCACTTTCCTTTTAGCTTGTGCCCCAGCAGTGCCACATCTTGCTTGAGGATAGACTTAAATATCTGAGAGTTACAAAGAATTTTCCGCCTCTGCTACTTATATGCACTAAAGAAGCTTCGTCTCCTGCACTGATCGACAGCTGACATGACTTTTCCAGGAAATATTTTGTTTTCCCCTTCTTTGGTTTACATAATTAGATGATGACACGATGGCACACACCATAAATAAAAAATATCCACACTACATTATTCTGGTTAAAAAAAGATTAAGGGTTATACTATGGGACTGATTCATACCCTGCAGAGTCGTGAATCAAGTGAAGAAACACTGAGAGAGCTTGATGGAGCATGCAGAACATGTCATTGGGCTTTACCGTAAAAATATGTACCCATAAATTTAGGTGCCATAAAACCAATACTCCGACTTGTGATAAAATAAGGGAGAACAGAACTGTCTAAAAGCAGCACTTTTTTTCCCTGTGTTCCATGGACGCATTCACTCATTCACATTTCATGTACAAAAATATCCCTAAATCTTGGAGCTAACTGAACCACAGGGGCCTTTGGATACAGTGAAAGAAAACAGCACATAATACAGTAAACAGCTCATAATTCCCAGTCAAATTTCACAGACATGTTGATCTGCAGGGGAAATCAGTGTAAAAGTGGGGTTTTCTTTTCATCCTTTCCCGACTTTCAAACCTTTGATGCCACCTGACAAAGATTCCTTTTGAACAAAACTATTTTACAGTAGTCTGTCAGTCATTCAAGATTTGCAGGTATAAAGTCAAACTTCATAACCTACATAGTCTTTGAAACTTAATTTGGCAAACAAAGCACTAACTTGCCCTTCTGTAACACCATTTAATATTAGATACCTATGCCTCCTTTCTCAATGCCAAAAAAAGCATTAACAAGTCTCGAGTGTTGCATTTTCATTTTTAATTTCACAGGCACAGCCGATTCCTCATCTTTTATCCAATTGAAAAATGTCATAATAATTAATTTGCCTTATCAGATATTTACTTTCAAACAAAATCTCCACTCCTATAACTGGATTGGAATAGGGATTCTGTTGCAGGGCAATACAGTCCATAAAGACTAATGATTTATTATACTCTGTGTTTGCCTATTACTATTTAAACATACAAACAGGAAACTTTGCTGATTCTCTATTTCTATTAACAAAATAACTGAGAGACCGAGTTAAAAAAGAAAATTTAATGTAAGGCAATGACTGATACCGTAACTGAACAAAGTGTCAGATGGACGGCAAAGGATAAAAATAGCAAGAATAAATGCAACACAACGCAGACACTGTCTGTCTATTATACCTTATGTGAGAATGCATGCTAGAAGATAGTACATAAAAGCCCCAAGAGAAGCATTTCGATCTAGCACTGGTTAAGCCGATAGCTGTGTGTGATTACTGACACAGCTATGTCTGCCTGCAGACACTTTCTTTACCTGTTTCCTCCATTTGTTTCTTTAATCACCTCTTACATTTTCTCTTGACTGCTAGCTCTCTGGGGCAGGAACTGTTTCCTTCTATTTGTTTCCATGCCCAGTGAAACATCATTTGGGAGCCTTAGGAATGCCCAAAGCAGAAACAAGTAGCCGAAGTAATATAATACTTGAAAACACAGTTTCCCTCAAAAGGTTTAAATTAAAAGTAAGATATACACATTAAGGGGGTTAATTTCTTTCTCTCTACACAATTTTTCAAAATGTAATTTTGCCTCTTTATATATTTTGCCCCTGTAAGTACACTGCAAAGTGACAAAACAAAGTGCCTTATCTTAACACACAAATAGATTGAAATTCTTTCCTTGCTGAAATTGCTACAGTCCAGTGCAGAAGTCTTTTCTGAAATACACATGAGGAGCACAGTTTAACGGGAAGAACTTATCAAGCAATCCAATTTTTCCACTTAAACCTTATTCTTCCACAGTATCAGTCTGCAGGCTGACAATCCAAACCACTTGGCTCGCAGCAACCCTCTGGAGCATAAGAATAGCTGCTTTCTGTTACTCCCTATCAGCACAGCATCCACTGCTTAACAATGTGTGTACGCTATGAGGAAAGCACTGTGGTACTGCAGACATATCACTGCCACTCCACTTCAGAGACTGAAAAACTTTCCCAATGAGTGATTCTGCAGCACTATTCCCTACTGTTCATTCAGACATGTGTATTGCTCCATGTAAATATGTATGGGAGATAGCTTCCAGGAAAATGAACAATGCCCAGTATGCTTACTTTGTCATTTTATGTACATGTTATCAGGCTAGATCTTTTTTTCTGGAATGTCAGCATTAACTGACATATGAACTGATGTATTGCCTTCTAACAAAGACTAGATTAGTAGGTTTTTAAGTATACGAAATCCTCAATCATTCTTAAGGGTAGCTTCTGGGGAAGAAAAGAGGGCGAAGAGAGGAAACAAAAGCACAATCCTCTGTTGCTCTAGTGCTAACATCGTTGTTCAAAGTCATACAAAGTAAATGCAAAATGTCTACTTTGATCTGTCAACAATTCAAGTGGACTACACATCTGTATCAATGCCTGTAACATGGAGTAAGACTCAAGTTGCATCCAAAGGCAGCTTTTTCCTAGGAGGTAACTGTTCAAACATAAGGTTACTTTTGCTGTTCTTAAAATGGTGGAAAGAGCTGTACTGTTTCAGTGGAATTTCAGAAAAGTGCTGATTCAAGAAGGTCACACTTACATTTAGTAAAAATTTCCTTTTCAGCAAATACTCAGTTCTGGTTGGGCTCCTGGGAGTGATGCAAATGTTCTCACTTGCAACTGTATTGAAACTACTTTCTAATTGAAAGTGCTTGTGAACACAGTGTCTGATGAAGCATGAGTAGCCAGACAGTGATGCTGACTGAGTACAGGCACCGTCTCCAAATAAAATTTTTGCAAACATCAATGGAGAGATCTTCAGTCAATGCAGACTACTGCAGTTCAATTTGGACTGCGTTAAGCTGTACTGGCTGAGAGAGAACTGTCTCTGAGAACTCCAGTTCTCCCTGTTCAAAACACGATTACTGCTCCTGTTGAAGGAAGCCAGTGGTGACAAGAAGAGTGAGTACGATGGTGTTCTGTTATTAACAGATGTGCTAACAAAATACAGCCTTGCAAACGTTTCAGAGCATGTTTTGTAATCTATGTCTAATGCAATGACTTGTAGCCATCGAGTTGGTGGAGCAGATCAGATTTCTTCCAAGTTTCAAAAAAACCCCAACTAATCTCCTTGCATGCCTAAGACAAATGCAAATACAACTTTATGCAAGATGCTTTGGTGCTCTGATTCCTCTTTCTGATGTTGATGGTTTCAAATATCTTTGTAAAATTACTTGTTCTGGTTACTTCCGTGTTCCCTCCTTCTTTGTCATACTATGATTAAGCATAAATAAACCATATGATCTCTTAACATAAACAGAAATCAAAGTTTTGCCTTCCTAGATGGAATAAGTTTTTCTGTTTGTACACCCAAAGCTGAACCACCTCTAAGTAGGATGTTTGGATACTAGTGCAATATAGTTGCCATTTCTATTATATTTACTCACTCAACGGCTATGTATACATATACATATTCACATATGCAAATACCCACATCTCCCCTGCCCCTGATTAGTGACATAGGTGGGCAATTAATTTTGTAAAAATCATGCTGCCCGTGTGAAGGATTTTGTGAAGCTAAGAAAGTAATGATCATTCCAAATCAAGGAGAAAAGTCTGACTTTTCTGTGCCAAGTGCCCTCCACTATGGCTATCCCTGGCTATTCGAGCCAACAAGAAGCCACCATGATGAGCCCTGCTTTATGCTGTCTCGTGTTTTTAGCATTTATTTAGTGAAAAACACTTGGTGAAAATGCATACAGAATAGCTGCTTGGCTAAAGAAATTATTACATCGCTGCTGCCATGATACCCTAGTGACCAGGTTATTACATCTACAGCTTGTAGGTTCCAGAAAGGTTGTACAAATCACATGAAAAATCCTAAATGGAGGAGATAACTTCCTGCTAAACTCCATAAAAGTGTAAGGCCAGATTGGATTTTGAGAACAAATTCAACAGCAACAGCAATGACTGTGTAGACACATCTATAAATAACTATTGAAAGGGATGCTCTTCCATGTTAGAAAACCTCCCATGCTGTCGCTTTTGCCTCCCTGTGCGTTCAGCTAACCCCAGTGTAACTCCAAGTAAAATCAAAGTGTGTAACCATATCAGAATTTTCCCATGGCACAGTAAGCCTGCTCAGTAATGGATAAATCTTGTTATATTCATTTATTACAAACCTTCTTTATATCATGATGGGTTGTTGTCATACACAACAGCTGCACTTCGATCCACAAATTATTAAGCTTAATGTTAGAATTACCAGACAAAATTTAATGGTCTGTGTTACGCATGAAGCAAGACCAGAAAATCTCACGGCTATAAAACCCCATGACTGTCTTAAATTCTTTTGTTTCTACAAACATGTAGAAATAACTTATTCTTCAAAAAGACAGTAGGTCTAGTAAGAAGGAACAGCATTTAACAAAACAGTGAGGAAACTAAAAACTGAAGCTGGATGATTTTGAACTACTGCATAAGGAAAAATGCATAACCAGAAAAGTAGCAGCGTCTGTGAACTGACCCTGGAAATACTCAGCAAATAGCCCTTCTCATCACATTCAGCATTTCTTACCCAGAGAAAAACAAAAGGACCATAAAAAAAACAGGGAAGAAACTGATTTGAATTGCAGAGGTAACAAAAAGAAGCGAAAGTCTCCTGCAGTAAGAGCTTTAAAGGCATGCAAGTGAATCAGAAACCCAAGTCCTACTTCAGTGTCTCACTGAAACAGACTTACAGAGCAAGATCTACCTACCCATACCTAAAACCCCACATAACTACACAGCACACGCTTTGCCATGCTGAAGGCAGCACACAGAAACCAGTCGGCCGATTTGACTGCTGTTCCCTGCTATAGTACAGATTTGCCGTGCAATGCTGGCAAGCATCCTTCGTCTCCTTTGGCTAAGCCTTTGGAAATCTCTGAGTGGAAGACGCTGTTACTGCTATTTACCCCTCTAAATTCACAGTTCCTAGAAAGTGAAAGACAAGAGTTCTGTGCAAGTCAGAGAGAGGAATTAGGAATAATGTGATAACAACAACAACAAAAAGAAAGGAATACAACCTGCAGGCTGCAGCTTCCAGAACACAAGGGAAGTTAGGCTGGCAGAGTGGAGCTGTTGAGGTCAGCATCCTTTGTCTATGTCTGTTTGGGTGGTGGGTTAGCTGCTGCTCAGTCACCTCGTGTGGCTGCACCTGGCAGCAGAAGGGATCATCCAAAACACCCGGGCTGAATGGTGCCAAGGGGATCAGACAGATGTGAGTGAACAGAAGCTCAGCAGGTGCTTGGGGAGCTCAAGAGAGAGGAGACACAAGTGGCTATCAGCAAGACACAGCATGGAGTGCCAGACATTACAACTGAATTGGCATGTGGCAGGACAGTGCTTGGGATGGCCAGCTTTTTTGCTCACGTTGTCCTTTGTCTAACGATTGCTGCTCAGTCACCTGAATGGTGGTGCAGGTGGCCACAGAGACTTAATGCCAGCTCTGTGTCCATCATCTCTACCAACCTCCAACATCTTTTTGTGACCGATGGTGCGGTCATCATTCATCTTTCCTCTCCTGTCCTGCTCCTGTTGTCTCTACAGCTGGCCATTCATTTCATGTGGCCAGAAAAGTACTCTATCACTTCAGGTAGCTGGCCCTCATGCCAGAGAGACTGGCACGCAAATGCATTGGGGTAATCACCCGTATTCCTTCAAATCAAGCAGTAACAAGGGGTCACTCCTCAATGCTGGTGAGGGGAGGGAGGCAGTGCTCAAGGCAAGCCCCCACCTGTCCTGCATCCCTGTTGACCCCAAATTCCTAAATTATATGTATGAAGCACACACTCTCTCTCAACTTTTGTGCATATCAAAAGTTCTCTCTGACCATAACAGTAATGCATGGGTGCCCTCTGCTATACACGCTTTACTACCATTTTAATTGGATTCAATACTGCTTACTCATTGCCCAGCTGCTGTGGGCTGAACGCCAGACATGACGATTAGGCCCAAGGGAAAGACACCAATGAGAGTGATTTTGCCTCATATAGTAAGCAACAGCATCTACCTTCATTAAAAAGAATAACACAAACTTCATTACCAGTTTAATGAAACACAGATACAGGGACCATGAAGATCTTCCCACTAAGACCTGCAAAAATGCACTTCTAAATTAAAATTTCAGACAAAATACAAAGTACTTCTCATGCAAGTTTCTGGGGCACTTGCTTGTTTTGCTCAAACAGGTTTGTGCAAACGTGAGCCCTTAGCAGCTCTCCTCTCCCCTCATTTGCAACTTTACAAGGCCATACATTATGCACAATAATGTCAGCTATGATACATAACATCACTGCCTCCTGCTTCAGTAAGCGATAAGCTGAAAAGATCTGGACAACCCACAGGCAGCAGTGATGAGTCTCGGCCTGCCGAACAGTAGTAGCAGGTGTCAAGTCAGTAGGTAAAACTCAGCATGCTTAATGTTGGCAACCTGTCTTGTCAAGATCAACATTATTGCTTGATCCAGTGCAGTGCAAAAAGAAAATTTAAAGAACAAATGGAGGTTTAAAGAGGAGAAATCGTCTGCTGACCCGAGTGAGACATCCCCAATGACTGCAGCGCTAATAGGATGCTGCTGTTCAGAGAGGGAACAGTCAGATGGAAGATGAACATCTCCCAGATGGAATTAGAAGCATCTCAGGCCTATCGATTTTGGTTGTAACCTTTACTGTAAACAGTCCACGGGGGCCTCATCAGCCACCTGTTCAGTGATATTTGCATTGAAATATAGAGCCAACGCAAATGAGAAAATGGCCACAGTTCCTTGCTAAAGCATCTGCTCTGTTCCATCCCTCTGTCTATGCATCACCAGCAGCAGCAAAGGTATAGCTTTTAGAGGAAGGGGTAATGCAGTGGCCCTAGCTTTCTCACACGGCACCAGAAACAATGAATGCTCCATTTGTCATGATGTTGATGGTGGTGGTAGTGGTATTATATCATGCAATATTTCACTTTCTAATAATTGCTCAGTTTTATACTGAAATCAGGCTTGCCAAAACTGGCAGGAAAGCCATCTGTGCTTGGAGGATGACTGCCAGAAACATTTGCAATTTTATTTTGGGGTTATAAACCTGCAGAATGGAACAAAGGCAATGCCTAAATAACCCCTTTCACTCACCACTCCCAACCACACAGAGCAACAGACCTAACTCTGGAAGAGCTTGGTCAGTCATTACAAAGATGTCTTTATTATTTTTAAAAGCCTCACTCATTTAAGAGATAAAAATAGCTCTATTGATTATTTGTGGGACTTCAGCAAACCTCTGTCAAGATTTTGAATTGATTTAAGAGCTAAATGTAGCAATCACTGCCTTTTGACAGGAGAGAACGCCATTTCTAATATATATTTCGCTGTTTCATCTCAGCATGCTTAATAGAAAACAGATACACTACCAGCAACACCATTACTCTCTACAACCCTTACTTTGCCTGGGAAATATCAGTGCCAGTCAACTGACCTTCCATTCTCTCATCTGATGGATGGAATAAAAATTATGCAGCTGCAGGTGACCCAAAGCTGTAACAGCAATGAAATGTGTCCTCCCTTTGTTTTCCTATCCTTTTAGACAACAAAGGTGAAACACAAAGCTTGAAACATTTTCACAACAATATTGACAATTGTCACCAATTAAAAGTTTGACACAGCCCTGCAGACATTGTCTCAGCTGCCACACGCCTACTGTAAACATAACATTAGGATCAGGCAGTAATCCTAAAACAATCCCTACAGCTTAGCCAGCTCTTCAGGTCAGATACTTAGCATTTGCTTCCTTTCACTGCTGGTACATTCTTAAAAGGATTGCAGCCCTTCCTCACCCTCTAACCAGGAAGAAAAACTTAATTTCCCGTCTTCTTACACCTGCATAACAGATCAGATCGATATACAAGGGCATAGGTTAACTTCGAAGACACAGTTAGGATCCCATAGAACACATCACTGTGTTTAAAGCTCAACGTAATCATGAACAATCCTCCTTTGCTTTTTCTTAATGCAAGAAATGTTCATCCATTTAATGCATGAGCTCCAGCTGTATTCTTCAGGAAACTTGTCCCATTTATCTGAGATTAAAGTGCCCATTTTTTAAGGTGATAAAACAGTAGAGAATTGCAAATCTTCTCATTTAGTCAGTTGTTAAGTAACCAGAGCACACTTTAGCTTTTGTGTAATTGGTCAGTTCTGGCCCTAAATCCATTTATGCAAAAATTGACTCATTAACCTGCCTTCTTCTTCCTTCAGTAAACGAGCAAGTTTTGTCAGAGTATTTTTTCAAAAGGCACCAACCAACTTTGGCACAAAGTGGTTTGATACAACATCAAACTACACTCCTGCTCTCAAAATGTGAATGAAATCTACTGTGACATTGCAAATGCTTAGGACAGACATTACCATTCATGTATTAATTTCTCCAGCTGTGGACACCATACTACCTGAAACTGCTTTACCCCAACAGCCACCTCTGGAGAGCCCACTGCTTGTTCCTCACTGCAATAGTGTCGTCATGGCAGCAGGAAAACTCAGGCCAATCCTCAGCATCGTATGCTGGGGAAGGCTGGCTCAGCATCATGACATACAAACACACTGTGGTCAGGCAAGCTGATTCCTACAGGCGGTAAAAAGGGCAAGGCTTTTGTTCTCTGGAAATGAGGCAAACTCTTCAGGATAAGTTATGTTTGTCCCTGACAGATAAAAAAATGCAAGTAAGCACAGGGTTCTCAACATGTGTTCATAAGTCTAGCCCCTGATTTGTTTATAAAACCATTTTTTTCAGGTTTCTCTGCACCTTGCAGAAAAAGCATGAAATAGATTACTGCAAAAATGAAAAACGTCCACAAAACAAATGCAATCCCTGAAGGAAATTTAAAAAATGTCTGTGGAAAAGCACAAGCAGATAGAGGGAAAAACCAGAATATTCCAGGTGCTAAGAAAACAATCAAATTAACTGGGAGCACTGTCTCTCAGCACTACCTCTGACATCTCTCTCCCTCAGACATCCATCCATTCACATATGCCCACACACTCACAGACATTCACCCAAATTTAGAAGGCTCAGACATCACAGGAAACATTTTTCATTAGAACTTTAAAGAAATTTCATAGATCTCTATCTTTCATAATTACTCTTCTTTGCCCACTGTTTTTTTGCTGGTATTTTTGGAAACCTTAAAAGAATAGAATAAATCTGACTCTGAGACAGAAAATCTATGTAGTTTGCTTTTCATCTGAGATGAGTATGATGCTTGCAATAATCCAGTTCCTGCAGTTTGCTAGTAATTGCTGGCTGCAAGTGGCAGTCTCTGAGCTTTGCTCTGCCTAGATTCATGCCCAACAAATTCCCAAATTTTACATCATATAATCCAAACAGCTTTATGGACAAGTTAATACAAGAAAGTACCCTATCCTCAAGAATGCCTTTTGAGTAAAGGGATCACCTCAATATGCCAACATGAGACATTTTTCACTCTTCTCTTCATTCCACCACTTCAGAGTTATGAAGAAAACAAGGCAAAGCAAGAAGCCAACAGATACATAAGAAAAATCCTACTTCCAGGATACTGCTGAGACAAATGATATTGTCTGTTAACCTGGACATAAGGTTAATTACTGTAATTCAATTTAGTTTAAGGGAAAATGCTATATGCAGATATCATCAATTAACCTCTGAATATAAAAATCACAATTCCTGTAATTAATAGAACAGTGCAAGATCACTTTAATTAGACTCGGGGTCTGTTATCGAGAGAAAGCATGAACTACCTGATGTGATTTCAAGGGGAAACTTAAAATTGAGGTGCTGTGGGTCAGAAAAAGTAAAAAAAAAAAAGAATACATTTAAATAGACACGAGCCCCTGCAACACATAAATACACTACTCTCTTCTGACACACATTCACCCACAGACTGAAGAATACAAGCATCCTTACACATTTGTTCACACCTGCTTCTTAGCGCAGCATGAGGGAATTAGAGCAGCATAGAAAAGGAAGTCAAAGCAGCATTGACAAATGCCTGTAGTACAAGTTACAAAAGCAATAGCTCTGTTATTGTGTGCTCTACTTCTTTGGAAAAGCTGTAAAGAAAAAGGTTCACTGTAGCAAGAGAGAACAAGCCCACTGAGTATGACTGCCTGAATGGGGCATGATGGATGAGCTTCCTTGCGGATAGGAAAAGCCTCTAATCCATTCTCCGTCTCATTGGTAGAGCAAGGCAAAGTCATTCTCTTCTTCTACGGGAAATATCCTCTGCCTTTTCGATACCACGTGCAGAGTTTTTGCAAAGGACAATCCAGACTGTCACCCAGATGAGACAGCAGCCTGTTTCCAGGTCCTGCACTAGGGCAGGCTCAGCTATGCAGCCCAAAACCCCACAGCAAGACAAAGACATTTCTATATTGCTTGCGCTTCCTACAGCTATTTTAGGAATGACTGGCTGCATTCAGGTTCCAACTGCAAATAATGAGATACACGGGAAGGGAAGTCAACGGCACCAGCGCACAGCTAATGACTGATGCTGAAACATCATTGCTAATACTCCAGCTAATTTTGCAGAGTTGAAAAAAGCCACGCTGTGTGCAACAGACAGAACGCAGGCATCATCCCAGTGATGAAATAACACCCGCCAGGATCAGGACACGCAGACTTTCACTCCGGGGTTCACTGAAGAAAGTTTGGCTCTAACTGGAATACAAAAGCTTTCTTAACCAAAGATCTATTCCCAAACCTCCTCCTCTTCTCCCCCACTCCCTGCAACTTCACTCCTTAAAGGTGGGGGATGCAGGAAAAGCAATGGTTCATTAGCTGAGTGCATCTATGTGAATTCAGCAAGATTGCTTGATGAGTAGGCACACACAGTTACTGGTTTTTAACAAGTCTGCCAGGTGTCTTTGAATCAAATGAATCTTTCCCAGTTTGCCTGACAGAACAGAAATTCCTGTGCAGTAACGGGAAAGACAGCATAGCTGGCAAAATGCTGCTGTTATTTCTTACTCTGCAGTTCTGCTGCTTATGTGGTTTATATCAAATGCTGCAGAGAAAGTTTCCTCTAACTTTGGGTTGGCCTCAATAATGTGGACATTCAGCTGATCAGCTGCCAGGAGCTGATCTACAGCCAAGACTCAAATTCCTGCCAGCAGATAGAAGAGAAAAAAAGCACAAAAGACATTAGACAGAAAATCAAATTACTTTTTAATGCGACTGAAGGCTGTATGCATGGACCATGCTGAACTCACTAGAGAAGCTTGAAGACATCCAGGTTGGCGTCAAGGTGCAACATTCTCAACTGGACTCCAAGCCAGCAATGCCATGTCAAGCCTTGCCTACATGTATAAATGTTGTCTATAGATCATGCTTCCTTGCACCACAGAGCAATGACTCTCCAGCTTGCAGCACTGTCACACAACAGTCACAACTAAATGGCATCAGTTTGTTTTTATTTATGCCAGTGAAAATGCTGACACTGACATCTGCTAGACTGTGGAGTACTGACTCCCACTGGACTTCAGGAAAGACCTGTAGTTGCTCTACAGCTTGTACCATCTGCATCAGCTCATGGGTGATGTTACTTTACCTGTTTATAAGTCTTCCAATGATGAAGAACTGTATATAATTGGCATGGTTTGAGCCTACTCAGCTGGCAACAAAAGCACCATGCAGCTGCTCACTCACCCCTAACCTGTCCCCTGAGGGGTGGGGAGGAGAAAATACAACCAAAAGGCTTGAGGATCGAGACAAAGGACAGGGAGGGCTCACTCACCAGTTATGGACACGGGCAAAAGACAGACTCAACGTGGGGATAACAACATCATTTTAATACAACCAACTACCACCATCAAGGAGAATGAGAGATAAAACCAGGTCTTAAACACAACACAACTTCGCCCCCACCCCTCCGGTCTCAGCTCTGCTCCCTCTTCCCCCCCAGCAGTGCAGTGGGCAGGGAATGGGGGTCACAGTCCGTCCGGCACGAGGTGTCCCCGCTGCTCCTTCCCCCTCAGGGAGAGGGGCCCTCGCAGCCCTCCCCTGCCCCACCGCGGGGTCCCTCTCCCGGCAGACAGCCCTCCGCCCACTGCCCCAACGCGAGTCCTTCCCGCGGGGCCGCAGCTCCCCAGAACCCCCCGGGGCGGGTCCCTCCCGGGGCTGCCGCCCTCCCACCGACGGGCGGCTCCAGCGCGGGCTGCCTCGGAGCCACGGCTGCTCCGGGCCCGGCCCCTGCTCCTCCGGCCCGGGGCCCTCCGCGGGCTGCAGGGCGACCTCTGGGCCACCGCTGGGCTCCAGGGGCTCAGCCGCCACCCCACCGCGGGCCGCAGGGGAACCTCTGCTCCGGCACAGCTCCCCCTCTCCTTCCTCACCGACCCGGGTGTCCGCAGGGCTGTCTCTCTCCCATCCCCCTTCACTCATCAGCACCAACAGACCAAAGAGACAGCAGTCAACGGCTTCTTTCACTCCTAAATAGTTATTCACAGCGGCACCATTGGCCTGACCTTGCCCAGAGGTGGGTCCAAAATTGGAGCCGAGGGAGCTTCTCGAAGCCTCTTAACAGGAGCCACCTCTGTGGGCCCCTCCCCCACTACCAACACCATGCCAAAACCCCGCGAGACACCAAACCACCACAATAATGTAATACTTTAATCCTCATAAAAGTGCACATCCTTATATAAAGACTCGGTTCAATTCTGCTAACTTTATATGGCTTTTGGGCAAAGTCTCCCATCCAATGTGAGGAAATGGAAACACTACATCCAAATTTCCTGTGAAATCTGAGGTTATACTTCATAATTTAAAAGAATAATTTCTTCTTTTGGTTTGAATTCTTGCTTTCTTAAGAGTAAGCAAATTAGATGCTTTTGGTCATATCCCATGGTGTATTTCTTGTTAAAATTTTCTTATGAGCATTTCAAAACAGATCTCATGGGTATTACTCTTCTGTGGTAAACATTACTCCATCAGCTTTAAGTGAGAGACTATTTGCTGCACATGCTTGCCCCTATATTCAACCTCTGCTTGTGAAAAAAGTCAATTTTGCAGTTTCTATGACTATATACATTGATAAGTTCTGGTATCCTGAACAATAGGACCAATACCACCCACAAAATTGTCTGTGATGGCTCAATCAAAAAGGTTTTTGGAAGAAGACTTCTCTCAATGACTTGCAGCAACAGAGAGATCCAAAGGACATCCCTTCAGGCATTTCCCCTCTTCTGATAGAAAAATGTGACTTTAAAGAAAGCACTTAATGTATGAAATCTTTTTGGGAAGCTCGGAGGGACCCTGTTACCTGACATCTGCTTTACCTCAGGGTTGTCAGCAATAGCTTTTCCTAGACAGCAGCCATAGAAGTACCTCAGTGGGACAAACAGCCCACAGCTTCTCTACACTCTCACAAAACTTCCAGAAAGGAGAAAGACCTTTAGTTCACTTACCAGTAAGCTATGCTTACTGCACATGGAGTCAGAAAAATGTCCAGCCACAGAACAAAAGGCACTCTCAGAACATGATGAAGCACAATTTTGTAAAAAAAATAATAATAAAATTGGAATATTGAGTATGTTCTCACATATTTTGAAAAAAGAGGGAAAAAAGGTGGAAATTACTTGATCATTTATGATTACTTCATTGAATTCTGGTGCCTACCACAACTCCTCTCCTTAATTTAGAGCTAGAAACCAATTTTTTTCCTCTCAGCAAATAACTACACTTTTTTCCCCTGGTGTCCTAAAAGTATTACATACTGCCCTGGACAGGAAGAAACAAGCTGCCCAGGGTCTACATGGACGAGCATGCAGCCAGGAGGGGCAACACAAACTTGTGACTAGGAAGACAAAGTTGCAAACTGGCAACGCTCTACAGAAAAAGCCCTTTTATTGTATTGAATTGGTCTGTGAGACTGAAAACTCTGATGCCTCCTTGGTACAGGCTGTGAGAAATGCTTATATGCTTCCTTTCTGAATCCTAAGGAGCTCCCCACAATCCCGCTCCTTCCCAGCACTTACATACAGGGTCTCTCTCTCGTAAAAGGACTTGGCTTTCCTCATGCAAGAACAGATTTGGCTTTCCTTACACCAGAACAGATTACTCCCCTTACACCCTTACGTTCCCCAAAAGCTGAGAATGTTATTTCTGCTGCAAGCTCGTGGGGACAGATGGTATCTTCCCTCCTTTTTTGGACAGCTTTAAGAAGACTGCTAGTGATTCACATAAATAATAAAAAAAAAAAAAACCAGCTCTTGATGATCAAGGATGACTAAACTTGGAATATACCTCTTAATGTACATTTTAATAAAGCTGACTTGTGACATTATTTCTCTTAGCTGAATGTTTGTAAGCTCTGAAGGCAGGTGTCATATGGAGAAACCAGGACAGAGAGATGTGGTAGCTTTCTCCCAGGGGCTGGACAATGAATAAAATGGAAAGCAAGCTGCATTCTTCTGGAGCTCACCAGGCATTTTCCTTCTTTTTCTGTCATGGAGACAGATCAACTGCCATGCTCTTTCTCAGTTGACAGAGCTAGGCACCTCCTTTCCACTGACCTGACAAAGATAACTGTTTCCCTCTGCCAGGAACGAAGCGCATTGCCCTGCTGTGTGTTCCCCAGGGGCAGGACACAGTCATCCAGAAGAATTTTGCCTGACTGGAAATGCAAATGAGGACAGAAATCTTTTCATCACAACTTCTACTTCAGTCTCTTCTCTTGCTATGCACGCTCAGAAATATACAAGGTCAAACATATTAGGACAAAAATGCTAAGCCACACATCCTCCATAGGGTCCTCCTGCCTAGATCTCTCTCAAGTAGGATTAATTGTGCTGCATGAACCAAGACACACAAACTCTATAAAAAAGTTTCGTTTCCAATATACTGCTTTCAAGGTATTTCTAATGTAAACACAGACAAAAGGTATGCTCTCTTTTATGACAGGCCTGAAATAAAGCAGCTCTAATTAGCAAAACCAGATACAGCTTCAGAGGTAACAGTTTTGAATGCAAGGATAAGAAACCTCTCCTTTGAGCTTATTCAGCAGCAAGCAGTCTTCTACTTTTTCTCATTCTTAGTCCTTTTTCTTTTTGACTCTGCAAATCTGTACAATAGATGAATTGATGATTTCCTACAATAGTAATTTGATTACTGATTGCTGCTCTGTCACAAACCAACTGCACATCATCTACAGTCAATTAATGATCTGCATCAGCTGAACTAAGGCGTGCGCTACACGGTCCTGTCCATGCCATCACTTCTGCTGCTGGCTGGACCCAACTATAAACTAGAAGACTGTAACCTACTGTCTGTCTGTCCCTAGTGCAATAATAAAGTTTGGGCTACAACCCTTATGGCAAAATACTTAAAGTAAAGTAGTGCTACCAACAGAAATAAAAACCAAAGTGTCCTCATCAGCAGAAGATACTAATGCACTGGAGCTCCCTTCAGTTATTTTTCCTAGCTTGTATTTTACCCCAAGAATGCTAGGTGCTGTGCAATTTTTAAGAAAAAAAAAGCCTTCTCCTTAAAAGTTTACAGTCCACATAGACAAGACGTACATATGTGGATAAAGGACAGTCTTTTAATTTTTACAGGTACAAGTGAAAACTGTTCCCAGCTGCAGTTCTCTTGATTCAAATACACAGGTCTTCTTTGGCCCTGTTCTTCCTCTAAGCAAACATTTTAGTTACTAAATTGTAAAAATATTGACAGCATTTCTACAGCATAACAGCATCCATAATAATTGACTTCCAACATCCCAAACTGCTCAGATCAACGTTTTGGGCTTGAACAAATGCATTCAATTGCTGACCTCCAGTCCAGCCCCAAGTCCTTAAAAATTGAATCATGCACACATGCACACACATGGGATGCATTCCCCATGATATATGAGTCATTGCTTGCAGTTTCTGTTTCAGCAGGGACATGGCTTCGGAGCACAGTTTTGCAGTTCAGGGAGCACAGGCATGATGATTCATCTCACTGGATATATTCAACTCATAATCATGCATCTGTTTAGTTTTTCCATCATTTCCAACTGGTCAGTCAGAGCTACATTTTTTTTAGCTCTATCTACAAAAGTTACCCAAAAAACAAGAAAGTTGTTACCAGATCTTCTTCCTGAACAGCAGACTTTAGAAACACTGATGTTTGAAAAACCCTGGGCAGAGTCTGGGAAGGACTGCAGAACTCAACACTCAGTCTTGGATCAATAACAACAGACATGATGTCCCCACATTTTTTCAGTTGTCTTATGAAAAGTTTTCCTTCATTCTGTCTAATCAATCAAGTGAAATTATGTTTAATTATTAGACTCCAACAGCTGGACTTAACCAGAATAACCTAATCATCACAGCCAATTCACACTTAAAAGCAAACCTTAGTCACAATGTCTTGGACAAATTGAAGGTTTAACATGCAAGCAGTTACCAGATGATACAACTGAAAGAATACGGTTTCACTCAACAGTCATTAAGTTTCAATTCTAGCAGTAACAAAAAGGAAGATATTAAATATTACCTGTCATTTTTAAAGAAAGACAGACAGACAAAAACTCAGTGCAGAAGGAGGACAGTGTCATGAGCACCAGGAACAAAACAGAAGAACAAGAACAGCCATCTCAGCACATTACAGCTTTCTGCTAAAGCTACAGCCAGATCTGGTATGATATAAACAGCAGCAGCAATTCCCCTGGGACTGCAATGTTGTGTGAAGCTACACACAAAACACTTCACTGATGCCTCTTAGGGACCAGAGGAGCCTGAAGGTCTATTTTAGCTTACTATTCTAATCCTCCTATCACCTCCTCTCAAACCAAACACTTACCTTCCTTTTCAACTACAGCAGTGGCTAAAAGCCTAACTATGCACTGCTTTGAAGATCCTTCACTTAATAAAGCTCTGCAAGTTTGATTTCGAAGCAGAAGTTAATTAAAAAAAAAAAATTTATAAAGCTCACTAGTCTGTATCTTTGGTATCCAAAAGCACTGAAGGCTCCTGAGAGACTAGCATATATCTGAATAAAGGAATAACCACCACCACATCTCAGTCTTGCATTGCTTACCATTTACTCCTCCCCCTCCCCTTATTCTGCTGACAGCAAGATGGACAATACATGAAAATTTGATTCTTGGTAAGCTGAGTCATGCAAATTAGCTTAATGAAATAGATGACTTTCTGTATGTCCCTTTGATACTGATTAAGCTCAAGTATCCACTCAGCTAATGACCAAAGCAATACCATGAGAGGTCTTCCGGAGGTGTCATAGCTGTACTTTTTTTTTTTTTTTAAACAGCCTTTACTCAGCATGTATTTCTATCTCAAATCCCCTCAGCCAGGAAAACCGCTTCCAAACAGCAGACAGAAGCAGTTAACTGCTTAAGACACGACTGACGTAACATAAAACTCTGCAGCTACTTTGCACAGCTTGGGCCTCAACATATAAAGGAGATATGCCTTAATGCCCCCAGTTCTCAAAGCAGATTACCAGTGCACTGCAAGGGGCTGCTTTGACTCTGTAATTATAGCTATCTTAATAATGGTCTGTTCGATGGCTGCCTACTGCTGGTGCCCAGACAGTTTAATCACTATGCATTCGGCTGTAGAGAGCTAGCTATCCTTCCTGTCAGTTGAAACATGGGACATGTTGTGTGAAGGCGGTGTAAATGAGCTTTTCCTGAACTAGCTGGCTAATATACTTTCATCATTTAAAGCCTAAATTATAAAATAGACCAATAAAAGTGATAACGCATTGCCTCTTATTACAAAAATATGTTTCACCTCAGCTGCACTAGATGAACAGTCACTCCTTACCAAGCCTATACATGTATTATTTATTGAGCACCAGCTGTGTGCTCGGCACTGTATAGACACAGAGAGATGCGCTCCCTGCTCCTGGGAAGCTGTTATACTCTAAAGCAGTGGAGTTTGGCATTCATTTTGCAGTTGGAAATCCCATTGACTTAACTATGGGGAGCAGTTGCAGAAGCAAGTATTAAGGCATTCGTACAAACCAGTACAGTATCAAGTGGTAGGTATGGTGTGATATAAAATTCAAGCAGTGGTCCTACATGGACTATGTTTTAGGCCTTGGGGAAACTACTGTGAAGACTGACACAGAAGAGGTATGAATATACCTGAGCACATGTGAAGGTGCAGAAAGATGACTCGGTGTTACAAGTTCCAAAACCCCTTTGTGCTGATGCTGGCTGCATCACTCCACACCCCACTGCTGTGTGGTTCCTGTCTTAATCTGTTCCCATACAGTGATGATTTCAAGACAATATCGATCCGGTAATGTCCAACGTCCATCAAGGGAAGAACCAATGTCTAATGTCCTTCAGTGCCAGGGATTTGTTTAGGACTCCTAGCTAAACACCAGGAGTGGGCCTAATGTGAGAAGGAGGTATGAACCACCACCACAACCTCCAAAATGTATTTTACACAGGAGATGAAATCCTACTGTCATGTTCCTACGAAGATTTCCCACACTAAAGAACAGTAGTGGTTGAAGATACAGTTATATTTACACACAGTGGATGGAAGAACCTGGAAAATAAATGCAGAAGAGCAAGGCTAAAGTGGGAAAAAAAGGGAGCAGACCTGAGTACAGGGAAGCAGACAACAAAGAACGTGAAAGCTGTGAAGCTGGAGGTTCAAACAGATGAAGCAGGTTAGGGAGGGAGAGCTGTTGTGGCATCTGGGCAAGGAGAGAGAGAAATGATCGGCAAGTGGGAGATGGAGCGAAAAATACAAAAATGAGAAGGATATTTCAAAATGAGTATAGCTGTAAAAAGACTGTGAGGCAGAACGACAGATGCAGATAAGTGTAAAGGAATCTTTAGAAGTGAAGGAAGGCAATTACAGGCAAAGGGAGAAGAAAGGGAAAAAATTCAGAAGAGATTCCTAAGAAAATGGAAATAAGAGAAGAACATCAGCTGGATGGAAGGAATTGAAAGAGTATGAAAACACGTTGTTAAAGCTACCATTGTATATCACTCATTTTCATTTGGAGTCCGTGCTTGGAAATTGGGTCTCATGGGTGTGTGAGTTATTCTGTTGCTTTACTAACTCATGACCTTTTTCATCTTACATAAGTAATTCAAGGACAGGGAAGGATACAAGGAAGTCTTCTGCATATCGACTGATGCCATGTGTTAAAGGATGCAGTGATGCTGCCCTCCCAGCAGCTGGCTCACAGAAAGACTGCAAGTCCCAATACTATGGCTAAATGCAAACAAAGGATCACAGTTTGTGTCCCATGGGTCACTACTGGGGAAAAAGACAATTCCCCATCACTTCTGTCAGCACCTCTCTGGTCACAAGCTATCTAAATACATTAAAATACATTAAATAGTTTCTTAAATGCACTCTTCCACGTCAGCAATCGCTGTAGTTCTCTCAGAGTTGTATTTTAATTACAAATGAAAAAGAAAGTAGCTTTTAGATCACGGGTGGGAAGGCAGGTGGTCCACCAAACAACAGTATCACTCTTGTGAAATCCAAACTAAAAAAACCTGGAGACTTACTGAGCCAAGGGAATTTTGCCTGTGCATGAGAATTATCCTTATGTTTCAGAGATGAAGTATTTGGAGTCTGGGCCCAACTCCCTGTGTGTATCCATGTGTGCCTTGATTTATATAGTAATCGTGTCTGTTGCCTGCAGCACAGGGATTTGTTATAAAAGCACAGGAAAATGTCCTCCTGCAGAGCACTATCGTGCACCTCAGTCAGCAGTTGCATCGGAGAGGACTGACAAATAGCCCATAGGGAAGGGAAAAGGCTTGTGGAATGGAAGAAGAGCAAAAAGGCAAGGACAGAGTTGTGGGAGAAGCACAGGCAGTGGGAAGGGAACCTGCAAGACATAAGAGGGAGCAAGGATATATACAGAAAGCCCAACACAACATGTACCCAACTTGCCTTATGAGAGTTGCGTAGATAAATGTAAATGGAATAGACCTCTATTTTCATGCAGCTGCAAAGATAAACGTCCTTCCCATGAAACGATTATAAATCCCTCATCTTCAGGGTGGATTTGAAAACTGTAACTCAGCTGTTGCAATTTGTATTGGACTGGAATTTGGCAGTCCCAGACACCAAATCAAGTCCACATGAGAAGGGGATCTACAACGCTCCATTTTACAGCCTGAAATTGTACTTTCAAGGGTTTTAAGTGCTTTCTACACCACTCCATTTTTAAAATGAGGGGTCAGCTTAGTTTTCAGCAGAGTCAGTGGAAAGATTCCCACTGGATTTAAAGGATCCAGTCAGAAATACAGATGACATGCCTTCAGCATTCTTCCTCTCAAAGACAACCAAAAAATGAAAAAGCAACAAACAGAGCACAAATATTTAAGATAAGAACATTTAAGTCCTGAGCATATACAATAGATATTTGACATTGGTATATCACTTACCAGCCTGTCATGCTGTTATCCAACACATTGCTGTTGCTTGCATACAGTCATTCATTGATTTCTATGCATTTTCCCATGCTTTTTTTCCCCTAATACTCTCTTATTTTAATGGGGGTACATATCCCGCATAAGGCACACAAGGTTAATATCCCATATGGCAAAGATCAGGAGTTGTGCACTGTTATATTTTCAAACTGTTAAAAATATGCAAACTGCGGGTCTGGATCCTGAAAAACGTAGGCAGACAAAACTGCCATTTAATTTAATAAAGTCAATGGGAGTGTAGCCAGCAAGTCAGACCTTACGAAATTAATGTTCTGCACTAGCTAGTCTGCTAGTTTATGTTATAGGATGTGTCGGGCACTGCAAAATGCAACATACCGAATTCAGCCTCACACAACCCTACAGGAGGAACGTTCTGTTTATTTATCTGGAAACATTACTACTAAACAAGCACTGGAACCAGTGAAGCCTGGTTATCAGGAATCTGTGTCCTGATGCTGATGTCTTTAAAAGGATAGAGTTCCCCACATGCCCTTCGCCTTTCTGAAGCCACACTCTTTCACCTGCTTGCCTGGTTTCAGGAGGGACCTTTGAAAACCACTATCTTGCAGCCTGGGCTAAGTAATCCAAAAACTCAGAAGTTATTCGGAGCTGACAACCATGTATACATAGACAATACGATCACACAAGTCTTGTTTCTTTAGGATGCCAGGCTAAAAATACAGCCATTTGCATTAATTGCTCTGAAGAATTTCAGCCCTGAACTACAGTGAGAATTGTGCCCGTAGTTGTACTGAGCCAAATTTAGCCCCAGAGGCTGAATGAGGTTGAGCTTAACTATGACCCTCATTCCTTCTGTGGATTTCAGACACTTCTTTCACCCTGTCCTCATGTAGTTGTTTGTGCTTAATTGGAAACAGTTGAATTTCCTGTTAACTCATAAG
The DNA here is from genome assembly GCF_034619465.1 of Leptosomus discolor. Lineage (NCBI taxonomy): Eukaryota > Metazoa > Chordata > Aves > Leptosomiformes > Leptosomidae > Leptosomus > Leptosomus discolor. The sequence goes on from NC_141419.1 coordinate 25,053,261, forward strand.
CAAACAAAGCACCCTCTCCACTAGCACTGGGATCCCTGCTTGGCTGACTTTAAATAGATGAGGCTGACCAGATACTGACCATCAGTTGAGCGAAGAAAGGGCTGTTGTGTGAGAAAGCTGCATCCCCCCACTAAGGGAGCCAGACGACACAGTGCTGCTACCACAGCCCCACTGTCAGCCTTGGAGAGGTGGGTTTCGAAGACAAGAAACGTGGACCTTCATCACGTCGGGAAAACATCATCATGCAAAAATCCCAGAACAGACACTGGTGGGCGGACAAAAATTTACAAGGATTTTAAAATGGGAAGGGCATGGGGGGAAAAATACCTCAGCTTTCCACATAGGGATCTGGCAAATCTCCAAGCCTAGCTCATCCTGAAAAGCTCAGTGTGCCAGTGTTTCCTGCAGGTACTACTTCAGCGCTGACAGCAAGATGTTCTCAGCAGCAGAGTAACAACTGCACAATACAAGCAGCAACTGAATGGTTGAACAGCTCTTTATACAGGCATGGTGTGATAAAAACGTGGTGTTCTTTTGTGCTTCACAAAGCCCCTACTTTGCTGACTCCAAGTTCAAATCTCACGGGCTATTAGTAGAAGGAAGAAGGACAATGCATTAACATGCATGGTAGAAAAGAACGTGCTTTATTCTGGAAACCAAGCCTGTGCTAGGAGCTGTGTTACATCCTAAATACCAAGCCAGAAGCTGCTTTCATGTCAATTAGAAGGTACGTATTTTGGCATGCAGGGATCAAGCACTGAGTCACAGTGCAACTCAAGCCTCCTTTTCATGATAAGGTGTAAGCGGAGCATTTTTCCCCTTACTAGTTGTGCTTCCCAGTAAGGGCAAACACAGGAGATACAAAGCTGTCACCCACTGGTGGTCTTGCAGCTTATTTTCTAAAGGTTGGGAAATATATGATTTTTCCCAGTTCCCAACCTTTTTTCTCCAAAGAATAAATCACAACCAAATAAATGAGAGGTGGGAAATCCCCTTTAGACTGCTGAGTTGAACCCTATGTTAGTAGGGACAGTTAAGCCACTGCTAACTCATTTGAATTGCACTGGAAGAGAAACAAAATAAAGTATCAGGACAGAAAGACAGAGTAGGACTGGAGTGGCTGTTCAAAATGGCAAGCTAGTAGCCAACTGAACTACCAGGTCTCCAAATGTGTTTGCGGGGTGTGTGTGTGGGGGTGTCTTTAACATTCTCCTCTTAGCATTCACAGCCAGCTGTCTCTAGGAGAGGGATGCCAGTCAGCCATGCCGAATTAAGACTTAGCACTGTATGGGTGGTTCACCGGTAGATACCAGTCCACAGTACATTAGCTCATTTTTGCTACCCCTTCCCAGTCTTCTCTTGAGAATATTTATGACTTTGCTGAAAGTCCCAGGATTGCACGAGGCCTTTGTTTATTCATCTGCAAATCAGTATTGTGAGGCAGTACCTGCCTCACAAGGAAGTTATGAAGCTCCATTAATTCTTGTAATGTGCTTCAAGATAATCAAATAAAGGATGCTAGGCAAGTGTATAGTAATGTTATTGTTCCCTGGAAATTCCCTGTTTTCCTAGCTGGCATGATTCTCCCTTTTCCTTGCTTAATTTTAATCTCTCTTAGCCCTTGGGCTACAGTTTATTGCTCTGCCTCTAAATTGAGGCCAAAAACTCTTTGCAAATAAACTTCCACTAGCAAAGTTGAGTCAGTATCAGAGTTTTTAGTGTAAACTACAGGAATTAAAACAAGCTATGCCGACAGTAACATAAAAATTCAGCTGTCATCCCTGCTGCAAAAGCTCTTTATAGAGCTCTCTAAAAGATGACAAAGTGTTTGAAGGTCAACAACTGGGTTTGTGCCATATGGGCTGAAGGCTGAATATCCCTATGAACACTTGCATAGATTTGGGGGTGGGGTGCAGTAAGAAGCCCAGCAGAAGAGGCAAGCTTGAATTACATGCTGGCCTTGCTGAAACAAATTACTAATTAACTGGAATTAGCTTAGTCTAAAAATCCTGAACTTGTTGGAAGTGAACCCAGACAATGCAGTCCTTCTGTGTATCAGTCTCATAAAAACAAGGTGTCTATTTTGTGAAGAAAAAGAACAAGTGCAGAGAGATTTAATTTGAAAGCCATGACGTTCTGAATGAATAAATTATACAACATGGTAATATAGTCGAAGTAACTGCTGAAAAGGAGATTACCAGGGACACAGGAAAGGGTTAATGATTATATACTTATGATGACAGTCCACCCACGTAACTTTTGTCTGCCAGTACTTAAGAAGTTATTGTCATTACAGGTTCAAACACTGTAGTAATTCTAGCACACTTGCTGCTGTCTTACATGTGACTGGATATCTAGGACAGGAAAAAGCTCTGACTTCTGTAGGCCTTAAAGAAGATGGATTTATCCACATGGGAATTCTCCTGTGTAGCTGTATCATGCCCTTGTTCACATTTCTGTAACCCCTTTTACTAAATTAGTGCTCTCTTATTTCAGTGAGTTATTTCACTCTGCCAGATTTCATAAAATCCCTTCAATCACAAAAAAAGCATTCAGAAATGTGCAGCAGACCCTACACTGGCAGACTGCAGAAAGCACTTCTGAAACTCAGAGACTCTGAGGACAACCTCAGCCCTCACGGACATTTATTCACTGACATGGTGCTCCTTTCAGTGGAACAAAACAAAATACTTCAAGCTTCAATTTACCAAAAAATATGCATGTCAGTAGTCCCAGCAAAGAGTACCTTGCTAGCGTAGTGAAAACTACGCAGGAACCCTTGTTGTTTAAAATTCTGCTCTGTAGTAAAATTCCACGTTAGGTTCCCACTGAAATAGAAGATTCTTACCTAACTGCCACCAGATTGATTCATACTCAGCAATGGTATTGGCTTTGGTGGTATAATTCCTGACCTCTTCTGCTATGAGAGCGAATTAAGGTACAACATGTTTTTTACTAGAATTCAATGGAAGCTAACCTCCACGGCTCTCATTAGAGAGCATACACATGGTGTTTTGCTAAGTCAGCTTTGGGGGACTTTCCCTCTGAAATAATAAATAACAAATATAATGCACATTATCTATCACCCTCACACTCCAATTTATTTCCTATTTTTGTCTTTGCCTAATGAACTGGAAAGCCTTGTTTACAAATGACTAAAAAGAACATGTAAGTTCAAGTGTAATTATTTTTTTTTTCCCCCCAAGAATCACACACCTGAAGGTCATGGCATTTCCCATGTCAAGAAACTTTCAGAATACCTTAATTTCACTTCTTCTTCTGACAGCTTTTGAACTTCATTCCTTGCCTCTTAAAAAGTTCAGTTATCCAGTTACGAGGTTCCCTTCTCAAGACTTTCTGTACTCACATTTGTTGACTCTGCTTGTGATGAATAATCAACATGCTAAAGCAAGCTAATAAATCCCAGCATTGTGACTAGAGACCTGTTTGAGCCTAAGTGGCATTTTTATTTACTTGAAGATTACAAAAAGTTGTGCAGATGAAACAAGGGGAAAAGCATATGCCTTCACCTTTTAGCAAAACATTCTTTCGAAGGCAGTGAAGGTGATGACAGGTTTGAATAAGTGCCAGCTGCAACTGGCGCAACTTTAAACAGTACCAGAGGGTGTGCTCATTATTTTTTTCTGGCCAAACCTGAGCAACTGTATCTTGGATACACTCCTTGTTAATGTACTGAAACAACCCTCATCACTAGGGATTCCAGCTGGACCGCTTCTGGGATCCACTTGCAAGCTGAACCTGGGGCATGAAAGATGATCTGACTCTTCCCATTTTTCTCATCCTCCACTTCTTTTTCCCTTTTGAGAATTCATTTTCAATTGAAGGGTTACTTCCATCTCTACTTTCATATCTCTACTTTCACCTTTGTCCATCATTAAAATCAATAGAACAAACTGCAAGCTATGCATACACCAGAGTTAATATAAAAATGCTTAAACTGCTACAGGTTTACCAAACCAGGAACAAGTATATACTGCTTTTAGACACCCCCCCCCCATGTGTGCACTAGTACTTTGTCTGAATTCCAGCTTTCAGAAGAGGACAGAAAGAAGCCTTGATCCAGACGTGAGCAGGAAGAGATGGATCTCCACCAGCAGCAGTTCTGACTGCCACTTCAGAGGGCTGAGAGCACAGACCACTCTGACAGAGAGTAATGAAGGGCACCCCAGCTGTTTCATCCCCAGATAAATCCACACATGTTCAGAACAGTCTGACAAGAACCTGGAACAAAATCACAGTTAGTGAGAGTTTTTCCACTGACCTCACAAGAGGAAGTATTTCTCTCTTGCTGTGAGGCTCACGCTCACTCTGATCCCAGCAGGAAAGCACCCATTTTTTAATAACATGAAGAACACGAAAGCACTCATTCTTTTAAGACGGAGATGTGTTGCTGGATATTTCTGCCTATTTTGTACATAAAGGTTAATAACATAATCAAAAGCTGCAGCTAATCACAGACCTGCAGGTGATTGGTTCTTCTCTGACGCTCATTCCCAGGCACACACTATAGGTTACACTTCCTGTTGCTGCAAGAACAGGCATTATTAAAAATTATTTAACTACCAAAACAGCTCTGCTAGTAACGATCCTGTTCATGTTAGTATTTTCAATGATACAGAAACATGAACACAAGTCTTTTCCTTCAATGCAACATTACATTTCTGGTTGAGTTAGCAGTAGTTGATTTCATCTGGGGAAAAATTAAGAACCAGCTGCAACTGGAACTCCAGCTCAAATCCTGAAGCCCATCCACATTTTCTTTACATTTGCATAAATAATGCTTAATCTCTATGCCAGGCTCACTATTTACAAAGCAAGTATGTTTATCAACATAACGTCGGAATCAGCAAATACAAAGTTGTTTGCTTCTCAGGGATCTCCTAAATCTCAGATGATCCAGGTTTTCCTCAAAGACTGATGGTACAACACATCAAAAAGGCTGAAGATTAGACCTCCTGAGACGTTGTAATGTACTGGAAGAGAAGGACAAACAAACAAGAGGTAAAGAGTCACAAACTAAGCGAAAGAAAGAATAGAGAGGAGCAGTCAAGATGTAGAGAGAAAGGCAGCTGCAATTACAGAGAACAAAGCAGAAAGGCTTGAAATATGAATCCTTCAGAGGAAGAAAGGATTTGGTTGAACTGCAGTAAAGATTAGGAGCTTGTCAATACTGGGATCCTGAGGAAAGTTAAGACAATTGAAGAAAGATGTGAATTCAAAGTTAATTCTTAAAACATACTAATCTTCTAAGCATGCAGAGTTAAACTGAGGTAAGGCCACTTCAGAATAAGATCACTCATAGAGAGATCAATGCACTTTAATTAAAGCATAGTTGTAGATAAAGAGTCTTTCCTATCTATGTCCTGGAGAATAAGGACATGGTGACATACGGAAAATAAGATATGAGAAGATAAAAGACACAGAGAAGAGATCTGAAAAAATTTGGTTGGCAAAAAAGATAATGGTAAGACTTTATCCTAGCTGACCACATCTTTGACATCTTCATCTGTACTCAGTTTCTCCAAAACCCTTATGTGTAGGACTAATATTTGGCATTGCTGGTAAGTTGTAAAAGTTTATTCTGCAGGTTCAGCAAGAGATTACATCCTAGAAGGTTCCTGTAGATGTTGTGAAGATCACATAGCCTGCTGTGGCTAATCAGCTGGATATCCTGTGCATTACTACAGGAAATAATGAAAGCAGCAAAGGCATTTCAAGTAAGTGCACAGGATATTTCACCTCCCTTGTTCCTGTTATTTAAAAATTTAGCTGAGGCTGTAAGACTGCAGGACTTCTGACACGCATCGGACTGTTCCTTCACACACGAACCCACTTCCCACCTCAATCCTGCCAGCAGCAGTTTGCAAGCTTCCCTAATTCCTTTCCAGCTACCCATATGACATCTGCACACACGAGGTGTTTGTTTCCCTTGCACCTTTCAAACAAATTTTTTTGAGATGGTTTCCCACTATAAACTACAAGAGCTCACTGAACAAATAATATAAAAGTACCTTTCCTCAAGTAACTGTTGTTGAATTCTCTGATAAGGATAAAGCCAGTACAAACAACTGCCTGATGTGGGGTAACTCTTCTCACCGCTGCCAACCAGCCATGTCTGGAGACTCTGTTTACCCTGGCTGAAGACAGCTCCAGCCACGTCAATGGAGAATTCAGGCCTGTGGAGTGCAGGTGTTGTACTCCACAAGGCATGCAAAAATGCTGAGGTCTGCTGTAATTAGTTTTCAGATTAAGTTGGGCAGTTTAGTATGTTTTATGTGCAATGAATAACAAAAATAAAAAACATGTTCTAAGAATAAAAGGAGTTGAAAAAGACCCAAAGCTAAGAAATATGTCCTTATCCTTTCTTGTTTCATGATAAAGAACTATTTCTGCTTTTGAACTGCAAGCACGAACAGCAGTTTTTTGGCCAGCTCATAGGAGAAGTTCTTTTGGTTCAGACCCCTTCAGTGCTGTCATCGCAGCTCTGAGGGTAAACTGGACACAGACTTCTGCAGCTGAGCTGCAACAACACTTTTTCAGAAAGAGAATTGGGTGATGTTGGCTCAGAGCTGCCAGGTTGTGTCCTTAACTATGGCTTCCCAAAACACCACTGTGTGAGAAATAAGGGAAAGAAGCCGTGAACAATGCATCTTTGCATCCTGCCGATTTCCAGGAATAGTACGGCCAGCCCCTGGCTGTGACACAGTTTTCACACGCCTGTCCCCAGCACATCCCCAAGCCAGGCTTTCATAACTGAGGGCTGCTCTAAAGGCTTGTCATGCCACGTGCAGGATTCCCACAGGTTGCTGCCACTCTCAGGGATCTTACAAGCTATTAAAAGCAATGGGAACGTTCTTCTACGGACTCTGCAGTCAGGGTCTATAGCTTCCCCCTCTCCTTTCAAACCTTGAAAATTACAGTATTGTCACTTCTCTAAAGCAAGGAGTTTCAAAGAGCTGCAAATTAGCTATGTGAGGCTGGGTTGGATAATACCTTCTAACCACTGTGAATTCCCTAGGAAATTCATTCTCACTAACTGACTTTATTTCAAAAGTGTTCATACACTACAATGGTTGGCTGCAGATATGGTTTCTACATGAACTGAAGAAGTAGTTTTCATGACAAATAGTTATCAAATATTTGGTCTTTCTATAAGGAAGAGAGATACCACTTAGCATCAATTTAACATATCTACTTTACCTGCAGGCTATATCCTGTTTTTGAAAGCAGGTGCAAAATCTTAATATCCCTAACATACATAAACCTATCTATCTGATTCATTTGTGAATGTCATCCAGTTTTTGTACTCCTTTTCACTTTCTATACAGAAATTCTTAGGTAAATGAGTTCATTTCCTGGAATATTCCATAGGAACAGTAAGTACTACTTTGTGTGAGCTTCATATGTATTGATAAGGTAAAACAACGAGCCTACATCAAACAAGGGGGTGAGTTCATTACAAGACCCTTAAAGCAGAGTTTATTCACCCTGGCAAAGCCCTGTGCTGACAAAGCCATAGGGCTTCTGCACAAAATCATCAAGCGCCAACTGGTAAACTTCTGCACAGTGAGGCATGATGATGCTTCTGCTGTTTCCACAGTCCAGTGCCTACATACAGGGGGTTAAAAATGCTGTTCCTTGTCAGTTTGCTCTTGTCAGCTGGTGCAGGCACAGGGCTGCTGCTAAGCCATTTACCAGACAGTGAATGTACTTGCAGCAAATTTACTAGACCACTTCCCAGCTCTTTAGCAGATTATTTTAATAGGGTCATTGCTAGATCTGCTGGTGACTGTGAAACTACCCTCAGCCTATTCAGTGACCTTCACTTTTTTTTTTTTTTTTTTTCCTTGGTCAGCCCTGATTCAGTAGCTTTTGTTCCTGCTTTCAAATACAATAGGACTGACAATCAGATACAAGTTCTGAAAAATTTAAAAAAAAGGGTTCACTGCAGATGATACTTCTTTTCCCAGTGACAGTTTGATCGCTGATGACAGCCTAAATTTCTTATATAAAGTTCAAGAATCAAACTGCAATGTCACTACTCTTCATATTCTTCATGAGTTGCAAAGAATATTTCCCAAGTGTCACACTCTTCCCAGTTTCCCTCTTGTGCTGCCCTAGCACTCCTGAATTTTTAAATCTATTCTTAGTCTCCTCTCAGAAATACACACTCGCTGTCTAAAAGACCCACAGAACTCGAGATGCTTTTTCTTTTTCATTTTGCATTTAGATATGCAAAGCAGATGCAGATGTCCGCTTGTATTTTTCAACAATCTACTTCAATAACTACAGGATGGACTCAACACTGACCTTGGTTTCCAGTCCCAGGCTATGAGCTAAGCTGTTCAAAACATGACTTAAATCCAACGACTGATTTGCAAGAAACCCATCACTAAACAGGCCTGGAGTCTGAAGGCACACCATTAGCTTCACACACTGTCTGCTCACAGGGAACAACTCCTTGTTTGCTCTGACATACCTGACAACCTGACAATGAATGAATAGGGACACCAAAGTTTATAAACTCTTCATTTCTTTAATCATCAACTCATCTTTTGTGCTAACTGGCAACTGACAAAACCAAACACCTCCTTGAAGATAACTTAAGAATCACCAGAAGATCACTTGCCAGCTAATGCAATGCGTAGTTACACCTTTAAAGAAAAGTTTTCCTGTGTGCTAACGTTGCCAACTCCTACAATTTTTACCACAAAGCTATATAACATTGGGTATTTTTTTTGATGCTCTGGCTTCTGGAATCACAATATTAAATGAATTTCCAGGAATAAGAGAACTCTTAGGTCCCTCGGGATGTGCTGCAAGCTTCCCTATTTCAACATTTTGAAGACCTGATCAGAGGAGCTTGGCAACACTGTGTCTGAGTGTTAGGAAAGACTCAGTGACGTATGTTATTACCACTTGTCAGACTCAGATCAAGGAATGCAAACCACTGATAAAAACAAGCTTTTTGAGTACCGTTTCTTGCAGACAGAGGTGAGCTTGTTCTGGCCCTTGGACAGAGCTTAGTACAACCCAGCAGACCCAGGAGAGGGGCAGAGCGGGCTGGGATGGCTGCACCAGATGGGCTGATTCTACCTGATGTCAACAGTCCATGGGGATTTTGCATCCACAGAAGCTGCAGGATCCAGCTGAAGAAAAGACCTGTGCTGCCTATTCTTGTAAGTGAAAAATACAGATCTACGGCCTGCCCTTCAAAAGCGTGCTGCACCTTCCTGTGCACCAGGAAGTCTTGAATATTCAGCAGTTCTGAAAGTCATTAACACCTCCTTTAAGCCTCCACAAATGCAAACAAAGCTAAACCGTAAAAGCAAACCCCTGGAGAAAATAAAACATTAAAATCTTTCTATTTGTAAGAGAGGGAAAATTACCAAATGCATCTCCAGTAAAACATTCCCTTTAGCACTAACCTTTATTATTAAGCAAAATAATAAACCGATAGCTCCTTAGTATTTCCACTAAAAATACAGAGCAGGCAATTAATGTTACACCTCTTCGTGTCTCTATATAGAAGAGAATATTTTTTTCTGTTTTGAAAAAAAATAGATAATATATTTAGTGATCAGCACCAAGTCATGATCACTGAAGGGATCAGAATGAAAATTACCTACAGTGCTTTCCCTGACAGTCCAGCTCTTCCAGCCTGTACACAGGTCTCTCATAATCCCTCACATTCCCCTTTTACATAATCGTACAAAGAAAAAATATTTAGCTATATTTCCATTTTACGTTACAGTGTCTAGATCAGTTCTGACACATACTGAATATTAACAAACTACCTAGAAACAGAGATCATCCTATGTAACATACTTCTATACTTCAACACCATTCACCAGAACACAAGTTTTAATGTCTGCAGATTTTCATAATCTCTCTTAATAGAATCTGTTCCTAATGCCAATTTCTGAACTTGCAATTTCTCACATAGTAGACAAAAACATAAACAGCACTTGTTTCCATTTAACCACTGCAACTGAAAATGAGCATCTGGCCTGATGATCACCACACATTCAACAACACTTAACCAGGATTGCCAAAAGGTTACAAAGAGATCTACTCTCTCAGGTGATACTCAATACCAGTAGACCTGCAGTCCTTTAATTCTTGGGCTTGAAATTAGCATTGTGAAGCAACTGTGGGAAGTCACGAACTATTCTGCTGTATGGAAAGCCCCTGAAAATTACTGTGTCACCAAGGTGGTATACAGTTATCTCAACTTTTCCTTATTATCATGTTGACATGGCCCCAGCAAAGAGCTGGAGTAGTTACACCAAATTTTTTCATTCAATCTGTATACAAACGTTCACCAGGAACTCTTTGGCTGAACAGCAGACTAAGGCACATGTTCGAAACTCTCCACACCATCAGAACATTGGAACGGACATACTGGCCATTACAACCAGAAGTCCACCTACCCTGGTATGCTATCTTTAGCAACAATCATGAACAAACCTCCAAAGAAGAGCCACAAACAGAAGAAGCATTACTGAATGCTTGTAGCATTTCACATATTTAAACTGTCTTATGGCTTTGTACCATTTTTCACATACTTTTGTGAATATCCAACTCTAGTACTTTAGCTACCTAGCTTCTGTCTACAGAGGTGGATAGAGAGTGGAAGGAAGGAGAAAACAGTAATTAATTAAAAATTATAAACCTTGGAATGACCCAGTCTAAGATTTTTTACATGCATTAATGTTTTCCATTCTGATACTTATGTAACTCATACAACTAGGAGGCAAGTAGTGTGTTTCTCAGACGCAAGGAAACCTCCCGCTCTGCATACTGCAGAGCACTGATGCTTGATAGGGAGCAGTGAGTGAGCAGATACAAACCACCTGGGGGTCCAGCCATCTGCCTCTCACCCTACCAGATCAGAGGATCTCAGCGTTAAACCTATTTCCTACCTCAGCAAGAAAATGTGTTCTACTTTTGGCAAATCAATATCTAGATTGGACACTCTCCATTTGCTGTGTAAAAAGGCAACCTTCTTATCCCAGGATGGGTTGTTTTGTTGTTTGGGTTTTTTTTTCCCTTTAAGAAAATGGCAGCTGCCTGAAGCTGTTCAAGCAGCCTGAAACGGTTAAAGGAATCTTGAGGGAGAATTAGGAAGCAAAGTGCAAGTAAGGTGGTCAAAAGTCTGTAATAAATGCTATTTAACCTCTGACTGTCATTCATCATGGATGTCACTGAGCGTGTGCAGCATACAGATAAATGTTAATAAATTTAACAAAAGGTCTTTTCCCACATGTCTTGTTTTTTCTTCTAAATTTTAAGTTTGGTCTGGATTAAGCTTTACTTTTTTTCATTATATCGCATTATCTGGATTAGAAGGCACACAACAGTATTTTACAAACTTTATTTCAATGTTGATAAAACATAATACAAACTCAGCAATTGCTTACCAAATCTCTTCCCTCAAGACCACCCTGAAACTCTAAACAAGTCAAAAGGGCCACACTGAGAATAAATATCAAAGACATTGCCAACGTCATCTTTCTGTTTAATTAGCAGACAAGCTCATTAGCAGAACAGCTGTATAGGAGAGTATGCCTGCAGCCCTTGCTCACATCAAGGACTGCGGAGAAGTGGGCTGGAGTCACACATGCAGAAAGCTGCCCAGCGCTGGCAGCAATAGCAGTAGATGGCAGAACCAGGGACAGGGAAGTCTGTCCTCTAATGAAGGTGAAACTCTGCAGCACACTATGCCATAAAGTGAGATCTGGCATCTTTGGGAGTAAGCCAAACAATGGGTTCAACACCACAGAGCACAACCAGCAGAGCACATCCTTGCTCTGTTTACTGGGTGTATTTTCTGCATGAGGAAGGAGCAGCTGGGAAACACAACCCACGTCCTCAGCATCCGAATGCTGTCTTGTCCCACAGAGCACTACACCATGAACAAACCAATGAAGATACGGGTGGTAAACAAACACTACCATCAGAAAACACAGCGGTATATGTGTGTGTGGGAGGGGGCAAGTGTCTGCACCTAATCTGTGTGGGGTGGGTAATTCACAATCCATGGCAGCCTGCTTCTGGGTTCAAAGAGCCTGTCACTGAGCAGCACTGTTTAAAACTCAGTTAGATTTTAGTACTTGTTCAGCACGCAGCAGCTAATACTCACAAAGTGCTCCAGGAATTGAAAAGAATGTTTGTCTGAACTAAAGGCAGTTCACTGTAGCCTCTCCAGGCAGGAACATATCCACCTAATTATTGCTGGGACGTTGTCAAGCATATTTTAGCTTAAAATACAAACAAAATCTTAATTTTCAATAATTTGAGGATTTCTCCAACTCTTTTCTTTTGAGAAAATAAAATTTGGGGGACTTGAGAATTCACAGCTGTTACTAATCAAAGTTATTTAAGAGACTAATGTGAAACAGCATGTTTGTGAAAGTTCATAATCACAGCAGAATTAAATCATTTTTACAGAGCATTTATTTGAAAAGTTCTGTACACAAACTTTGAATATGGCAGAGAATATTTCCCTTGCAGTTTAGGTTTGATTTCATCCCTGGAAACCGCTATAAAAATCCTGCTTGCTTGCAGCAGGGTTCTTTATTTACACTCAGTTTTAGTTTTAAGACCTGTGACAAACACCAGATTGCTCACGTTCATCACAACGCAGGCAGAGCCGCCACACATACTGCCCTGCCTCCTGGTACTACCCGGCCGGCATGCTGCACTCCTGGCTCACTCCAGAGCAGCCGGCTCGGCAGGTTTTTCCCCTTCGGACATCCAGGTCTGGAGCTGGAAAAGGGGCTTTGAACTTCACATGCCTCCTGGCACATCAGCAGTTACAGCCACAGCATGACAATCACACCTTAAAATGATGATCCCTGCACCGATGTTACTCTTCCTCTACTACCATGACCAACCCTATACTCGTTGCTGGCACAAAGCTGACACAGACAAGTCCTACTCATCTCACCAAGGGTTTTGGGTCCAGCAGGGGCCTGGAGGCCTCCTGCTTCCAGAGCTACGATCTTCTCCCTTTTCCTTCCCCACCCACAAACCCCATCTCTTCAAGAACACAGGCTGCCATTTTTTAAAAAAGATATATCAAAATCTAACTTTTAGGGATTTTAACCTCTGTGTTGAGCTAGGCTTTTCCTTCCTCACTGAGGCTACCAACATTTTTCCTAAACAGTGCCAGGTGCAGGGTTTTTTTTTTTTAAAGGAAGTTTTACTACTTCAGTGGAAACTGGCCAAAAGCCATGAACTTGTTCCAGCCAGCTGACCAGCCAGCTGCAAAGGGTAATGCCAATGCCCTTCCCTCATAGCTGCAAACACATCAACTCACCGTTGGCCTGGCAGCAAGATCATCATACAGCCCATTATCAGCTTCCCTCAAAATGCACATACTGTAAAGCCTCCTTCCACCTCTTTGCCCAAGATTTATTACAACCAAATTGCTTACTGTACTTCTTTTCAGTGCCTCTTCTCTCTGCACTGCTACATGTCAATCTCTTCCTCACAGAAAAAACGCCTTTCCAAAACAATCACTCGAGATGCCCGGCAATGATGGAAAACCTTCTTTTCTCTACCAACAGCCTCTGAGAGAAGTCAAAGGAGTCTCGCGAGATTTACTAGGACAAGGAGGAGGGTGTGGGGATGGAGGAGAGTCCCATCCGGGCTTTCTTCCTCCCCCACTCACCAAATTCTGTACGAAGGGTAAAAAAAATCAGGCAGAGATAACTGTCACTTGCATCTCCCGTTGTCAACTGTTTTTTCCACTCCAAGCTTCCTATATACTTTAGACAGCGACAGCTCATCAGAAAGGAATCGTCCCACAGCATACTGCCAGTTTGTAAAGTAGAGAGACCAATGAAACACAGCACTTTCATCCTGCCCTTCCATCCTATACCATGTCACTTTGGCTATCCCTCTGTACGGCTATGGATGTATACCTACAGATAATTCCCTTAATCCCTCTTTTTCTAGAAACCTTCCACCCCTCAGCCTTGACCTTATATTTAATTTTTGCTCCCTATAACCATTTTTTCCTTAAAAGTTACTCTACATATCTGTGTTTGTCCCATCACTTGTGGGGGTAGTTAAGATCCAGCAAGAGCAGTATGGTACCACAGCTCTACCTGCTCATAATTCCAAGGTTCATGGCTTTCTTGTTGACTTAGTCATGATGTTATCTTTTAAATGATAATGTTTTTGAGAGATTACACATACCAAAAGCACTGATATGCCTCCATAAATTTAACTTCAACTTAATTAACTGGGGAGCACCTATCAAAAATATCTCTCTCTGCTTTAAAATATTTTGAGTGACGCTTCAGTCAAAAAAATGTGGTCAAGATAAAGTGATACCTCAACCAGGATCATCTTAGTGGTTTTGCTATGGGGAAAAAAAAAAATCTGCAAATTATTCATAGCTTTCTTACAATCTCTCTCACAAGCTCACAGAGCAGGCATTAACCTGACATATACACTTTTCCAAATATTATTAACACTTCAAAGACACCACAAATATTGAAGTAGATAAATTCTTTATTACGTATTCTCCTCCAATGTATCCTTCAGCAGGACAACACAGCTTCCCATCTTTTGCCTGCTGAGTTAATGCTGAAAATATGCATTAGGTATGAAGTACTCAGTTCAAGAAGAAGGTTTCATTTAAACTGATAAAAAGTGAGGATTTTTCCTGCAGTTAAGGGAGACATCTTGTCCTTAATTTTCCATTTAGTCATGCAGGTTCCAGAAAAAGATTTAATCTTTTTATATCTCACACTATAACACAAAGTTGCAATGGAGTTTAAAGTAAAGAATGACAGCAGTGACTTTAAGACGTCCTAGTGTTTTCTAAGCCAAAGCCACTGCCAAAAAAAGCGTCCTTGTTTCACACCTGTTGATGTCAATGGAAATACTGCATATGTTCCTAGGAGACCACAGGTTCCATCACAAGAGTGTAATGTAATATTTTATGGAGTATCTCACCTATTTCTTAAAAGATAATCAGTCTAGTTAGTATGATCTGTCTTGTCACTCAGTGGCACCTCTGTTTCATCGTAACTGGTTTCCCCACAGAGTTGCAGAAACTACCCTTCCTTGTCTGAATCTGCGACACCCGAGCTGGAGCTGGCAGTGCATCTACAGAGCCAGGGCTGCTGAGATACCACTCTCAGCAAGATGACTTGGTGCTACAACGCATTCTCCATCTCTTTGCACCTTGTGTCAGTCACACAGAAAATCCAATGCTGTCTCCAATGTACAACCTCTCTATTTCCCAGGCTATTCAGTGAGTATTGAGGTGGGCTTGGGACAGATGCCTACTGAGTCTGTGGTTTTACAGAGAAGAACTGAAGACTTTCAATCTTAACTTCTCCAAACCTGAAGTTACTAGCTTGCACAAAGTAGAAAACTAAACAAACGCCTGGCCTCAAAATTCTCATTTACCAGCAGGTAACAGGTGTGAGTGAAGCAATCAGACAGCATGTTTATTTGCATATGAATTCCCATGCATCACAAATGCACTTCCAGGCATCACCTTCATGATGTACCCAGGAAGAGAAAGCTTGGAGTCTTTAACAATTCTTTTGGCATGTCTGATTTATCTATGTAAGAATTTGAGTTCCGTTCTAAGTTTCTACACATTTTAGCCATTACAAATTTTAAACACACACAACTCACTATTTTTGTAAAAAAAGTGAGACCTGATCAGATGAGCTGAAGAACTGAGTGCTTTCTTCTTTGAACACATCACCTTTCTTCTACACACAATGCCAGCTGCTTGCCAGCAGCTTTCTACACAAGGCTCTACCTAAAAACACCTGCAGGCTTGCAGATCTAAGACTGAGGTGTGGATTGAGCAGAGGGCAAAGGTATGAACGGGGATCAGAAGAAAGCCTCTGTCCACAGAGCAATAGCAGGATGCAAATACAAAACTGCCACCTTTTCAGAAAGGTTTCCCCCACATGGGAATCCACTGTATCCTGGCAAGATAGATTTGGGGGAGGCACCAATTTAAAGCCACAAGGGAAGTCAAGAGGCTCAAAACCAGCACGTGAGCATAGGCATTAGCCAGCTGGGCCCTTCTGCCGATTTCTCAGCCTGCGTGGATCTCAAGAGATCAGAGAGAGCAGAACTACTGCAAAACACGTAAAATTCTCTCCATGGGTATATCTTGCTTTGAAGTAAAAAACCAACCAATCAAACAAGAAAAACCAAAACATGCTAACCCTTGCAAGTTCTTTTTGTTGAGACTTGAGCACTTGGGCTTAACTCCTTAATGCAAAAGTAACTCTTTGATGGCTAAAAGAACCACTTCCAGAATCTGCATGTTACCTGTTCTGGATCCAGAATACGACTATCGTAGAGAAAACTAAGGCTGAAAGATGCTGTGCCTCAAGCAAGAAACAAATGAAATGGTTTAAAATAAGCACTGAGTTCACATGGGACTGACCTGAGGCAAAATCCAAATCCAAATGCACCCTATTTTCTAAAGAAGCTAAAAAACTTGACTGGAAAACTGAAAATTAAAATGGCTTTCAATTTGTGATCAAACCTATTTCTAGCTGATTTCTAAGTCACTTTTAAAATAACGAATTACTTTAATTACTATTTCTTTATTCTTCTAAACACTGGGACAACACACAGCTGCTGCAGTTTATTCTTCTGCATCTTGCAAAAATTTTAATTCTAAATTCTGGAAGCTCTTTAAACATAAGAGTATTTAAATACTCTTTTGAGCTACAGAAGATATTCTTCATACAAGCAAGGGGAAGTGCTAGAACTACTGCCAGAAACTATTTAATGGCTTGAAGCAATTTCTACCCTTCTGTTTGAACAGCAGGAAAAAAAAAAAAAATTGTTTAAAGGACATGCAATTTCTATTTTCACCTCTCCCTCAAAAATCCAATTAATTTGCCTTAACTTCTGTTTTTAGCCCCCCTTCCCTGTGTTTATTGAAGAACGAAAGAGTAAGATAACAGGAGCTCAAGACAGATCAAGCAAATGTTAAACACCATTTTGTTAATATGCACTGCCACTGTTTCTGCTCAGTGCAAATTGTATTATTTTGTGTTCAACTGGTTGCACTTGTATAGTTTGACTGTCTTATCTATCCTGTAGGGCTGAGCGAAACAGTGCAACCACTGAAACTAAACATGAATTTATTTTCTGTAAAAGCAGGGCTGAGACATGAAAGCTGTGAAAGAATCTTGTTAGCAATTCCTTGTGTAGGCAGCATGTCTCACTTTAATCATATGCATTACGGCCTTTACCCGTTACTGCAAATTCACTCCTAGAGCTTTTCTGCATACCAGTTTGACTAACCCACTTTCTCATGTCTCTGTATAAGAAAGCTGAAAACTATATTGCTTTCTTATACTGCAAACAGCAAGACAACACACACAGAGACAAAATCGGTGCCTTTGAAGAACATGGCTTGTGTCCATCATTTCTTGCTTCTGTTCCATGTTTTTCACTACCCTCGTTATCATCTGGACGCCTGAAGCGTCTGCACTGAGATTTTGAAACACAAGAGGGCAGGCTACATGCAAAGGAAAAAGCACAGTCCATTTTGCTGTTAGTTTTCGCAGCGTAAATAGCCCAGTTGAACAGGCTGTAGGAAAACCGTGAGATAAGCATTTCTTGCTTTCAGCATAAAAAAATATGTGACGAAGCTCTTCCTATGTTTCTCTAAACAATACTCTACTAGTTACAGCTGTACCCCTGCACTGGAAACTGTGTCAAAAGGTGAAAGTTTTTTTCTCCTGAAATCCGTAGCAATTTCTAAGGCCACACTGTAACGGTAAGAAAAGTTACTAGCCCTCTTTCTAGGCTTTGACATGCAATCTAATGGAAATGCAATGGATTCTCTCTCAGTAAATTCCACCCGTTGAAATCTTTAAGGCTTTCCCCATACATGTATTTCGGTAAATGGGCTGTGTTTGCTCTTACACAACCATGTTTTTTAAATGCAGGCAGTTGTTAGAGGCTGTCATACGACGGTTGTCTAGAAGTAGCACTCTAGCCCCCCTACTAACACATTCTCTGATGGTTTACTGTTGAAAAATTTCCAGTAATAGACTCTTTGAAGCTAAAATGTCAATTCAATGTATAGAAGCCATTACAGTACAATGCCTTCTTGATGGTTTTCATACTAATTTGCTCATGAGTTAATTTCCTCCAAAAATTTTAAATTTCAGTAATTAATAACTCCTACTTAAGTCAGCAATGTTTATGTCACCGATAAGAACAAGTCAGAGGTTAGCTTTTCTAGACAAACCCCATGCCTGCTGAAATAAATATGGACATGCAATCTTGAAGCAAGACGGTGCCCTCCTTTTTCTGTTTGATGTTAACAGATCAAAAGTTAGATCCTGTTAACCCATATTTTTGTGCCTTGGCCCAGCTCTTCTGCACTTACCTACGTGAACAATGTAATTGGTTCTGATGACATGTTCATGTAAGCTAAGGCTATTTGTTTATTCATAGAGGTTTACAGATGGGATTCCAGATATTTAGATCTCAGGACTCTGGCACAAAGGAGGAGGTCATGATTAGTTCTTCTAAAAAACCAGTGGTATAAGCATCCATGAAGGTGCTGCAGATTCTTAAAAGTTCTTTAAGTTCTTTGACTATGATAACAATGAATTCTTTCAACTGTTTCAAACTAAAATGGATTACCAACCATTTATAGCAAAAAAAAAAAAAAAAAAAGGAGAAAAAAGTCTGAAGAACTAATTTGCTATTCAAGGTAAATCAATGCAAGCATTCTTACAGACCACTTCTCCAACATTAGCAGTCATTATATGGTCTACACTTTCCACCCTTCTGTAGCACATCACCAGTATTTAGTTGCACCAACATGCTAACAGAAAGGGCTTGGCTGAATTGCCTCTCTCACATAAACAGCATCTGAGTTGGGTGTTGTTTGGGTTTTTTTTTTTTTTGCAAATGACAGTACCTCCAGGATTTCAGCTACACAAGAGAGTTTATGACAAACACAGATGAACACAAACAAAAACAACTGGTCAAAAATGTGAAGGGTGCACCAAAAAGGAATCAGTATGTCAGACAATTTACTCTATTCCACACTTTGTCTTTTATTTTCAAAGTGTCTCTACTTTAACACATGTATGTAGTACACTAAGAAAAATCTTCTGACAAATCAGAACTGCATTATTCTCACAGTCAGCCAGTCAGTCACCAGCCTTCATTTCACACCTTCAGGCTATTACCTCCAGGTTGGCTAAATTTGCCTTTTGGACTACACATGCTGTTGAGCTTTCTTTCTTGTTCTTTTTTTTTTTTTTTTTTTTTTTTTTTTAGATCTTGGGAAAGGAAGTGTTCTGGCATATCTCTAGGTCTTATGCTTAGAACAGGATAAAGCAAAAAGACGACACCACCCTACAGTATACGCGTCTCGTGATGGAATTAATCAGTGTATCTGAACATGCTGAACTTCCCTACAACAGAATTAAAAGGAAACACCTTGCAGATAATAATGAAAAAGTGTAGTAGCTCATGCAAAAATCTTTCCTCTTCCCACAACAGCTAAGGATTCAGTTCTTAATTTCTTTTTAAGGAACAAATTTCTATTCAACTTGAAGAATAATTTCACCAGGTGATAAAAAAGCATCCCAGAGAATCACTAGAAAAAAGTTAGTCGTCTTACTTCTTTGTGAAACCTGAAAAGTCTCTCCTCTCTAACTCCTTTCCAAGAACAAAAAAAATTCTGCACAATGTATTTCTATAAAAAGAAAATCTTACTGCATGGACACAGTTCTCAAAAAATATGTTATATAAGCACCCTCCTATAACAGACTACAGCAAGTTTTAAAAAAATCAATTTAACTATGGTAATTTCTGATTAATATGGTCAGGATCAGTAAGCTGTAATTGCACAAGCTGTGCATTTGTAATTAATAAGCACAAATTATTCAGAAGTGGAATGGGTTGAACACTGTTAGAAGTTCATACACACAGTACCAAATTCTGTTCACATAGAAAACCAAATTCAAGACTTGATTTTAATGCATGATACCCTTCTTTCATTAGAGCGCTATGATGAAAAGCCAGTACTATAAAGACTATGACCTGAGGTTGAGGATTGCAGTTAAACAGCCTGTGATCCTTTCTATATAATAAAAACGTCATTTTGAATCAAATACCAGGCTACACTTAGCCATGCTCATGGTGTGAAGTACTACTCAAGAAAGATAATCCCATGGGACTCAACCTCTACTTTACCACCAGGTGACAAACACTGGGCTTTACCCTGTGTGTAGAGCAAGAGGTGGAAAGGCAGCTCCAGGCGGCACAAAGGCATTCTATCCCATCTTTTTCCTTGCCCTGGTGTTTCGGGACAGGCTGTAGTAGTAGCCTCCTGGCCCGTGTCTATTGCAACTACAGTATTTCCCACGCAGACCCAAGGCGCGCAGGCCAGGGCTTCGGCTACCCTCCCTTCACTCCTCGCCATCCACCAGCTCCAAAGGATCATCGGGCAGGAGTGTACTCTGCCCACACCTGGAGACCAGCTGCAGGCACCAGGATGCTCCGAGGCTGAATGGGGGACAACTTTCCTCTCTCTCATGTCCCTTTGTGAGCGTACAGCCCAAACCAAGCTTTAGCCTTCCAGGGACATTCAGACAGTAAGATGTTGTTCAACATGTGCAACATACAACAACTACTTTCCCAAAAATTATTATTTTCTTTCCTTGATGAGATCAGTACATTTGATGCTGAAAGTCAGCTGCTGGGGATGCAGAAAAACTTTTATGACCAAACCATAAAGAAACTGAAAGAACTATATTGAGCTATAAATGGAGTAAAGGCTTGTTGTTGAGGTGTTCAGTAGAAACTCTTCCTTTAATCTCCAACAGGAACAAGACTGGGCCTCTATATTGACTATACAGTCACTTATCACTCACTCCTCTGTTTCTTGGAGGTAAAAAATAAATAATAAGCAATAAAAATCATTACTTAATGTCAAAGAAAGTACAAATGTACCTTACAGAACTGCTTAAATTAATTTCTGTACAGAGCAATTCTATATCTGACCTGAAACTAAATGGAGTATAATAAATTCTAGGAAGAAAAACTACTGAATTTGCACCTCTACAGCTTTTGACCTAAGAGATTTTTCCACTGTAACAATTGTCTTATGCAATCACCAGCTCCCTTCCAAAAGGACCTACAAAATGACCAGGGCACATTATTTTGTTTTATCAGACTGTCAATCTGCTACATACATGCACATTGTGAGTTTAACAGGAAAAATGGCTGGGATTCATTTCACATAAAATATGTGTATACGACACAGTATGCAAAAGCCAGACTATAAACCAGAAACTTCCATACTATGTGAGAGTATAAAATTACAAATCCAGATTTGCTGTGCATCTACCAGCAAGCAAAGCTTTGTCATCTTTAAAATTCATGTAAAATTTTTGGACTCTGATTTGTTCAGTTGGTAGGACTCCTGAGGGTGGAGTACAAGTAACAGGCACATGTTCTCAATCCGCTTGTTGATTTCACTTGAAAAATTGTGAAGATTGGATAGTAAAGTCCCAAGCTGAAGCTTTAAAAGTCATCTTTGAATGCAAGCTAACCATCTGAAAGTAAAAAAAGTGGCTAATTTTCCAGATTAGTTCCAATTGTACTGAATTCTTTAAACTGCTCAGCTTTTAACATAATTCTTTGCTTGATGTGAATATTGAAGGCTTTTTTTGTGTGTGTGTGAACAGAAGATATGTACCAAGCTTATCTATGCAAGAACCAAATTATTTTACTAGAACTAGAGGGAAGTCAAGTTAATTCTGCAGGCACTGTAACATAAAGTGCAAAAGAAATGGGACTTTAAAATCTGCTAAAACATGTGACTTACTACTGCTCACACAGAAGTAATGAAATTTTTTTTTCTCAATGGGAAAAGGAAAAGGAGACCATGATTTGCTTTGTGAAAGATGTTTGTGCATTATTTCGTATTATGCATAACTGACAAAACTATTAATATTCAGCAGTACACTGACAATTCAGTCTTCCAGCTACTTTCCTGTTAGACCTATTCAGTACTTTACCATTTTTTTCATTTGTCAAAAAAGCCATTTCTGACTACTCACAGCTGCACATTTCTGAAAGTATGCATGCTTTAACGCTGAATCTGTGAACAGGTATTTTAACATTATTAAAATAAATACTGCCAATGCCAACACAGTGCCGAAAGAGCACTAGTTCTGTCTGAAAAAAGTTTATTTCCCCTTTTTTGCTCTGTAATTCAAGCTGCTCTACTGCTAACAAAAGGGTACTTACTGTCATTTTATTAAATTTAAGGTAACAATAAACATTAACTCAGTCTCAAACATGATGTCATGCTGTATGTAGCTAGGTTAAAAGAGTATGTAAAACAAATTACCTGGATTGCTTAGGAAACCCTAAATGCCCTAATTTACCCAACCATTTATCAGCAGAACTAATGAAAAGCCTTTTTTGCTCTTGCAATGGATAAAGGTAGCCATTAGTCTCTGAAGTGTACAATTTTACCAGCAAGACAAAACAAAAAGCAAATCTTGGGAGTAAATATCAGCTGGACGTTCACATAACAAGGTCCAGAGAGACATATCCAGAAGTTTCCTCTTTTAATCCAACTCTGAATAATGTTGGATGTTGTTCTCTGTTCTTTCAGAGCTCTTCTACTGCCAAAATAACTGCAAGGCTTGCAAGTCCGAGTATATCTCAAGCCTTTCCCAAGGCACCCCAACACTATCTGAGGCACTGAAACTATGGCAACCGAATAAGAAAGCAGCTTCCATGATTAATAGATGAAGATCCCAGCGACACCGTCTAGCTAGGCCATAATTCAGGAATGCAGGAGGAATTAGCATAGAATCCGTCTCAATCTACCAATAAAAAGTAGCTTTCGAAAGGCATCAACAAAACAGCAATTTTTTTTCTGCTTAAAAAAAATATACTAGAGAACTATAAACTGTTCAAATTCTCATTAACATTTCAATGAATGGCTGCCTCGAGTGCAAGTAATAGATAAATGTTCACGCACAATGGTGAAGGAACCAACATAACAAATTTCCCATCTGACTATCAAAGCCATACACAGGAATAGTCAATACGTAGCACATCTGAGTGAAGCTGAGCAGACAGAGATAAGAAAGTAGAAATAACGTTTGCTGCAGTCAGGAATACAGTTTTTCCCATTGTGTTGGGGATTCATATGAAAGAGTACTTTTTCCATCCGCTGAACTGGAACACCCAACCATATCTATTATATACTCTACACATTTTCATTACTAGAAGGCCCTGTGAGTTTGTCAGGGTCACTGCAAAATTGATGAGGGTTAGGAATACCTTTTTTTACGTACGTGATCAAACTTCCGCTATTATCTCCAGTAAAAATACTAGTATTATAGTCCTCATTCACTAGATGGTCTCAGATTAAAGCGAAAGGGCGTAATAAAAATATTCTTTATTTCTTTCCACTTTCATAAACATTAAGTTTTCACTACAGGCAATTGGCTACAGAGATCTTAAAAGCAGAGGAATGCTTTTTTTTTGCCCCTATCACACAAAGGGTATAACCCTGCAGGCAAGGCACGGCTTTACCTGGGGAGGGTGAGACACAAGGAGCCAAAGGCTTCCCATACTGAGGACAGCACACATGCTGCCATGTCACACGATGTGCTGCAACGCTGTGCATCTGCCCTCAGAAACTCTTTAACTTCAGCATTGTATGAATGTTGTAAAACTATACCGCTGTAGAAAGTTCCTCGGTAGCAGTTTTTTTGGTAGCTAAAAAAACCCCCGAAAGAAATGGCACGGGGGAGTCCACGATATGTGAATTTCAAGTATCTAGTATAAATACTGTATATAGAAATGCCTATTATTAACAATACTTTTAAAGGAAAGGTCATCACTGAATGTAGTGAATTACCATATGTCTTCACTCTAGAGATAGAGGAACTGGCAGTTCTGTTAATAGCTGGTTTATCTACTTCATTTTACACCTCTATTTCAGCCGCTAAAGAAACATTTTAGGGCTTGGGGAAAAATTCCTTTCATGCAAAAATGATGCTATTCACATAGAGCATAGTACACTCCTCCTTTTGGCTGATAAATAACTACAGTTCTATACTGGGAGAGACTTCAAGAGGTTTTGCGAATTAAAGGATAATTCATGTTGGGTTTTTCTCATCTCCTTCTTCCTTATCTTAAAGCTGTTTTTTTTAAAAAGTGATATACCTACTTCCTTTTTTCTTAAACTACAGCTGGAGCTAAACTTTAGATTTCAGAGGGCATAAGTCTGGCAGCCCCATTTATGTTCATCTGGTCCAGGAAAGCTGAGAACATGATTATTTTACAGGGGGAGGCATAGATCTCTCATCTCCTTCCCTATTTCCAGTGATCCCACTATTAACTGTTAGCAGCCTTTGTAAGGCTGAAACAACAAAAACGGCAAATGCCTCTATGCCTGTCTTTCAATGAACGCCTCCTAAGGCTTCCAGAATACCCGATGTTGTAGGTGCATACCTCTTTTCTTCTATTTTTTTTCCCTCTCTCAGTTCCCACACCGGATTTAATTTTGAACCCTTTCACATCTTCCAGCTGCTAAAATAGGATAGGTAAACCAGCAGCTTGGGAGGACACGCAGGACACGCAGTATGTGTAAGAGTAACACAGTAGGTGGCACTCTTCCCTTTAAATCCTACAGCAATGCCTCGGAGCTGTGCTGCCATACTTGCTATGTTGCAATCCAGACCCAAAACCAAAGCATCGTTCACCATGGACGGTTAAAGATCCCTTAACACTGTACAAATGTGAATGTTATTTCCACAGCCACAGGTAACTGTTG
This sequence comes from Leptosomus discolor, assembly GCF_034619465.1. NCBI lineage: Eukaryota > Metazoa > Chordata > Aves > Leptosomiformes > Leptosomidae > Leptosomus > Leptosomus discolor. Next base: position 25,078,126 of record NC_141419.1, read on the forward strand.
AGTTGTGTCACAAGACAGCACATAATGAAAATAAAGACACGCAAACTCCAGCCTGCCAGGTTTGCACGTAAACTGGGGAGGCCCACTTCTGCCTTCACATACCATACACACATCTAAGCTGTTCCTCACTCAAGTGACTGGTGCGACAGGACAAAAATAAAAATATTCCTATAGAGAGATGTCAGGCTGAGGCCCAGGCTTTCCTCCAGCTGCTTGTTTCTGCTCTTGAATGCTGTTCATGGCTCCTGCATGCTGTTGATCAGCAGCCAGACTCCACGCTACTACTGACTGTATCTTACTGCCAAAATGCTCTCTGTGTATGCCTCACCCACCTCAGAATAATCCTGATACACAGAATTAATGAGCATAAAATGCTCAAATGGCCACCAGTAAAAATCACTGCTTATTTTTCTTATTTTTCTGTTGCCCCATGAGGACAAAGCTTGTCACAATTTGCCAGATGTGACTTGCTCCATAACATGCACACCTAGGTCTGACTTAACACTGAAGGTCAATCCAGAGCAAATGTACTTGCACCACAGCTTCAGGTCCTCACCAAGTATTGATTCCCAACAGAGAACAGTATTTTCACATTAGGGCCTAAAGATGAAAAAATGTCCCTATTTGAGTAATATTTCAGCAACTGCCTTTACTCTCAGAAGATTACTCAGGCAAGCAAGGCTTTGCTGGGTGAGCAAAGCTTACTTGGGTAAACAAGAGTGGGAAGGATAAGGGATAAAGATTTACCTCCTTAATAAATGAATAGTAGGAGGTAAAACACTGCAGCATCTGTATCAAATTAGGGTAGTGCAAACTTCTGGTTTAGTACGGTTCAACTTTTCTCTAGCATATGCTGCATCTAATAAACTTGAATGTTACTTTCCAGAATTTACCAGGTTGTTTGTTTTCAGCATGCTGCCATAGTGTATGGGAATCAGGTACTATACACAAAACATTTGTTTGGGTAGCATAACAATGTGCTCTTGCAAACAAGTTGGATGTAAGGCATGTATTAGCTCAGGTCAATTTAATCCTAAAACATTTTATGTCTCCCCTGCTGTAAACCATGTGAACTCCTTTCATGTGTATTTATGTATCGCTCTTCAAAACAAGATGACAAATTTCCCCTTCCCTTCACAAAACATGCACAAGCAAGTTCACAATCACCTACTTCCTTTTTAATGCAAACAGTTCTAGTCTGGAGTTATCACAGGTCATTAATTTGATCTCTCTCCTTTTCTTTTTATTTTTTTTTCTTTTCAAAAATTCAATGAAGGCAACTCCTTACCCTTAGCCTGACCTACTTCTTTCCTCAGTCTTAAACTCTGATAACTGTGATCCTCTATTTACAAACATTAAGAAAGGACTATGGCTAATATTCACTTTCATCTTCAAGTAGCTAGAAATGTTAGCTAGTTGTGTTTCTCATAGATCTTAGTGTCCAGTTATTTTTTGGTTCAAATAGTATGAGTTCAGTTGATAAGGTTGGTTTTTCCATTAAGAATATACAGTTTTAATGTAGCGTAATTGAGAATACATAGAATATCTGTGACCATATGATTCATCTTCCCTGAAAGTATTCACCCATGCTTCAAGCATTTGATTCCTACTACATGAAAAGCAAATGTTGCAAATATACTTTATGGTATTACTTACAATTTTAAAATTCATTTAGCATTCAGACAGAAACTTCATCTGGGCATTCTGCAACTGAACTAAACTTCCATGAAAGCTAGAGATTTTCTTCAGTAAGAAGTGGTGGAGAATGGAGATCAATGCTTTTACGCAGAAGAAACTATTCAGCTTTACAGAGAATTAGCACACATCCTCTTCGTCTATGAGAAGCCACCATATTAAAAGCTGGTTCCTTTTAGATAAAGTTATACCCTAGACAGTGAAACACCTTGGCAACTGCACCTTTTTAAACGTGAAAAACCTTCCCTATCTTACTGAAACTGGTATTTGCTTTCAATCACATACGAGGCAGTTCTATGCAGAAAGAGTTTTGCTGGAGCAGACTCAAATTTCCTCACAATACACCACCTCATCACCAAAAAAAACCCCCAAAAAAGGACAAAAAACCAACCTCCCCCCCAAACCCTCCAAAACCAACCAATAAACCAGAAGTTAACCAGTTAACCAGAGTAAGAACATTTTGCTTTTCTGGTCTGAAAACAAATGGCAAAGCGAACCCTGAACATGATAACAGCTGCATAAATCTTACTCTGACAGAAATACCACAGACTCCTCAAAATCTCCACGAGTTCTGTGATTAAAAGAGCCTGTCTCTGCTGGACTTTCTCACGTTGATGCCAAAGGATCTGCCCGCCAAGTAAGGATTACTTGGTTGAGAATGGTTCACTGGATGACACTTAGATAAAATGAATGCAAACCAAAAGCAGTCACTGAACAGATTTTTGCAAAGACAGTGGGAAAATCATGCCTCTAGCTACTACCTTTGAGCTTATCTTAATAATTAATATCGTTGCTAGATGACATTAAACAAAAGTTAGCAGAATCTATGTCAAATAATAAGCCACCGCATGCAGCCCTGTGACAGAAAATGGTTGTGGACATTTAGCTCTTCGTTATTTACAACACCTGCAAGCCGTGTGTGCTCCTTTGGAAGATCAAGCATTCAACTTGCAGAGTCGGGAATTAACGTCTTTCACAATTTATCAGAGCTGACTAAAGCCTTTATTTGTGCTATTAGTGAAATAATTTTCTGTCTACAGCAGCTAGAGATCCGCGCTGCACAGACGCGGGCACAAACGCGCATGTTTACAAACTTCAAAAGCAGCAATTAGCTCGAGAGAGGAACAGGAGAACAAACATCCCTCTGAACAAGCGGTCAAGGTTACAAAAAGACAGAGCCATTTGCCTAAGGAAAGCCCAGCAGTTACCGCCTTGCGACTCACCCTGGGAAGAGCCGGGACGCCAGCGCCGGTGGGCAGGAGGGCATCTCCGCTCCAACTGACCGGGCTGCAGCGGCCGCCTGAGCCCCGCTTTCCCCCCCGCCAGCCTCCCGCCCGGAGCCACCCCCGGGAAACACCTCCCCTGTCCGGGAAGGAAGGAAGGAAGGGGCGGTGGGACGGCCGAGCCTTCGCAAGAAGCAGGTACTTTCTCCACGCGTGATGAAGGAACCCCAAACTTTTCGCCGCCCTCCCCGGCGGCAGAGCGCGGGGCGGTGCTGACCCTCAGCCAGCCCCAGGGGGCTGCCCGAGCTGCCGCCGCCACCCCTCCGCCCCTCGGCTCCGCGTCCCCAGCGCACCGCCGGCAGGAGCACGGTCCGGGGGGGCCGTGCTGGCTCCCGCTCCTGCGGAGCGGCAGCCATGGCCCCTAACGCACCTCGCCCTCAGCGGGGAGCCTTCCCTGCCCCTGCATACACGGCGACGGGGTGTGTATCCGTGTGCAGGGAAATCCCTTCTCTCCTCGGCATCCCTCGCCAGCTCAGCATAAGCGGCACGAAGGCGCCCCGCTCCCGGCGCCCCCCTCCGGCCCCGGGGCTCCCCCGCGGGGCGGGTGCGGGGCGCCGCGCCGCCAGCCCGCAGCCCCTCTGGGAGGGCTGGCCGAACAGGAACTCCTTTGTGCTGGGCAGCCCTGTTATTCCCCTTTAGAAAAACTTTATCTTTTCCGCCGTTTCGCCCGGCTCCCCCGGGGCCGGAGGGAGGAGAGGGGCTGAAGGAGCGGCAGGGCAAGGGCGGAGGGAGGGGAGCTAGGCTGCCCCGCGATGCTCCCCGCCCGCCGGGCCGGAGCGAGGGGACTGGTCTCCCCTGGGCTTGGCCCGCCTGCCCGCGTTCGCCAGCCGGCGAGAAGTGCCTGACAGAGCTACGGGCCCGCGAGGGAGAGGCTGGAGGCGGCCGGCAGAAAGGGGCGGGGAGCAGCCCTGCCCCAGAGCCACCCTTCTCCTCGAGGCTGCGGGAGGGCAGCCGGCAGCCCCCCTCCGCCGGGGCCGGGGCGGAGGTGAAGGCGGACGCTGTCCGCAAGGAGCGGGCGGGGAGAGGAGCCCGAGGCCCCAGCCCACGATCGCGAACAAAGCCCGCGGCAGCGTCGGGGGCTGCGCCCCGGCAGAAGTTTCCTCGGTTCCTGGCCCCTTCCCTCAAAACGCAACCCAACCCTTGGGGGGAAAAAAAAAAAAAAAAAAAAAAAAAATCAAAATAAATAAATCAGCCGCAACCCAACTACCCCGCATGGAAAAGCGGGGACCGCCGGGGTAACCTCTGCACGGAGCACCACATTCTCCTTGTAACAAAGACCCGCACCCCCGACTCAGCCCCCCGCGATGCCCGGCGGCCCCAGAGTGAGCGGGCGGTGGCCCCGGCGTCCCGCGGCCGCCCAGGTCCCCGCGGCGCCCTGGCGGGCGCGACCCCCTGCCGCCGGCCCGCGGCGAGCAGGGCTCGGGGCTGGGGAGGGGGAGAGGAGCCCGAGCACCGCACATGCAAGTCGTGCCAAGGGGCTAGGGAGGAAGGCTAACACGTTAAGCACTTACGGGTTGGGGGAGGGGGGGCGGGAGAAAAAGAAGGCAAAAAAGAAAAGCAAGGCGAAGCCACGAGATGCCTGGAAAGTGGCAACAGCAAGCGCAGCGTGTGCACTTGCAGGCGGCTCTTCTCCTCCTCCCTAGGCGCTGCAAACGCTGTCGAGTCAGAAAGCAGCAGCCAGCCTTAAACCACATACCATCCTCGCTCCTCCCGAGCCTGCCGGTGCGACCCGGGAGCCTTCCTTTCCGAGCAACCCCAAAACATCAGGTAGGGATACGGACGGGGAAGTACTGTACCTTTTCGATGCATGTATCTAGGCAGCTAGAGGACAGAACTAGCTGATGTAGTGTCCCATTTAGTAATCCATTTAAGGGGATCTCTCTGGGAAACTGGAGCCACTCTCTCCTTTGCAATCCTTTGTCATTACTACATGTGTGCTTCCCGGGGGATGGAATATTTAATATTTCTACTTTCAGAATTGCAAATGCAATTTGTTCATTTCCAACGATGGGCGAAAAGAAGGGAGGGAACAGGGAGAAGGGAAAAAAAAAAAAAAAAAAAAAAAAAAAAGAGAGAGAAAAAAAAAAAGCGTTAGCAACTCCTCTCCAGAACCAAATTCCACTACGGTTCCACTCCAGTAAGTCCCCTTCAGTCGCGCCTCGGGAGGTAAGTCATTTCGGGGTCTCCTCCTGCTCCCTCTCTACCAAAAGTGCTCCCGGTGTGACGGCTGCTTCAGGAAAACTCCTAGGCTGGAGGCACTCGCCGTGCCTCGGCAAGAAAGCGCAGTCGCTCCTCGCCCCGGGCTGCCGGGCATTGGACTGTGCGCGGCGAGGACGGTGGAGCCGCTCTCTCCCGCTGCCGCCGCCGCCGCCGCTGCCTCCCCTCGGCGCCCGCCGCCCACCTCCCTGCCCCTGGGACGCGGCTCCGCCGGCGGAGGCGGAGACAAAGCCCGGACTGGACCGGGGCGGACGGGCGCGCCCCGCTCCCCGCCCCTCTTCTCGCCCCGCCGCGACGGGCGGGGCACGTGCCGGGCAGCCCCGCCCCGACGGGCGGAGGGCGGTGCCTTCGAGGGGGCGGGGCTGCAGCGGGAGGGGCGGGGCGGGGCCGCGGCTCGCCGAGCCCCGGGCGGGGGGCCGGCAGCAGCGCGGGGGAGGCGCGTGTCGGTGCGAGCGGGGCGGGGGCGGCTCCTTGCTCCAGCGCTCTCTACCGGTCGCGCTGCTGCAGGCGACAGTTCCCCGCCGGCGCGGCGCCGGTGCTCAGCGTTACCGGGCTTACGACGAGCAGGTGTAAGCGGACGGGACCCGCTACACCCGGTCCCCGCCCGGTCCCGCGGAGCTGCCGCCTCCTCCAACCATCACGGTCTTTCCGCGCTCAATGAGGTCGCGAAGCCGAGGGTGCGGAGATGCCACGAGCGGCCAGAGTGCCCGGACCCGCACAGTGGCGGGCAGCCGGCCGCAGCTCGGCGGGGGATGCGCGGCTCTTCCGCGGGCTGCGGGCGCGGCAGGAGGGGCCGCTGCGGAGCCGGCGGCGGCGGCGGGCCCCCGCGCTCCTGCTGCCTGGCAGAGGGCCCCGGGCCCGGCCGTATACCCCGGGCGCATCCCCGTATCCCGGGGGGAGCGGGGTCCGGGGCCGCAGCTGGCGGCTGGCGCAGGTCTTGGCCGTCCGCTCGTCTTCCTCTCCCCCCCTCCCTCCGCCCCAGTCCCGCCCCGGTGGTCGCTCGCTGCGCTAATCCCTGTCTCGGAGCCGATCCAGCCAGGAGCAGGAGCGAGCGGCGCTAATACGTTAATCCCCCTCTCCCCGGCGCCGCGCCGAGGCGCCCCGCCGCCGTCGCCGCCGGCGGTAATCCACGCGGCCTGACCCCGCTGCGGCCGTGCGATGCGGGGGCCGTGCCGGGAACCGCTCCCCCGCCGCCGCCGCCGCGCGGGGCGCTGAGCCGCCCGCCCCGGCCCCCCGCGCATTCCCTCCCGTCCCGCCGCCGCCGCGGCCCCAGGACGGCGGCCCCGAGAGCGGGAGGTGAGGGGCCGCCGGGCTCGCAGACCCCGCCGGCACCGGGCGGCGCTCGGCCGCTGCCCGCAGGCGCGACCGCCGTGGGGTCCGGTTCGCCCGCTCCTGGGTCCGGCACTCCGCGCCCGTGGGGCGGCCCCCCCGCGCCCCGCTGACCTCGGAAAGAAACGGGACTCGGACGGACCAGCTGCGGGAGCGGACTACGGTATAAACCCGACAAAATAGCCCAAACTCGGTAGATGGCAATCTGCGTGCCCGTCTCTTTGGCGGCGGCATGCAGTCCCTCAAGAGTTTTAGCAGTAATTTCCACCCTCTAGATCTCGCCGGAATAACGCTGCGAGGAGAGCCTCTAGTTCTTTCAGCGCGAAGGTATCTAGTTTCCGGAGGATTCATTTACATGTGCCATAGCTTTAACATGATTTATACTTTTTTTTTTTTTTTTTTTTTTTTCCCAAACCAGATAAGGGAAAGCACAAACTACAACTAGGGGATTTGCTGTCAGGCCACGAAGTGTGGCATTAAAATTAAAATAATTACTTGTTTATGACAGCTGTTTTTCTGCCTTTTATTTTCAGATAATGAAAGGACTCTGAGAAGTTGGTTTTCATCCGGTATTTGATTTGGGATCTAAAATTACACACACATTCATTCAATTTCTAGTTGTTAGATTACAAGGGAAAAAATTCATCTGTATCAAGGAAAAGTTTCTTCTTTCCTTTCAGTTTAAACTGAATGTATACTTAGGATAATTTTCTGACCAAAGGAACTGAGACTTACGTATTTTCTTTCTTTCCCTGAAAATGGAAAACAGAAGCAAATTCTACACCAAACAGAGTAATTGCTGGGGACAGATAATTTTTAGTGAAACTTACCCTAGATCTGAAAGCAATTAGAGAAACTGAACTGGTACAAATAATTTCTGGGTACCCAAGCATGTGTCAGGGGGGTAAACCAGATGAATGTACCTTGATTTGCCAAGATCCCTAACCCCATTTCCACAAAGAGGCCCCTGATCATCTCATGCTACTTCTCCCACTGTCAGGAAACAAGAACAGAGACTGAACGCAATTAGGATTTGTGGGAAATACCCACTCAACAGCACCAAAGGCTGACATTCAATCACTGCATAGTGCTCAATCAGTACATACGTTTTGAGGTGTTCAAAACTTCCACTGACTTTGTTGTGGGTTTGAACTGTAAGCATGTCTAGATTAGGCCCTTACTGTGTGCTTCAGATACTTGACAAATATTTCTGCAATACTGAATGGGTTATTTTACACTTGGATTTCTTCATTAATCAAAAAAGGTTCTCTGACAGAGAACATTTTCCCTTCCTATATTTAGGGTTTTGAAAAAACAGACTAGATTTTTATAATATAAGAATTCTGCAAGAAGCAGAAGGCACTAAAAAAAAAGTCCCATTTTTCAGACACTGGTACTAGCTAAGGCATCAGTTGCTACAAGTTTTATATTCAGGTTCTTTTACAGAAGTGTTTTTCATTCATCCATTTTCTTTCCCTGTCTTTAATTTCCAAGCCTGCACAGTATAGCCCTTTTTCATTTAACCTTCTGCCAAAACGAAAGCTCTTCTGTCCTTCATTCCCTTACTGCTCCTTCTGCTATTAACTTGCTAGAATCAATCTGCAAATTCAGACATGTCTTCATGGCTTAATCCGCCCCCCCCCCCCCCCCTTTTCTTTTCCCTCACTCCCTGTTCCCTTACTCTCCCTGTACACAATCCAGTAAACTATTCTCATCTTTTCTCTCTCACCAAGTTTTTTAGGCTGTTTTCGTGGAACTTTAATATCAATCTCAATTCTCCATGCTGTCAGATTTTCTGAAAACAGAGACACAATCTTATTTTGTTTTGCCTAGACTAGTTAACGACTGTGGGCTACTCATACTGGCTTGGGGAAGGGAATTATTATCCCTGTTGATGGGAAAAGCCTTTTTTTTTTTTTTTTTTAGTGGCTTCTTTTTGGCAGCTGCAGAGGTAGAGTGCAGTGGGTTTTCCAGTCAGGATTTCTTGGCAAGGTCTCCGTGGAGCTGTGCATTTTAAAAGCCTTATCTGAACAATTTACACAAGCTATAGAAAAGTTCTCCAACTGACTCCAACCCCTCTTCAGCCTAGGTGTCTACCAAAGATTTGGCTTGAGTTCGTATGAAAATATTACCTCTACCCCTCCTTCCTAATCATGTATGAAATAGATTGACTTGAAGTTCATGGGACACCTGGCTTTATGGGGAAAGGGTGCTTGGGTCTACTTCACTGGCAGCAGCTGACTCTTTCAGTTGGGTTGTGTGAAGTTCGATGCCAGTTGGTGTGCTGAGCCCTACAATGGATACATGCATGTTTTCTACTCTACTAGCTTCCCAGAAACATGTGATTGTAGGAGCATCACTCCGTTAAATACAGTTCTGAGGAGCTGGGATGCTGCAGTGGCACCTTGTCATTGAGCCCATCCCCATTTATGATCTTCCCATGTCAGAATAACCTTTGCAATGTTCCTGAATTTTTGTGTCAGTGGTTACTGTTAGATTCAGTTCAGTTCATTCTTGCCCCCATTTCCAAGATTCAGAGTGCAGCAGAGTTTTACCTTGACAAGAAAAAAACAAGCAAGTGTGGCACAGCTGAGGATTTTGACACCTGTCTGAGGAACACTAGGGGGTTTTGCCCCAAGGAAGGTACGAGTTGGTTTTGTTATCCAGGAGGCACTCAAGGCCTGCAATCTTAGGTGGGGTTGTAACACCTTTCCCTTCCTGACGTTCTGGTATCAAGGGAGATGCCTTCACCTATGAGGATGTATCTCACCACAATTAAAATGTTGAGTGCAGGGACATCTTAATATAAAGAAGGGTTGACTTCTTTAATCTCACAGCAATAGTGAAAGCTCATCAAACTGTAAATTTGATTTTTATCAAGACAACATTATTGAATGCCTGGCAAAGTAGTTATGCCTACACAGAGAAAAAGAAGATCGTTCTTTTAATCACTTCAGAGCAATTCACCAAACTCAGCTGTACGCTGGAATTGGGCAGGTTTTTAATCAGCACATAGCTGTTCTTGGGCTCACTGCACCTAAAGGAAAGAAGACTCATAAAAACCAACATGGACCCAATTCTCCGTCTCTCAACATAAAATGGCAACGAGTCTTTTGCCCAATTAACTCTTGCAGAGTCAGGTTCATAGTTTAAAATTATGAGTGCTAGACATTTTACAGACTGCTGTAGACATGTGAAATGAGGTTAGATTAAGAACAGTTATGCCATGGGCTTCCTCCATGGATGTTATTTTTAATGGTTGGTGAATCCCTGCAGAATTCTTTCTGTAACTAAGGACCTTAATAAAAACACCATGTTTTTAGGTTGCTGGATGGCATATTTGGATGTTCTTTTCTTAATCACTTTGTTCAGACATCTTCCAAATGAATACCCAGATGACTGTAGGCTGACCTGGAGTGTGCTCAGCAGGAGCACCCAAAGTATTCAAAATTCAGGAAAGTAGTTCAAAATATTCACTGGAAATACTAGGACGCCACTGAAGGTTTTGCCTCTGCCTGGGAGCCCAAAGGGAGTCTCTGTGTGCCAATTCTGTGCAGGTTGGTCTTTACAGCTGTGGAAGATTTTGGAAGGCAAACAAGCTGCAGAGCAGATGTTTTATGCAGGAGGTTGGCCTGGCCAGCCCCCTCTGTATTGTGCCAGTAAAATCAGCAGAAATTCATGTTGCGCTGTGAGCAGCATTCACATGTCACTGTGTCATCTAGTTCCCAGAAGAGGAGAGTGTTACATGATGGTGAAATAAGCAGAGAATACTGTGGATCGCGGCTGGACCATATGGTGAAGGGAGTGGTTCCCTCTTAAAAAACCAAAACAACAGAGCATGAAAGATCAATATGGGAAAGTGATGTAGAATTTAACAGTTGTTAAAACTAACAGAAATCTGCAGAGGTTCATTATCAAATGACTCTAAACACACATGCGCCAGATCCTCCTCTGGTGTAAATTAACATAATCTTATTAATGTTAGTGCATCCTTATGGATTTCACCTGCTGATGATGTGGTTTGTAAAATTTCACCAGGAAGGGAGTGTATGGTAATTTTTTACTAGCCTATAGAGCTCCACAACAGGAATATGTCTGGTCTGTTGTATTCCATAGGCAGTTGTTTGAGTCACTAGAAAATTATTTGCTATTGAACTCTATCGGATTTTCCATAAAGGGAAGCTTACTTTCTTCACACTGAATGTTGATGATCTCACATTAGTCTGTTCTAGTTAGAGTCTCTGAGAGGAAAATTAATCAGAAACTGTAGAGAGCCTCTGAAGGGAGTTTTCAGTGTTTCTTTCCCATCAATTTTATTATGGGAGAAGACAATATGCTCCTCAGTTACTTCGTGGTGGTTTAATTTCAAGTATATTGTGCACTACATTTTTAGTTCACTATTTCAGAAATCCCTCCCCGGCCCCAGCTTTTCCAGCATTGTACTTACATGTTGAATCCTTTTTGAATGCAGTGAGAAACGGAGCGGAATAAAGTACATCTCTCAGCTGCTGTTTCTCTTTATATGATTATGGTTTGACACTAACTACTAGATTGTTTGGACAGCAAGTGAAGAGGTGTAGAGATACTCTCTGAAAACATGCAAAATATATTTTGATTGGAAAGTTAAGTCAAATTCATACAGTTTTCTTGGGGTAAATCCTCTGTTCTCATCAGGACTCTGTAAAATCAGGGACTTGATCAAGAGCTTAAGGAAAACAGTGAGAAAAGAGATTTATTTTGGCTTTGCCTGTGTTCTTGCAGTGGATACATGTGGTACAAAGTGAACCATTGTAGTGGATCCCAAAAAGCAATGAACATTTTGGATCTAGATGGGTGAACTAAGTGTAAAATTATCATAATTGAAAAGACAGCACTGAAAGAAGTTGATATTATAATAAAAATGTTTTAAATACAGTTACGGCATCAAACTGAGAGCAAATCCAATTTTAAATAATAAGAATTGGTTAGTTTAGTAAATCAAAATCATTGCTTTCAGTGTCCCTTCAGCTGAACTGAGCCCTTAGGAACACTCAGTAAGTGGAATTGCCAGGCAATACAATATTACCAAAGAGAAACCTTTAATGGTTTCAATATCTGAAATAAAGAGACTTTATTCCATCTCCCTCCTCAACACACACACACTTTAATTCATAACATTAAATCTCATCCAGCTGACTTCTTTATTTATTTTTTTTTTTAACCCTCAAATTGATGGCAGTGGGAAGAAAAAAAGGGTCTGCGACTGAGAGACAAGGAAAAAAGAGGCCGTATAACGGAGGGAAAAGAGCAGCCAGGACAAAATGGAAGAGATGAGGAGAAGGCTCCAGCCGAGAAAATGGATGAAGTAGAGTGTGTGGTGCGGGAGAGGGAGGGCAACCAGAGAGAAGTGATGGGGGGAAGGAGAAAGGAAGAGAAAGGACAAAAGAGAGAGAAAAGCAAACCGTCTCTGTGTGAACCAAAAGATTAGCAAGATACAGTAAAGCAATGTAGGAAAAATGGGATTGGTTAAACCTTGACAAATGAGCAGCTGATGGAAAATGATCTTTTAGTCAGGTTTTATCCTTCGATCCTGAGAGATTACTGAATTAAAAGGAGAAACGAGAGGCTGAGTTGCTCTACATTTGCACTCGCTTTTAAACAATATGAATATTTTTACATACTAAAGGAGAAATTAATGTCAAACACATTATGGCATGCTAAGATACAGAAGAGTGACTGAAAATGTGTTGAAAAACATGACAAAGTATTTGGGAAGAAAAGAGCATGTCCTGCTTTTGGCAAAGCAGTTTTCATCAGTGTCAGTCACCTCCCCACACAGCCTGATGAGCTATTTGGACCTAATTCTGTGTGGAAAAAGTGACACAGGATAACCAGGAAATAACAGTGCTCTGGGACACAGGTCGAATAGTGGATCAGTCTAGGAAGGCAGCGGTCATCATCCACGGGTGGGCTGGCTGGGGTTTGGCTCCTCTTGGCTCACATCTATGAGCAAGGCAAAAACAGGAGGCAAGTGGAAACACATCTCTCCCATCTCCCGTGCAGCTGTCCTCACCAAGGGCGAGTTAATGTCCCTGGTGTCTCACTGGGAAGAGCAGAAAATTATTCCTCTCCAAGGGAGAATGTGGGATGAGCCATCAGTTTGTAGCCCCGTGTGGCTTTTCTGGGATACAGTGGGGAATTGGCAGTGGGGAGTTGATGGGGTCTTTTCAGTGATTTCTGAGTATGCTTTATCTAGCAAAGATGTTATTCAGGAAAAAGAGCCAAAATGGATATTTTCCTTTGACTGCTTGTCTGTAATCCTTTTCCTAAGAGGAAAACTGCCAGGGTGACGTTTCTAGCTCAAGTTCAGTTAACTGGCATAGAAAGGGCTCTCTTTTCACTTTTCCCTATATTGCTTTCACTTTTCCCTATATTGCATTAGGCCAGGAAAAGCAATAATAAGAGTGCTGGAGATGCAAATTCAGTAATGTAGATTTTTCTAGATAAGTATCTGTTCCCTGCCAATGGTACTTGCATTTAAAAGGATTTTACTCCACAAGAAGTTGCAGTGAAGCTAGTACAGGTAGCTGCGGAGTTATATGTTTCTTACTGTGTGCAGAGGTGAGAGCTTCTGGTCCATCTGAGGATGATGATGACAACAGCGTTACTGCCAGGTAGAGCCCCTCCCTCCCTCTGGGCTGGTTGTAGTCTGGAGTTTCCTGTTGATTATTAGAGCTGAAAAGCATTTGCTAATGAGGCCTGGCTATTACCAGGGAATGAGGGAAGGCAGGCAGAGACTTTCTGTGTTTGCTCATTCCTAGCAATCATTGCCTAGCCCCTGCTCCCCAGTGTGACTGTCCCAGGTAAATCACAGCCTAGGCATTCCAGCCCTGCCTAAGTGAGTTTCAGTCACTCTGCTGTGCCTGATACTAGTGCAGCGAAATTGAGAGGCAGTCAGTGGAAGCCGTTTGGAAGATTTGTCACTGATCCAACAGAAAGGGCAAGAGACCGACTGCTAGAAGCCTGTTTGACTCACTGTGAAAGGAGGGTTTCCATTGCTTGGAGACAAGTATTTGATTTTTCAGTCAAAGCATTGTCCTTTCCTTAGACCAGCATATCAAACATTGTGTAATTGCAGTGTACTTACCGTTGTATGTGTGGAAGTTTAGTAGATAAAGAAGGATAACTCCTAGATGCAAAGTGGCAAGACTATGTATAAAGAAGAAGAAATGTGGAGGAAAACATCATGCATGAAATAAATCACAGGCATCCTCATTTGCGTGCCATCAGTGATGAAACTCCCACTAGCTGAAAAAATAAATTCATGTATTATTGACCAGGGTATCATTTATAGTAACATTCTTGGTGATTAACTCTTTATTTAGTCTGTCCTGAAGACAACATTATTCCTCACTTTTGGCAGGGGTTCCTGTGGACTTTGCTTGGATTGTACATTCAGGCCTATGTGGAATATAAGTTAGTGTTCACAGAAAATCGGCAGAAAATTTAGTATCTACTTACATACTGTGTCAAAGACATAAACAAACTTGATTTAAGAGTATTGAGTTTTTCCTTGGGCCTGTATTCCATTGAAATCTTTAATTTGAGTGTTCAGTTGAGTAAAAACCAAAGTAGATTTATAAATGTTTGATGTGGGCTGAAGTGCTTGGGGTAAAAAATTGCCTTACGGAAGTTGTTGGGAGTTGTGTCACTGACTTTCACGGGACCAGAACATCACCTGAGATGCAAAATCCATAACGTTAAGCAGTTTGTAACTGTGCCTAACTCTGTGAAAACAGAAAATTAAGAAGACCATAACTGTAAAATAAATAAAACAAAACAAAACAGACATTAAACTGGAAATTCTCGTTCAGTTCTTGGTCCCACTGGAGTCCATGGTGAAACTGTAGCTGACCTCTGTGTGGTGAGACACCAATTTTCAAGTCCAAATCCAGATTTTGGCATGGTCTTTGTGTATGTCAGGTAAGACATGTACAAACCACCTTTTTGCACACGTC